>NC_079209.1:13336340-13659980 GCF_026745355.1 Beta vulgaris subsp. vulgaris
GGAAAATGCTACCCAAAATACGAATTTGAAAAAACTTGAATTATAGCAATAACTTGGTGCTCACATGTGCATATATTCTCTTGAATGGTTTTTCATCATCTTTCTGCTTCTTTTGGATTCTTAGTTTCATAGCTGTGAACACAACAAAATCTAATGTGAAGTGAGGAGAAGAGCATGACCACTCATCTTTCTCATAGCATTACCAAACTCCAAGTCTCCAAGGATTTTTAACGGGCAGGCTAGGCCAAGGAATGACCTGAGTCCTGAGCTATGACCTTTTCTATGAAGAAGTAAGTATGCCATATCCCATAAATACAAGTTGTAATACTATGAGGTGTAGAATAATTTAGTCGGGAAGGGGGGGGAAGGGCGCTATATGAACCCAAGCTAGGTGTACAGTATACCTATTCAAGAAAGAAAGTTGAAATACTATGGTGCAGTGAAGGCATCATTAACCCATCCCTGGAATTCGACACGGTCCTCCTTCAGGTTTGTGGTGGCAGCAGAAGTATAAGGGAACTTAAAAAGTGCTTCAACTGCATTTTTTACCTTGTTCACCCTTTTACGGTGTCGGATACGCCTTAAAATCACATCCTTATCCATCTTTTGTGACGGATGGATCGCCTTCAAGCATATCTGGCTAGTTATGTAGGATGGATTTGTTGGAGCATCTGCTTCTAGTACTCCAGCTCCTTCTTCTTCTTCTTCAATATCGACCTTGACAGTTACCAGCTCATGCTTGCATTTCTGTTCTTTAGAAGTCATTTTAGATAATTTTATGTTTGCTGCAGATAAGATGCTTTTTCCGAAACTAACTTTGTAGGCTCAGGGAATCGGGGCTTATATCATAGCAGATAATTATCACGTTTTGTATTATTAAATTTTGCTTTTGGAATCGGTAGGTGGATTTTGATTTTGTTCGCTTCTTTTTTAAGCCAATTAGCTCCACTGTAAACAGTAACAGAATCATTCTATCAGTGCTTAAACTGATGACAAGAATGATCATCAATGTAGGGTAGAGGTTCAAGCCCTTAATCCTTATTCGCACTTGATTTATTCTTGGCTAAATTAATGTCCTTGGTCATCCGAGCCTAGCTCATATTAAAACCAATCAAAATCCGAATCGAATTATATAACTCATCATTGAGAAAGTAATCCCAATTCACAACGAACCCGTTTCAAAGAAGTGGACCCGCATAATCATCATAGGAGTATCTTGATATAGTGGCTCTATTTGGCAAATAGCGTTTAGAGTTTAACTGTTAGAGTTTAGAATTTGATATTAGAGTTTGAACTTTTTCTTCAGCAGATTTGACTGCTGATTTGACAACTTTTTTTTTTATAAATGTGTTTGGTAAAAAATAATTGATTACTAAAAGCTTATTGACATTTGTTTGCTAAAATGATATTTGTTTGTGTAAAATGACATTCATACACATTTTAATACATATGTATAGTGTTATTATTAGAGGCAAAAAAGTCATTAAACATATTTCTACCTAATCCTCTAAAGAAAAAGTCATTAAACATATTTCTACCTTGTCCAGGGGTGAAACGCCTTGGTGGGGGTGAGAAGGTAATGCCCCATAATTTTTTCAAGGTATGCATTTCCCGAGGAGGGAGATCTCATGAATTCCCGAGTCGGGGTAGATCCCGAGGATAACTTCTTTCATAATACAGGAGAACCCCGAGCATAGTGCTATTTTCGCACATAGCTATTTTCGCTTAGTGACATGATAATCATAGCATGGCCGAGGAGGTACCACAAGAGATTTGCTTGACTTGGAGGGTTAGTGAGCCCCATGCTAGGCCGAGAAGGGTCATTTGTTCGCACTTAGCTATTTTCGCTAAGTGACAGGATATTCCTTGTGTGGCCGAGGAGGTATCGCGAGAGATGCACTCGACTCGAGAGGCTAATAAGCCCCATGCTAGGCCGAGGAGGTTCATTTGTTTGCACTTAGCTATTTACGCTAAGTGACAGGGTACTCCTGGCATGGCCGAGGAGGTACCGCGAGCGATGTGCTCGACTCAGGAGGCTAATGAGCCCCATGCTAGGCTGAGGAGGTTCATTTGTCAACGCCACTCAGATGTCAAGTAACCGCAAATGATACTTAGTCATTTTCTTGCTAAGTCGGTCGGGGGGCTTCTCCATGATCGAGGGGATGCCGTTGGAGAAGTTCTTAACTCAGGGGATGACGAACATCATCATACCTCCATCGAGTGTATTCATTGGACTAGCGGATGGGTTCAAACAATTAGCCCCACGCTAGATGAACGGATAGGGCAGCCTTGTTCCTTCCCGAAGCGGTCGTCCAGTGGAAACTAAGAGAGTCTCCTGGTCGGAGAGTCATGTCGATCCTGGGAGGGGGGGGGGGTTTCAAGATTTCGCCTTGTTTCTAGGTGCCCTGATGTACGGGAGTCCCAAATGTTATGTTTTATAAAGCCGAGCTAGGTGAGCCTCATGAAGGAACCGAGATGAAATTCCCGAGTTGGGAAAATACTCAATCCCTGAGTCGAGGAGAAGCCCTAAATTTCCCGAGTGGACACAACGTTGTCCATTTGATCTTGTTAGGGGACTGAATTAGACCGACTCGATTCTCCGAGTTGGCCTCAAGTCTCTGGAGTTTGGTGTTGAGATACTTAGCCAAATTTAGGCTAAGTGTCGAGCCCTGTGGTAAGCCAAGAAGGCTAATGCACCAACTCGCGGTGAATGTGCCCTCCATAGTGATCCCGAGTTGGGTGTTAGATATTTTGCCAAATTTAGGCTAGGTGTCGACCCCCCTGGCAAGGCCGAGAAGGATAAGGCACCAACTCGGGGGCTAATGAGCCTTCCATAGTGATCCCCAGTTGGGTGTTGAGATACTTAGCCAAATTTCGGCTAAGTGTTGAGCCCCCTGGCAAGGCCGACAAGGGTAAGGCACCAACTCGGGGGCTAATGAGCCCTCCATATTGATCCCGAATTGGGTGTTGAGATACTTAGCCAAATTTAGGTTAAGTGTTGAGCCTTATGGCAAGACGGAGAGAATCATGCGCAAACTCGGGGAGACTAATGACGCCCGTGCTTCCCGAGGAGGAGCCTTTGGAGATGTTCTCGACTCAGGAGGCTATTGAGTCCCGTGCTTCCCGAAGAATTTCTTACGGGAAGTTGCTCGACTCACGAAGACTAGTATGCCTCATGCTTTCCGAGGAGGTCTCTTTTGTCGAAACGACGCTACTCGGATAATGAGTAGTTCTTAATAAGCAATACTTAGCCATTTTTTGGCCAAGCTAGTCGGGGCAGTCCTCTCATGACCGAGGGTGATTGTTCCCATTGCGACTGTTGTTGGTAGACTTCCGGGAGGGAGCCTCTCCTTTGTGCTTGTTGGATCCGAGAGGGGTCCCTTCACACTTTCTTCAAGGGTTTGTGATGCGCAAGTACTATTTGCGAGATCCTTCTCCTCGACTTGCTCTAAGATTGTCGACAACTTGGCATGTCTCCTGTTCCATCTTACGCTGACTTGTTGCTACATAATGTCTTCTCAATCCTTTTCTTCCCGAGCTTCCTCCCTTCTACTTTGAGTGGAGTTAATAAGGCTTGAAGACGAGGCCCTTGGTTGAGTTGCGCATGTCGGCTAGGAGCTGTTGAATACTTCGTTGAATGTCTAGTTAAGCTGATCGACATCCTCTCTAGGCTAGTCGTAGTGACTAACTGAGGTGGATTTAGAGGACATTAGTTCGAGAGGTTGAGGTTATTCTACTCTTTCTGAGGGATAGATCCCTCATCTTCCTAATGAGTTGGTTACACACTAGGTGTGGTTTGACGACAGGATGGGAGCTCTTCTACCCAGGTGAGAAGCTCTTGTCTTTCTTCAATCGGGTGCCATGTTGCTCTCAGTATGTGACTTTGAGATGTAGCATCCCCACATACGGCGCCAAACTGTTTCTGCCTAGAAACTGTCAAATGTAAGTGTAGTGTTGAGAGTCTTGAAATCTTGAGAAGGTCTAAAAAGCTGAGGAAAGAGGTCCCCGATAATCCTGCAAAATACAATGAAAATTGGACCATGGGTGTTCTCGAGAAAGCCCCTCCGACGCCCAAGTCACTTGAGATTGAGGTAGAGAGAGAAAGTGAGTAAATGCAGAGAGAGATACTCTGGTTTTTTGTAGGTGAGAATTGAATACATTTGTCTGATGAGACAACTCCTATTTATAGAGGATGATACCTCTAATAAATGAAGGCATTTTAGTCAGCTCCAGCTGGTGGATGATTATGTTTCCTAGAGTTAGGGATATTTTAGTAAGTTCGTCATAAATGGGCCACTCCAGAAATTGAGCCCAAATAACCAATAATTAATATTTAATTACCATTTACCATGCATTATGATTGAGATATTCCATTTAAGAATAAGATATAGGAATAGGAAGAGTTATAGCAAATATAGTAAAAGAAAAATATTGAATTTGGAAGTACATAGCTTTAGAGGTTCTCAAGAGTGTCTAAGAGTTTGTACGATCGTTCTATTATACTTCATCTACTTATATGTTTAAAGTATCAAATACTTAAAATCCTGTTGCATGAAGCAACTTTTCTATTGATAGAATTGATCAGTAGCTAAAAGATATTTTATTCAATAAACAGGGAGTTATTTATATCAAATTAATGAGTGAGTTTATTCAATAAATAGGGAGTTATTTATATCAAATTAATGAGTGAGTTCATTAACTTATTGACTGCCCTCTACTATCACAATATAACTACTTTTAGAGTGGTGGCTTATTTACTTACCGCAATTTATAAGTTACATCCGAGTGTATATAGAGTTAGGTATCCTTTGAGCCAATTTTTACTTACTTTAGCAGTTATATTGCTCATTTCAAAGTTATTCTCTCTTTTCAAGTCAGTTGAGCTCCTCTAAAAACCGCTTTATCTTACAAATTTGTTATTGCTAATTTCAAATTTGTCTGCTCATTTGAAACATGTTATATTAAATTTTGCTCATTTTCAACTTATTTTGCCTCATTTAGCTAGGTATATCTATAGTTACGTACTTATGTATACTCGGGTATCCGTATAATTTATTACTTACCCTCCTTTAGAGTAACAAAGTGGCAATTCACGGATATTTCTTGATATTTTCTTTTTTCACTGCCATTGGCTATTTTGCCTTTTGGTTGGAATAGTCAATCAAACATGAATCTCCCAATTCTCGAGTTTGGTTAGGTTTTTGATGAATGCAAAGGTCATGAAAAGCTAGCATATCCATCTTTTTATTGCTCCATGATTGTCAAAACATAATAGTGTTATTGATTACATGTATTTGTACAAGTCTATTACGTGTAATCTTTAACACAACATATTGAGTTGGTTAACATTAATTTTGTTCGTACTTCGTCGTGGTTTTGAAGATTTGACTTTCTCCTAGCGTAGTTTTCCTACTCAAGAATTTGACAAGGAGAGCCCTTTTTTCTATAGATCCGTTTGGTAAGCAGTAGTGGTAGTGAATTTGAGTATAACTTGTAAATGTTAATGTCCATGACAACGTTTGTCCACTTTCTAATATCTATCTTCTTCATCATCACTTTGTAATATGGCATTGAACGATATTGAAATCTAATAGGAAAATTACATGTTCGGTGATGATTATTCTTTATAATGGAACTTTCTTGCAATATCACAATGATATTACTAAGATCATAAACATTTATTACCGCCTAACAAACATACCCGTATTGTTTATTTGATTTTGTTTGATATACCATGTGTCAAATATTATCTTTATTGCAGTCGATATAATTAATTATTAGGAGTTTGGTTCAATTTGTTTTGGGTTCATGTCAAGGAAGAATAAAGATAAAAGTAAGGTTATATTATGTTCAACTTATTTCAGAAAAAAGTTTCAAATTAATTAAGATAAGGTGAGATATTATATATAAGTTAAAATTAGTTTCAATAAGCTCTAACACCTTATAAAATAAACTTGAATAAGTTTCAATAAATTCAGATATGTTTAAGATAAGTTGAATAGAACGGAACGGAACCACAATAATACCGAACGGACCCTTAGAACAGAGATTTGGGTTAATTGGACCAATTTTTTTAATCATGGATGCTTTTAGTTCGGTTCTAGTTCAGATAATTAATTTTGACATTAATGATGGTCCAAGTTCGTTCAAGTGGAGGTTATTATGGGGTCCAGGCCGTCCAGCCAACTTGAATTTGGGTCACATTGGTTCAACCATGGGTTGTTTCTAAGAAAACCTCAGGTCTTGGTTTGGCTAATCGGATTCGGTTTTTGCCGGATCTAGCAACTAGTCTTAGGCCTTCGCTCTATATGGTGGCCTATTTGGGCTTTATACTCTCTCAATCACTTTGATTTAGCAACTTTACATATCTTAATTAACTTTAGTTATTTGGAGTCTGAAGCTCCCAAACTAAGCAAACTGTATATTTAATGCAGTAGAGCTTGCCCAAACATGAAAACATATACTTCATTAAAGCCACTATGCTGCCAACAAATTGTGTACAACTATTGGCTTTTGATTCCTATCACATTTCTTCAAGAAGTTGACATATACCGACTTAAACATTGAACAAATAAATGCATCAACAAAGAGAATGATAGTGTTAACTGTTAATTTCCCTAGATTACTTCAACACTGTATACTCCATTGAAATTATTCAGAGAAATGCTTCTGAGAGCCCTGTTTCTGTTTCTTTCACTACAGTTATGTGCTTCCACTGACACTATAACTCCTACTAGTCCTCTTAAAGAAGGCGATGTCTTGACATCCAAAGCAGGAAAGTTCACTCTAGGATTCTTCAGTCCTGGAAATTCCGCTCGAAAATATGTTGGAATTTGGTTCACCAAGGTTTCGGTGCAAACTGTTGTTTGGGTTGCTAACAGAGATAAACCCATAAATGATCCTCTCGCAATCCTTTCAATCAATGGAGATGGCCGTCTTACACTAACCTCCCGGAACACTACTACTGTCATATGGTTCAGTAATGTTTCTGTTCCAGTCTCTCCGACTAATTCGAATAGCACCTCATGCCAGCTGCTAGATTCTGGGAATTTAGTCTTGACAACTGATAATGGCAAAACTTTGCTCTGGCAGAGCTTTGACCATATAACAGACACTTTTCTTCCAGGGATGAAGCTTGGCTTGGATAGAAGAACTGGGTTGAATCGTTATTTGACCTCTTGGAGATCGAAAGATGATCCGAGTTATGGGAATTCTCTTTTAGGGTCGATCCAACTGGGTCTCCTCAGTTCTTCTTGTATCAAGGTTCGGACCCTGTATGGCGAACTGGTCCATGGGTTGGACAGAAATGGAGTGGAGTTCCAGACATGACGCGTGCTTATATCTTTAACTACAGTTTTGTCAATGATCCGAATGAGGTTTATGTCACCTACAACGTTCTTAATGATCAAATCATCACAATCTTTTTGGTAGATGATATTTCAGGAAGTGTTCAGAGACGAACATGGCATGAGAGTACTAAACGCTGGATCGAATTTTGGTCTGCACCAAAGGAGCTTTGTGATCAGTATGGGGAGTGCGGTAATTTTGGTAACTGTAACCCCAATAACGGCAACCAATTTCAGTGCACTTGTTTTCCTGGGTATTTAATTTTTATCTTAGTTTGATGATTTTATTTCATTCGTACATCTGATAAGAGGATACAAATTCTTGGTTCATACAATCAACCCCATCGGCCTTTTGCATAAAGGTTTTAATTATCGTTAAGTTGTTGTTGTCTGTTTGCCCATTGTTTTAGTCATTTAGTGTTTGGTTTTTGTTCATCTTCATCTACATAAGAAAACATCAGCATTTTTGCATAAATTCTGTAGCTCGTTAACACTTGTCTTCCAACAGGTTTGAACCAAAATCACCGCGAGATTGGTATCTGAGAGACGGTTCACAAGGGTGTGCGAGAATTGAAAACAGGTCAACGTGCAAAAACGGAGAAGGGTTTTTGAGGGTAGCAAACGTTAAGTTGCCTGATACATCGAAAGCTGTGGTAAACAAGAACTCAACATTGAAGAAGTGCGAAGAAGAATGCTTAAACAACTGTTCTTGCATGGGATATACCAGTGCAGATGACACTGGTGGAGGCAGTGGCTGCATTTCATTGTACGGCCAAATGATGGATACCCGGATATATCCCAATGCAGGCCAAGATGTTTACTTTCGAGCCGATGCAGTTGAGTTAGGTATGGGTTCATTTAAGTTGTGTACTTGTGTTAATCCTAATCATATACTCCCTCCGTCCCATAATATAAGTTCCCTTTCCTTTTAAAGTGTCCCAAGTCTTGTTTCTATTTTCAATCAATAATTATATCCAAAATACCCTCATGAAAATAATTTTACTCCCAAAAAGTCCTCATAATTTCAGCTTCCAATGCACCATTATTAATGATAAAATAGAATCTCATAACCCATTAAACTCCTCTACACATTAAACTATGCAAAATTAATGTTAAGTTTTTATTTTTTGTTAAAAAGAAAAAAACAATGTAAGTGTTTCCCAATAAAAATGAATCTTTTTATTTAAATAAAACAAGATTCTAGTTTACCTTAATTCCCGTGTAAAAACAGAATCAGGACTTATATTATGGACGGAGAGAGTAATATACATGTCATAAATAATTGTGGCTGTACATCATCCAAGTTTCTGCTTAAGTCTTAACTATACATCAACTCATCAAATTTAAAGTGTATGGTTCTAGTTGTGACAATTGTTACGTATATTAATGCATGCCTACTTGGCAAGCTTGTTTAGTTTTTAATTTTCGCAAGATTTAGCAATATGCTCACATGATATTTGGCAGATAAATCGCTAGTTCAACTCTCAATAAGATCGAGAAATTAATAAGAAAAATAAAGTAAGAAAAACAATAAGGGACACACAAAATTAAACGTGGGAAAAACCCTCAAAAATGAGGTAAAAAACCCACGGACGATGAGTAACCAAAATCCACTATATGAAAATTATGAGAGTACAAATACCCTAAATTAATAGGGTGAAATAAAATTACAACTCTCACACCAATAGAAATAAACTTATTAAGGATAAGTTTAGAAAGAGTAGTGGATTAGGGAGATTACAAGGAGTTGTATGTGGTGAAAGGTTTTAAGAGAGTAGAGGCTTAATTGTGTGTTTTTTGGATGATCTCCCAAATGCAATGTCCACTCCGATTTATAGTGGCATTATGTCGGTCAAAATGAAGAACCCATCAAAGTGTATAACTTTCTTTTACTTTACCGCCATAAACTTTGTGGAACATTCATCCATCAAATGTCCATGGAGTTCTAGATAAATCATGATAAGATTTTTTTTCAATTAGGCCATAATATGTGTATGAGCAAACCGACATAATAGGAATTTGGGCCACAATTAACCCAACATAAATAAATAAAACAAAAGTTTCACCTCAACGGTAGACTGTATACTCCAATCAATTATGCGCATCATGAGGTTTAAAAGAAATTTTACTTGATAAAAGTAAAAAGTTCTCTATTCATGAAATTGTATTGTTATGTTTTTTTCCTTTTATATGCTCTTGATATACGAGAAAGTGTTGGTAACTCATAGTGAGATGTTATTGGTACTAAAGTAATTTCATATGTTGGAGGTACCAAAATAAGTATAAGTTGGTACCAAAGCTTAGTTAAATTGATACCAAAGTGTATTTCATATGTTGGAGTACCAAAATAAGTATTTAACTTGGTACCAAAGCTTAGTTAAATTGA
Source organism: Beta vulgaris subsp. vulgaris (assembly GCF_026745355.1). Lineage (NCBI taxonomy): Eukaryota > Viridiplantae > Streptophyta > Magnoliopsida > Caryophyllales > Amaranthaceae > Beta > Beta vulgaris. Next base: position 13,346,073 of record NC_079209.1, read on the forward strand.
TACCAAAGTTACACGTTGGTACCAAGTAAGAGTTACTATGGTATTGGTATCATGATGACTTTATTTTAATACCAATTTATCTGAGCTTTGGTACGAGCTTATACTTACTTTGATACCTATAACTTATAAAATTACCTTGGTACCTTATGAGATGCCACTCTGAGCTCTGAATATATTGAATACTGATACAAAGAAAGACTTTAGCCACCTTTATCATTCAATGCTAAGAACCTGAGACAGTATCTCTTACGAAATATTTTTGCAGCAAAATATCAGAAGTTGAAAGGCCCACTTGCAAATAAGAAGATGAAAGCAATTCTGATAGTGCTCGTGGGGCTGACAGTCACATTAATGATAATTTTCGTGGTATATTGGGTGCACCAGAAGAAGAGAAGAGGTACTTCTACTGATTATTACATTTTGTGCTTTGCTTTGCCGTAAAGAGTTCAATGTAGATGGCCTCTTTGTAACTCTAATAATTAAGATCGAAGATGATAAACAATCAGAAAAGTCAAGGCAATGGTAACATTCTATTGGTACAAGCGTCCATGTATCATGTAAGTAATGTTGGTGGCATTTGACATATATAAGGGATTGGTAAGAATTATGAGCAGGGTAGCCCATAAAGGTAGGGTGCTAAATATATACGCCTTTTTATCAGACAGGACTATCAATGGAGAGGGGTCAATATAGGGCCCCAATGGTAAGCCAATATATGGTAAAAGAAATATATTGCTAACAAAAAATTCAGCTACACCTGAGTTTTCAGATGAGCTCATTTCTCTCTCTAATTTACATGCATTTGTGTATGTATATCAATCTTTCGTATGATTTAGATGCATGCTTCTTAGTTTTTTTGGTACGTATTAGATGCATGCTTGTCATCTAAATATGAAATGCGAAATGCCAAGACGTTTTTCTTATAGCTTGACAAACTTAATCATCGACATTACTTGCATTGACTATATCTACTACGTCGTAATGACAGAAAGGGAAGAGGAAGCTGAAAGATCTCTTTGGACAAAAGATGCCGAAGAAAGTGATGGAAATTCAGATTTACCCTTTTTTACTCGTACTGAAATAGCTGTAGCAACTGACAATTTTAGTTTGGCTAACAAGCTTGGAGAAGGTGGCTTTGGATCAGTGTACAAGGCAAGTTTCTTCTGCTATGAAGCTAAAGTTTAATCACTTTTCAACAGCTTATATTCAGGTTAAACAATTTGTGTACGTTTATAGGGCCGAATGGAAAATGGGCAAGAAATTGCTGTCAAAAAACTGGCTCCTAATTCAGGACAAGGTATACAAGAATTTAAGAATGAAGTTAGGCTGATTGCCAAACTTCAGCACAGGAACCTTGTGAAGATGTTAGGGTGTTGCATCCGTGGAGAGGAGAAGATGTTGATCTACGAATTCATGCCAAACAAAAGCTTGGACACAATCATTTTCAGTAAGAATATATTTTGCTGTTTTCCTTTAGTAAATCAGTTCCTGAAATAGAGGCATTTATGATCTTGCTCACAGAGTTGTAATGCGTTCTTTGTTGATTAATCAACTTCATTGTAGAGGAAGAGAAGAAGTCGTTTTTGGATTGGAGTAAACGTTTTGATATCATAATGGGGATTGCTCGAGGGATGTTATATCTTCACCAAGACTCACGATTAAGGATCATCCATAGGGACTTGAAAGCAGCCAATATCCTGCTGGACAAAGACATGATTCCAAAAGTTTCAGATTTTGGCATGGCTAGAATATTTGGAAATGAGCAAGTGCAAGTTAACACAACCCGTGTGGTCGGAACCTAGTAAGCTAATTACATGCACAAAAATCATATTTTCTCATTGAATTAAATTTGCTGAAAATCCACAATATATAGCCTACATATGGTGGCATGATGTACATCACGCTAGACTCTACATGTTCTTTCTATATAAATGTACATGGATGTTATTTGATTGCACTTGCATTTATTTTAGCATATTGATTTCTCCAAAACATGGGCATGCTCTATGTTATTTTTACACACAGATGTAATGAAAAGAATATGCAGGTTTACTGAAAGAGAATAAAATTGTGCATCATACTTATGGGTGTAGATCTAAGTGTTGAAAGCTTGTAAACCAGGGTTTCTAATATATATTTTTTGTTACATCTATACTTTCTCAGTGGCTATATGGCACCAGAGTATGCACTTGAGGGGTTAATGTCAGTAAAGTCGGATGTCTTCAGTTTTGGAGTCTTAATATTGGAGATTGTTACTGGTAGAAAAAACTCAGGATTATACCCTGACAATCCTTCTATCAATTTAATTGGTCATGTAAGAAACTTTCACCATTTTCTAAAGAGAAAATTCTGATAATAATATATATGATTGTTATTCTTCTGTTCGAACTTGGATATAATCACGCGAATATTTTCAGGTTTGGGAGCTTTGGAAAGAAGGAAGTTCCGTTGAGATTGTGGATCCATGTCTGAAAGATAATGTTGTTGAGGAGGAAGTCTTAAGCTGTATACAGATTGGACTACTGTGTGTACAAGAAAGTGCAGAAGATAGACCAACAATGTCAGCAGTTGTGTTTATGTTGAGCAACAAAGTGGAACTTCCTTTTCCTAATCAACCTGCATTTATTCACAAAGGAAGTCGTTACGATGCAGATCCATCATCATCAAGTGTTGGAGCCTATTCTGTAAATGAACTATCAATTACTGGCATGGTTGATGGTCGTTGAAGTTAAGGATGGCTCAAGTTATATATTGGTTTTTACATATTTGTACATGGGTTAAGATTCAGGTTGCGTTATCTACACATTCGGAGACCCACAAACGACGAAATTCATACTAGTTTTGCTGTTATTATATGGTTGTACATGCTAATTAGAATACCTTGGGGTTTGTAACTTTTTATGCTGTCGCTAGAGGTTAGTAGTATATATTTGTACTACAATTTCTGTTTAACTTGTGCTACGGGAACAGATTTGAGTTGGTGACACGAGAATTTCAGTCTTTTGCTCTACCTGCTCAGCTATCTTGTAAAAAAAAAACAAAATGTGTCAGGAATCATATTTAAATTGGTGTGGTGGCACGAGGATTTTCAATTCATGATTTTGTTGCTTGGTGAAAGATTTTAATAAGAAGTGATACATAAGTGGTGGCCTATCGTATTAATAAACTAATAACTGATAGAGTATAGATTTATTCTTAAGGCCTCAACCATCAGCTTAAGCTTTTGGTTGAATTGGTCCTATGACATTATATCAAAGTCAGAGTGACAAAAAAGCCACGGGTTCGAATCTCATCCACTCCTCCTTTCTTAGTGGAATATTTAGTGCTAGGTATGAGGGAGGTATGTGCTGCATCCACACTTCAAGCCCAAAAGGCTCTTGCGTGAGGGGGGGGGGGTGATAGAGTATATATCTATTCCTGGGGCCTCAACCATCAGCTTAAACTTTTGGTTGAGTTGGTCCTTTGACAATAACAACAAATCAACTAGATAAAGTGATGCAAGTAGTAAACAAAATGCGGGGTGAAAGATTTTGGTTTGTAAAGCTATATGTTTGAATTGCATAGATTTTCAATAATGGTTCATATTAAATATAATACTTCCTCCGTTTCGTTTTAAATGCAACAAATGAATATTTTATATCTCACCAATAATACTCATTTGTTGCATTGGAAACGAAACGGGGGAAGTACTTTATTTGTATTTTACATTATTCACATACATCGCTTTAACCAATAACTATTTTTATACATGGGTTAAGCCCTTAAGGGTCAGCTAAGCTTGATCTTGTGTAAGAAAAGAACCTTCAAACTTAAAGGTTGAGAGTTCGATCCCTATTAGGTACTTTGAGAGAGAGTTTCCTCTTATCATCCCTCCAGTCTCAAAGTGTCTGCCCATAAATCCAAGTCAGGTTAACCTGTAAGAGATTTCGGTCTAGCAGAGCCATTTATCTTACCACGTGGTCTCCAATGGAGCCCCAAAATAAAATAAAAAATAAAAAACTTTAACCAATAACCATTTTTGTTCTGATAATTGAAAATATATTTAGTATTATGGAAAATGTCATTTAATTTTGTCTTCATGTATATTCAGAAAATGTTAAGTTTTATGATTCACATTGTTTGGGCCCATTAAGCCTTAATGGGCCACCATATGCTCCAAAGCCCTTTGCCAGCATGACAAGCCTTCAGTGGGTCCCATCTATCATGTGCCAGCCTGGCAGGGCATTTTCACACATTTCAACACCTACAAATATGGAGCAGACTCCCATTTATTGAGGTAATGAATTCTAGACAAACTATTTCACAGATTCCAATTAAAACACATCAACTAACTTAATCGTCGGAGGGGTGATCCCGGATTCACCCCTGGGTAGTCTAACTCTCGTCTTGTGCAGCTCTCTCAGTAATCTTCAAGCATCCAGCCATCATTAAGCTTAATCTTGATTCATCCCACATAATACAAGTTTTTACCCGAAACAGGTTAGCGCCGTTTGTGAGGATATCAAACTAAAAGTTATGGCGATCACCGGAGAGAAATCGGAGAGGACAGAGGACTCCCGTCCCATCTCATCGCTCGAGGACACCGTCCCACGAGGTGGCTGATGAAACAGCGGAGAACCCTCGGCAAGCTGCCATCCTGTCATCTTGCCATCAACATGTCCTTGAAGAGGTCCACCCTCGAGAGGCTACCAGTGCCATCAACCCTGAGAGACCTCAACGGAGGGCGGTTCAAACTCAAGTGGAGCCCCCTCGATATGAGCAAACCAACCCTAATCCGGTCACTCAGTAAGATCTCCAGGAACTCGCAGATCGTTTCAGTGACAACCTCGAGCGTAGCCTCCGGGCCCTGATATTGGACTTCCAAGCAGGAGGAGAAGGTACCTCGAACAGGCCACCCCTTCCCCCCATACCTCGACTGATCATAGGCCAACCTCGAGTGAGGAACCTCGCCCAACCTCAGATCATAGCCCTCGACCCGCCGAATTAGCCACGAGCTCCTCAAAGGTCATCTCGAGTTTCTCCTAGCAAGGGGGACGCGAGACATGTGATCAACGAGTGCCATCTGAGGAATGGCAATCGTGACGCCCGCGAAGTCCTGAACAAAAAGCGAGCATAGTCCAAAGCAGGAAAAGCCCCTCCCATCCCTAACCGGGAATAGAGGGAACATTGACAGCTGAAGGGCCATCGAGAAAACGAACAGGCATCAAGCAGTTCTGAGCCCAGCCACGAGTCTGAGGCCCAAATGGGCAACCTGGGGTTCATGACTCCTTTTAGTGAGAATATTATGAGGGCTCCCATCCCGCGAAAGGTCAAAGTTCCTCCAATCGACCATTACGACGGGACCACGGACCCTATCGACCACCTGGCAGCATTCAAAGCACAAATGAGTGTGCAGACAAGCAGCGAGGCTGTATAGTGTAAGTTCTTCCCTACTACCCTGAAGGGGTTGGCTTTAACCTGGTCCACGGAGCTTCCCCCTAGAAGTATCTCGATTTCACAGCTCGCGAGACGGCTTTCAAACAAAACTTTATAGCCGGTTGAAGGCACCGAAAGACGAGTATTCATCTCATGTCTATTAGGCAGCGAAGAGAAGAAGACTTGGTAGATTATATCAAAAGTTCAACGAGGAGTCACTAAAGGTCTCCGATCGTCAAGACAATGTCGCATTCACTGCGCTCATGTCCAGGTTGTATCCTTCGAGCAGATTTAAACTGAAGCTTGCAGAAAGTGAAGCCTCGTCATTCTCAGAGGCTATGAACCTCGCCTAAAAGTTCATCCAAGCGTCTGATATCTGCAAGGCACACGAGGAACCCAGTTCCAACAAGAGAAAGCACGAGTATACTCCTCGAGCGGACAATTCGAAGGATGTCCCTCGAAAAGAAAGAGACAAGAAACCCCGGCTAGAGGACAATGGGCACGATCCTTGGTACAACTTGAACCGAAGAGAGATCTACCTGGACATCAAGGAGAAGTACACCTTACCAAAGCCTAACCCCATCTGAACGTCCGTCAACAAGAGGGAAAAGAGGCTCTAGTGCGAATACCACCATGACTGCAGTCACACACACAACCCGTGACTGCCGAGAGCTGAAAAGAGCGCTAGAGAAACTAGCCGATGAAGGAAAATTGAATCGATATCTAAAAGATCCGAAGGAAAAGAAAATTGAGCCTCGGAAGGAAAAGCAAACCCGGAGCGACGAGACACTAGGGTATGTGAATGTCATCACGGGAGGGTACGCCTCGGGCGGCTTAACCAACTACTCTCTAAAGAAGCACCTCTACACCATGAAAAACGGGACGGATGCGGCTTCTTCAGCAACATGCCCAACAATGACCTTCAAGGGCAGCCATCGGCCCATCAGACCCCGCACGATGACCCCCTGGTCGTCAAGATGAAAATAGCCAATCTGCGGGTAGGTCGAGTGCTAATCGACAGCGGAAGCTTCGTGGACATCATCACCATGAACTGTCTGAGGAAATTGAAATACCAAGAAGAAGATCTCACGCCCATCCACCAGCCTTTGGTAGGGTTTGGCGGACAGTCCGTCCACCCCATCGTCTCGGTCAAGCTCCCCACTCGGATGGGGGAAAAGGGCAAAGGAAGAAATGTGGTCGTTGACTATCTTGTCATCGACACCAGCCTCCCCTATAATGTGATCATAGGGAGCCCCACGCTCAACAAAGTCAAGTCTGCCATCTCCACATACTAGCAGCTCCTACAATTTAAGGGCGACGACAGAAAGGTCGCCTGGTTATTCGAGGACTAAAAGTCTGCCCGGCGATGCTACATCAACAGTCTTAAGCACACAGATGAAGAAGTCACTCGAAAGAGAAAGTGCCCTGAGCCTGAGGATCCTCTCCCCGTCATGGGGCTCAACATGGCTGAAAATCCCAAACGATATGAGAGGCCTCGACCAGCAGACAGGGTTGAGGAGGTGTGCATCGACGATAAAAGGGGCTGAACGGTCCGAATCGGCAAGCAAGCACTACTAGAAAAAGAACGATTTGCGTCGCACAGACACGGAAACGACGCACAGTTGGGATTTGCGTCGCATGTGGGAGGAGTGCGATGCACAACATGGCCCATTTGCGTCGCACCTGCTTTACATGCGTTGCCAAAACCAAATGTGCGTCGGATACCCTGACTCATGCGACGCAAATTGTCTCTATATTAAAAAAAAAAAATCAATCTATGTGCATCGCACGTCTTTTAGGTGCGTTGCAAAATACCCAATTTGCAACGCACCTTTCTATTGTGCGACGCATATTAAGGCCCCTATAACTATTTAGTTCACGAGCCCACTTTACCCATTTGAAACCCTAGCCTCACACGCCTCTCCCTCCCCCTCTCAATTCTCTCTCTCTCTCTCTCTTTCTCTCTCTCTCTCTCTCTCTCTCTCTCTCTCTCTCTCTCTCCAAACACCAACTATGGCATTTTATACCGCGAAATCTCCGTCGAACACGGCTTCAAACACCAACAAGGAATCCCCGTAGCAGTAGCAGCTCACAATATTATCTCCCTCCCTCTCTCTCTCTTCGTTGTTTCCTGAGGGATCTCCGTCGAACACCGCGGCTTCAAACACCAACAAGGACATCGGATTTTTTTAAACTCCGCCGCTTCAAACACCAACAACGAAGAACTAGCACCGAATTTCTCAGGTATTTTTTAGTTCAAATTTTATTCTGAATTTCCTTGTTTTGTCATATTTATGTTTATTTTTTAAATTTGAAGAACGAGATTTCTTTATTTTAGATCTGGTTTTTGGCAATTTGAAGAAAAATTTGAAGAACGAGATTGAAGAACGAGATCCGGTTTTTGGCGAATTTCGTTCGTTCCATTTCGCGAGATTGAAGAACGAGATTTCGTTCTGTCTGTTAGATCTATTTTTTTTAGGTTTAGTTTTTTAATTTCTTTTTTTTTTATGTTAGATCTGGATTTTTTATTTTTGATATTTGTTAGATTTTTTTCGTTTCTTAATCAACGCAAGACAATTTGTATGTTATCTCGTTTAATTTGTTTTTGTTACATCTCTTTTTTGTTACTTTGTGTAATTTCTGATTTCGTTTGTTTTGGTAGTGCATTTTTGTTCTGATTTCTGTTACAATTTGTATGTCTCATTTTTTGTCCTCAGATGCAGTACTAAAGCATTCATGCTTTGGTACTGCATTTTTTCTATTTTTTACATGTGGTCATTTGCGTCGCACATGGTGCAAGGTGCGACGCAGATGACTGATTTGCGTCGTACCCCCTGCTATGTGCGACGCAAATTCCACTTATATGGTACTAACCCGCCTGTAGTTTGTATGGGCTGGAATGACCAATTTGCGTCGCACCGTGTCTACGGTGCGACACAAATAGCTAATATATCTGCGTCATTCAGTATACGACGCAGATCATGTCTGGGCTATCTGCGTCGAGGCCTTTGGCGTCGGACCCATGTCCGACGCAAATAGGCGCCTCAGATCCGACGCAAATCATCGTTTCTGTACTAGTGAAGTCCTTGATGGCATAAGGGCTCAAATCATCGAGGTCATCCAAGAGTTCCAAGATGTGTTTGCCTACACCGTCGACGATGCCAGGAATTGATCCCCAGCTTCTGGTCCATCAGCTGAATATTCGAGAAGGATACAGGTCGATCAAGCAAAAACTTAGGCATCAAGGGGCCAAAAGAAGTGTTGCTGCCAATGAGGAGGTAAAGAAGCTGTTAGCCGCAGGTTTCATTCGGGAATGCCAATACACCGAGTGGCTAGCCAATATAGTCTTAGTCCAAAAGCAGACTCGGGCCTGGAAAATGTGCGTCGACTTCACAGACCTGAACAAGGCTTGTCCGAAAGAAGATTTCCCTCTCCCAAAGATCTACAGGTTGGTCGACTCGAGGACGGGCCATGCACTGTTCAGCTTCATACGAATGCGGGGTACCACCAGATCCCTGTGGCCGCAGAAGACCAGGTGCACACCGCTTTCACCACAAGCTCAGGGGTTGATTGCTACGAAGTAATGCTCTTTGGTCTCAAGAACGTCGGGGCTACCGAACAACGTTTCGTGAACAAAATGTTCGAAAAATAAATCGGGTGAAATGTGGACGTCTATGTTGACGACATGATTGTCAAAAGCAAAAAAGAGGGGGACCATGTCTCTAATTTAAGGGAAACATTTTCCATCCTTCGCTCCTAAGTGTCTTGGGTGTAAGTAGAGGAAAATGCCTCGGGTTCCTTGTCGACGAAAGGGGGATAGAGGCCAACCCTGACAAAATTCAGGCCATCATTTATATGAAGAGTCCTCGAACCATCAAGGAAGTCCAGCGCCTAAGTAGCTGCATGGCGGCTTAGGGCGGTTTCTTTCTGATCCGCCGACAAGAGTCTCCATTTCTTTTGAGCCCTAAAGTAGTCGACGTTCGACTGGGACAAATCTGCAGAGGAAGCTTTTCAATAGCTCAACTCCCACCTGGCCAGCCTTCCTAAGTTAGTCTCACCTTTACAAGGAGAGACGCTCTTCGTCTACTTAGCTGTGTCAGAGCATGCCCTTAGCGTAGTCCTAGTGGCTGAGGGCGAGAAAAACAACATCTAGTGTACTTCATAAGCCACGCCTTTCGAGGCACGGAAGTGAAGTATCCCCCCATCGAGAAAATGATCTTTGCCTTGGTTCTCGCCACTCGGAAGCTCAAACCTTATTTTCAAGCTCACCCCATCAAAGTTCTCACAAGTCAGCCAATCCAGAAAGTAATCGAACGAAAGAACCAGTCCACCAGAGTAACTGACTGGTCTAACCGGATTTCAGATTTCGGCATCGAGTTCGAGCCCTGACGTACCATCAAAGCACAAGCTCTGGCCGACTTTATAGCAGAATGCACCTCCCGGCCCGAACCTACCGAAGAAGGTTCGTGGGATCTGTTTGTTGATGGGTCGTCGTCTAAAGCCGGATGCAGCGCCGGACTCCTGATCCTGGACCCGCAAAGGAATAGAACAGAATACGCCATTAAGTTCGACTACACCGCCTCGAATAATGAGGCCGATATGAAGCGCTACTCCTCGATATCCAACTACGCAAAACGGTCGGCGCTCGAAAGCTTAAAGCCCACTCTGATTCCCAGCTCATCATTGGGAAGGTGACAGGGTAGTTCAAGGCCAAGGAAGACAGCATGAAGATGTATCTGAGGAAGGTGAAGGAGGAAATTTCGGGCCTATCACTCTTCACCATAACTCACATACATCGATCTGAGAATCAACAAGCAGATGCAGTGTCGAAATTAGCAAGTTCAGCAGAGGATCTCTTGCCTCGACCCATCATATGGGAAGTTTTAAAGGCGCCCAACATCAACAGGGGGTAACCACTCTTGACAGAAGTCCTACTTGGATGGACAAAACCATATCTTTCTCCCGAGATGGCATCCTCCCCGAAGACGAGCTTGAAGCTGAAAGAGTCCGAAGGCGGGATCGATGGTTCACATACCACGAGGGACAATTATACAAGAAGTTGTTTACTCACCCACTTCTCCGTTGCCTCACCCCCCAAGAAGGGGACTATGTCCTCCGAGAAATACATCACGGGGCATGTGGAAGTCACCAAGATGCTCGAACTATCACAGTTAAAGCTCTTCGAGCAGGGTACTACTGGCCCACCATGAGGGAAGATACCTTGAAAATGGTCCAAAAGTGCTAAGAATGCCAGATGCATGCTAATCTTCCTCACCAAGCTGCAAGTTCCTTGACCACCATCCAGGCCCCTCTGCCGTTCGATATGTGGGAATGGACCTTCTTGGACCTTTCCCTCCAGCCTCAGGACAACGAAGGTTTTTACTGGTGGCAGTCGACTACTTTACAAAATGGGTCGAGGCAGCACCTATGGCCTCGATCACTTACAAAAAAGTTCATCTGGCAGCACTTAATCACTCGATTCGGGGTCCATCGAGTCCTTATATCAAACAATGGTCGGCAATTCAATAGTGGCCCCACTCGTGACTACTGCTCCAAGTTTGGAATCAAAATCAGATTCTCCGCGGTTAGTCGACCACATACTAATGGGCAGGCGGAAGCAGCCAACAAAGTGGTCTTGAAAGGGCTAAAAACAATGCTCGAAGGAGCTAAGGACTCGTGGATCGATGACCTTCCTGGTATCTATGGTCAACGAGAACAACTATTTGAGAAGCAACGGGCCACTCGTCATTCAACTTGGTATATGGTAGTGAGGCTGTCTTGCCCATCGAGGTGGGCATCCCATCAACCCGGATCACATTCTATGACCACGACCTCAATGAGGAAGAAAAGAAAATCAACCTCGACCTCCTCCTAGAGCCTCGAGGCACGACTCTTTTAAAAGTCGTCGCCTACAAACTTAAACTTACTCGGTTGTTCAACCGTCGAGTCAAGCATCGACCCTTCCAAGTCAATGATTGGGTGCTAAGGAAGTTCAAAGCAACTGTACGATAGCCTATTGGGTAAGCTTCAGTCTAACTGGGAGGGTCCATATCGAGTCACCTCGATGGTCCGTCCAGGCACTTATCGCCTAGAAGACCAAGAGGGACGTCCCCTTCCTCGACCATGGAATGCGGATAATCTCCGTAAATTCTATGTCTGAAAGTTTGTCCCTCGAGCTTGGGGGAATACTACATAAAGATACTCCTTATGTAAATTTAATAAGGCATTAGACCTCAATGCGCCAATTTTTGTAACTTTATAAGAGTCACTTGCCTTATTCTTTGGTTATTGATTCTCATAGTAGTGGTTAAGTTAGCCTTTGTAAAAATTGCTTATGTTGTTAAAAGACCCTCGAGTTTGCTCAATCCGCATGTGTTTGGAATTTAAGAATACAAAAAATAAAATCTTAAAGGCACAAAAAGCTCAAAGACATAATCTTGGAAACAACAAATAATCGAGTTTTATTCCATTAATCATGGTACAAGCTATCGAAGCTACTACATTACAAGTTCAAGAAAGAGCTTAGATGAAAAGGAAAACTTAAGGGTTTAACATTAACCTTAGCTTGGTAGGAGACATAAGAAAAGAAAGAAGAGGTTGGGAGAAGAGAAGGAAGAGAAAAAGGAGGGGCAGGAAGAAAAGAAGGAAGAGTCGGGGTTCATCCTTTGAGATTAGCAGAGGGAGGAACCTAACCCTCGACTTGAGAAGCTTTAGCAGCTCCTTCTTCCTGTGAAAGTGCCTTAACGCCTTCCTCGAGGCCAACCCAAGAGAAAGACAGGGGGCAATCCTCTCGAGGATCAATCGCACCTTGTGGAGCGCCTCGGCCTGACCTATCTCGGTAGCCTGCAGGGAAGTGTCCTCGAGGAAGGTTCTCCCATCGTCAGAGACCTTCCAGTCATTGAATATCGCCTCCCAACACTCTCGAGCCTTGGCAATAGCCGCCTCAGCATTCTTTCGAGCCTTTTCAGCTCGTTGGTCGGCCTTCTTGCAGTCCTTGAGGGCCTCCCTTGCGTCTTGCTGGCAGACTCTCTATGGGTTGTGGCGTCCTCGACAGCATGTTCGAGCTCCGCCATCTTCTCCTCAAAGGCCTTGTTAGCCTTGGCCATGGTCTCTTGGCCTACGAGAACCGCTTCCCGGCCAGGCACAACCGTCCAACAAGAGCCTTCCTTTCGTCCCAGGACATCTCCCCTGATGCAGCTCCTGCGCCTATCCCCGACTTAGACCTTCGAGCCAGGGCCAACACCCGGATCGACAGCTGACACGAAAAGGGAAAACCATCATCATTAAACAAACAAAACATTCAAAGAAGGGAAAAGAGAATAATCCTACCTCGGTTAGGGTCGCAATAACAGCCTTGACCTCCAGCCCATCAGGGGTCAGGCACGCCTTCTCATCCACCTCAGTCATGAGGTGCTCTAAGGCCTTGTCAAGCCTTGCCGCCATTTCGGCCCTCGAGAAGGCTGAGAAGGGTAGTATGATGGTCTCCTCGGGGCACGGCCTCTTCTTCTTCGTGACAACGGCACTCGAGGTAGCAGCCGTCAGAGGGTTCTCGACCTTGACTGCCGGCGGGTCCTCGACCTTAACCTCCTTTGGCTCAGGCTTTGGAGCCAAGATGCTCGGGGGCAGTCTCCCTCCCTCCGTGGAGGGATCAGCCTCGAGCTTCACAATCGAAGCTCCTATTACTGCCTTCGAGAAAGTGGACAAGCTTGGGCCGGACTTAGCCAGCTGGCGGCACTTGGCCGCTCAAAGGGCTTCAGCAGTGATTAAAGGTTGAGACATCGTCGGTTGAGGTTAAGAAAGTGGGGGTGAAGGTTAAGTTAAAGAGAGAGAAGAGAGGAAAATGGGATTATGAGTTTTGCAGGACTTCTGTCCGTACTTATAAGCAAGTCAGATTACAGTTGCCCAGAAAGGCATTAATGACCTACCCTACAATGGGCTCCACATGTCAAAAGCCCAGGAAAATGCATCACGCACGACGCCCCCGCATGAGCTATGGCCCATAAAAGGGATGACAAATCTCCTCGAGGAGGCTCTAAGTCTCGAGTATACCACACATCGAAAGACTGGACGTGAAAGAATAAATCAAGAAAAGATGGATCAAAAAAAATAATATTTTCATTCAAGGAAAAGGTTACATGCTAGAGGCCACTTAAGGCTTAGCTAAATACATCCAAAAGAAGCAAAAAGACAAAAGTTATCAGCTAAGTACAAATTTAAGCAGAATTACTCGAAGTCTCACTATCCGAGGTCTCAGGGACATCCTCTACGCCATCATCCTCTTCATCACTCTCATAAGAGGTGTGGTTGCTCGAGTTTTGTCATTCCCCCGAGTCCTCCTCATGGGCCTCTTCCTCGCTAGCAACGGGCGCCTCGACAATCGAGGGCACTCCCTCGATCAGCGGAACATCCTCTGCTAGAAGGTCCCCTATATCCACATCATCGTCCACCTGGAGCTCGGCGTTAAGTGTCGCATTGTACTTCGCCTCGACCATCTCCCAGTCAGCCGAGGGGTGTATCTTCTTGAAGGCTTCGCGAAGCTTGAACACAGCCTCTCGAGTAGCAATCTCAGCTGCTTCCAGCCCCATGTCGGCAGCAAACATCCTCCCCGCCTAAACGTTCTTCCACTCCTCAATTATAAGCTTTTGGGTGCGTGTAACGCTATCCCGCTAGCTCGTCGTATCTTGGACCTTCTGCTCTAAAGCAGCCATCTCTTCAGCCCATCGTTTCTTCTCTACCTTGAGATTCTTGTTGAGCTTCTCGATCTTTAGACCCTGTTTAGTGGCCAGCTTAGTTTGAGCTTTCAACCCCTCTTGAAGCTTATGAAAGTCCGTAGTATGACGATGACTCATCACCGCCATCCGAATTGAGTGTTGAAAGAAGAAGAACGGTTAGCACTGGATCGCACATAAAATAAACAAGTTAAGGATGCTAAATTACGTCAATCCAGGAAGAGTGAAGTTGTTCGACTTCTTCCTCCTCGGAAAATGCGTGAATGGCCTTTATGTCCGACCTCGAGATAAAGCGCTTCACCACCGAATCGAAAAGAGCAACCTTCTCGATAGTGGTCTTCTTGGTGAAAGCCCGGGTGTTAGGTTCCGGGTCCGAGGTCTTCCTCTTTTTGGGAGCTGGAGAGTCATCCCCTCGGGAAGGAGAGATCTCCCCTGCCTCCAGCATCTCGACAGATTTCCCCTTCGATCTAGGTGTATCTTCCTTAACCACTTCCCTCCTCTCGTCCGTCCCTCGAGGGGCGACGATAGCAGAAGTAGTAGGAGGACGAATCTTGGGCCTCTTCGAGGGATCCTGCAAAAGAAAGAGTTAGCGAGGAAAGCATGGCATGGTGCAATAATGTAAGAATAAGCAACGGTTACCTTCGGGGTTCGAGGCACCCGCGTATCTCCCTTCAACACCTTCTGTCGAAGCTGCTCCTAGACCCTCTGATTTGCGGTCAACCGTTTCTGTATTTCTTCGCTGAGTTCTTGTCGGGCTATGACTGCGAAATAATACAAAGCAAAGTTAGAATTATATTAGAAGGAATGGCGGTCGAATGCCTAAAGCTCACAAAGTCCCTACCCTGGGATAGGCGGGGCTCAACCCCATCGCTGACAGAAAGTGCTCGTTGCTCAGGTCATCCGCAGCAGGATTCTAGTACTGAGGAATTTGCTTTCGATCACCCCTCTCGATGACGGTGACACATTGGCCGTAAATGGCTACCCTAGCAACGTCCTCTGTCATTCGAGGTACAGATCTATTCAGCCACAAGTTCGAGCCCTCAAGTAGGGGAACCATCGGAAAATCCCACTGCTCGGTCCGGTATACATACATAAACTCGGTACGAAAGAATTGCTTATTCGAGGGCATGACGCCAATGATCTTGTAGGGGTGACAGACCTGGAAGCTCCACCAACCCTTTCCATTCGAGGTGGCAGACATAATGACGAGCTTCACCATATTCCGCCAAAGGGTCAAGGAGGGTTTTACACCCATCATGTTGCATATAGTCAGGAATCCCACCATCGAGCCTACGCCATAAGACGAAAGCACATCGACTATGAAAGGGTCCAGCGGAAACCTCAGTCCCAACTCAAGATGTGCCTTATAGAGAGCAATGGAGCCTGTCAGAGGGGTACAAACTATCTCTGTGGGTTTCGGTATGTAAAGGGCATAAGGATGCTTAATCTAGTAAGAGCTTTCCAGGAATCGAAGATTTCCTGTCAGAAAGTCCATGAAGGGGCCTCGAAGATGGAAGTGAGCTATTCCCCGATGTAGAGTCACAGCCTCCTCATCCCTGCCGCTCGTGCTCGCAGTAAGAGAATTGCCCTCACTGCTTCCCTCTATCACTCGAGCAACCTAGCTATCGAGAAGATCATCTAAGTAACTCCTAATGGCTCGGGGTTGAGCAATGGTGACAGAGTGTGGGGGTTATCTAACTCCTTTCTCCCGTCAGAGACTATGGAAACACCGTCACTCAAGTACGGCATGGCGTTGAACACGTGAGTAGGATCAGGACATTCGAAGGTCGCGGACACCACGGTAACCCCCCTATTAATATCCCATCAAACAAAGGTTCTAGCAAGGGAGGAGGGGTCCCGAGCTAAATGAGGTACCACCCCTGTATCCTTCAACAGGGGGCTCCATCCAGAACGGTCCATTAGAAAGTCAAACAAAGAAGTGAAAGAATAAGATCGTACCTTGGTTAGAGGACCCTCGAGATTCCTCCCTGACTCGAAGCGTAGCAACCAACCTTCAGAGCTCTTGAGATCGTATGAAGAGAAGAACAAGGTCTCAAGAGATTCAAAGCATACCAGGAGACAAAATAAAGTACTTGCCTTTCCTTATATATATTGCGTGAAAACGACGGTTAGCATCCGAAGGGCTTAGGAACCCCTCAAGAGTATAAAGAATTAGGCCTCCCAACAGACCGAAAATCACCAACTTCCTGGACCACTCTTTGCAAACTCTTTGGATTTGACTAAATTCAGCTGAGTCAAGGGGCGGAGCGCGGCTGCACCGCCAAGAAACCCACTCCTTGCCGGAGCTCTGAATTCTCCAGTCACCAGGACCACCCGTGTTCAAACCATCGGGTCAATTATGCTCAGGCAAAAGTGAAAGACCTACACTTAGGCACTTCACCCAGGTCGAGTGAAGGATATCTCGATCATCGCCTACGCCAAGGTCGACGCCTGTCAAGCGCTACGGCGTTGTGCCCCTCGAGCTGCTTGGGGCTCATTGGCCGCAGGGCAACCTCTATCGAGCTCCATCATTCCCTCGAATTGCTTAGGGCTAATAATTGGCCACTGGGCAGCCTCGAGTGAGGTCAAACACTCCCTGGAGTTACCTGGGGCTCATTGGCCCCTAGGTAGCCTCGAGAGAGCTCCATCATCCCCTCGAGTTGCCGAGGGCTCATTGGCCACTGTGCAGCCTCGAGCGACGTTAAACACGCCCTCGAGTTGCTTGGGGCTCATTGGCCCCTCGGCAGCCTCGAGCAAGGTCCTTCGCTCCCTCGAGTTACCTGGGGCTCATTGCCTCCTGGGCAGCCTCGAGCAAGGTCCATCATCCCCTCGAGTTGCCTGGGGCTCACTGGCCCCTGGGCAACCTCGAGCAAGGTCCCTCACCCCCTCGAGTTGCCTATGGCTCATTGGCCCATGGCAGCCTCGAGCAAGGTCCATCATCCCTTCGAGTTGCCTGGGGCTCACTAGCCCCTGGTCAACCTCGAGCAAGGTCCTTTACCCCCTCGAGTTGCTTGGGGCTCATTGGCCTCTGGGTAACCTCGAGTGAGGTCAAACACTCCCTCGAGTTGCCTCCGACTCATTAGCTCCTGAGCAACCTCGAGCGAGGTCAGACACTCCCTCGAGTTGCCTGGGGCTCATTGGCCCCCGAGCAACCTCGAGCCACTCCCTCGAGTTGCCTGGGGTTTATTGTCCCCTGGGCAACCTCGAGGAAGATCCCGCATCCCCTCGAGCTGCCTGCGGCTTACTGGCCCCTAGGCAAGCTCGAGCAAGGTCCTTCACCCCCTCGAGTTGCCTGGGGCTCATTGGCCTCTAGGCAACCTCGAGCGAGGTCAAACACTCCTTCAAGTTGCTTGGGGCTCATTGGCCCCTGAGCAACCTTGAGTGAGGTCCCTCACTCCGTCGAGTTGCCTGGGGTTTATTGTCCCCTGACCAACCTCGAGCAAGGTCCTTCACTCCCTCGAGTTGCCTGGGCTCATTGGCCCCTGGCAACCTCGAGCAAGGTCCCTCACCCCCTCGAGTTGCCTGGGGCTCATTGGCCTCTGGGCAACCTCGAGCGAGGTTCATACGTCCTTCATATTGCCAAGGACCGGAGCATCTTCAATCATCAACGGACCCTCTAGAATATGACCCGCATTTGATCGAGGTATCGCCCTCTCGAGTTTCGGCATCCCTCGAGGTAAAACAGCCAACTGGTCGTTGAGGGCATTTTAGTAACTTTCGTGAAACACGTGGCATCAAAAGCGGTCTCTTCCACATATTTCACGTGGGGCTAATGTTTGGGCCCATTAAGCCTTAGTGGGCCACCATATGCTCCAAAGTCCTTTGCTAGCATGGCAAACCATCAGTGGGTCCCATCCGTCTTGGATCATGTGCCAGCCTGGCAGGGGCATTTTCAAACATTTGAACACCTATAAATTTGGAGTAGATCCCCATTTATTGAGGTAATAAATTCTAGACAAACTACTTCACATATTCCAATTAACACACATCAATTGACTTGATCGTCGGAGGGCAATCTCGGATTCACCCCCGGGTTAGTGTAACTCTCGTCTTATGCAGGTCTCTCGGTAATCTTCTAGCATCCGGCCATCATTAACCTTAATCTCGATCCATCCCACATAATACAAGTTTTTACCCGAAACACATATATACTAATAAAAATAGAATATATAAAAGTTGTGCGTTCGCTAATGAATTCAAACTAAAACAACTATGGCACGAGGCCATAGAACTCCTTTAATTGATTATATTTATGTTCCAAAATATAATGGTGATAAGGTTTCTTTGGCTCAGTTGTGTCGTGCCTCCCTAGAGGCTAGAGCTGCACTCAATATCTCAATTTTCCTAGTAACTGCCATATACGAACACTTTTGGGCTATTGTAATAAAAGAAGATAAGTTGGGTTAAGGTCCACTCTTATTGTGTCAAAAGAGCTGATGTTTGGAGCATGCCTATCCTCATAGGCATACCTTGGGCCGTCAAGAAAGCTGTGACATATGGGTAATTATGAAAATATCCACTTATATGTGTAGACACATAATCGTGTCCCCTTATTTAAAGATTCAATGATGAAACGTATTGTAGTCTTAATTGGTCCGATTCAAGGACTGAGTAGTCCAAAAAGTCATTCAAAATCATTTCGAAAAGTTTTAAAGCCCAATTAACTATTCACGATAATTAATTGTATTTAAGCCTAATTCTTTGAAAAGCCCAATTAATTGTTTAACTATAATTAATTGATTTATTTTAATAAATAAATATTTTCAAAAGATTTTTTTATAGTTGAAATCAAATTTTGTCCCGTAAAATTAGATTTTGCAGAATTGAAGGATAAAAGAAAATCATTTACAAGGTGTTTTCAAAAAAAGCTAGCAAAGGTATGTCAAAAGACAGGCTGGTGCACCTGGCGCACCATCGTGCGCTTGGCGCAACTTTCGTGAAACGTGGCACTGCGCCACGTATTGTGCATTTGTGCCATGTGTCGCACGCCCTGCGTGAGACGTGGAGTTTCTTTTTTATCCTTTTAAAATGCGTACCACGTGTACGCTTTACATTGGGCATGTCATGTCATGCGCTTAACAAGTCAGCTGCGCATGGTTCTGTTTTCCCTAAAAATAGGCCTGATTTCTGTACATATTTTAAAAAAAGATTTTATTCACATAACACTCGACGAATATTTTACGGATACCTTTCTACAGATCACAAAACCTCCCTACAAAAACTCATACCTTTCAAACACAAATACATTCAATCTACATACTTTCATACATTCAGATATTCAGGCTTCGCGATCGCTCGTTCCGAAGGTTGTCAATCTCGTAGACCCAAGCCACTGTATAATCTTGAAGGACCTTAAATAAATTCTTTATTTTTAGAACTTTTTTAACAAGAATAATACAAACTTTTTCACGTTCTCTCACAATAAGACAAACTTTTGATTATTTTTTAATAATACAAAATTTATATCGAAATTCCTCCAATAGGGCAATACCAGTTATTAACTTGTTGTAGGAGGTAACAAGTTGAGGTGGTTCAGCTGGGTGGGAGGTTGGGGGAGGAGAGAGAAAGAAGAAAGATCATTTTGTGATTTGTTTGACCTGTTTTACGGGTTACAAGTCAACTTGACCTACTGGAGGAATTTTGATGTAAAGTTTGTATTATTGCGAGAAAACGGGCAAAAGTTTGTATTATTGTAGTTAAAAAAATCCTTATTTTTATATTGAAGTTACTAACTGTTTCTTTCATGATGAAGATATTTAATATAGAATTATTCAATTGTATATTCTAAACCTTTTTTCTTTCTTTTCATACATTATTTATATATGTCTGCCTGATTATTCTAAGCATACTATATGATTACCCTGCTTTATTGTTTTTATCACCCACATGTTATTTTTGTTAATCAAAGACCTAAATAACTGTCTAATAATATTAATCAGATTAATTTGGACAACATGCTAGGTTCCTTGTAAATTGATTGCATAATAACAAATCACTAAAATTAGTCTTTTTATGTGTTTCTTGAACTAACTTAGACTAAATGTTTTTAGGGTGTATAAAAATATTATATGATTATTCTTTGGCATAAGATTTATAATGAATTGATATTTAGTAGAGGCCAGCAATGGACAATATAGTTCCTAACTGTGTTGTACTCTCACCACCGAACTCAATCTTTGGTTCACTTTGACCATCTGTGGAGTCATGACGGGGAAAACTACTTTGGATAAGTCCCTAATTGGTCCCTACGATTTCTCAACATCCCATTAGGTCTATGATTCTTCAAAAAAGAATTGTTGGCGACTTCTTTCAAAACAATCTTCAATAAAACCTTAACAATGGGGTAGTCAAATATAATACGCGCTTACACCGCGTAGGCAGCATAAAAACACGCCTACAATTTGGCAATTTCACTGGGGATGATTTTTTAAAAAAATAATTCTTTTTAAATGAGTGGGTCAAACCTGAAAAATATGATTCATTCTTATTTTTATGCTCTGGATAATATACAGTTTTGCATATGCATGTCTTTTGATCAGCCACCATAAGGACAATCTACCTTGCCTCATTAGCACATGTTCTATGTGTGAGGTCACTCCCGAGGGGTTTGCGTTTTGTCCTTCCAAAAAGCTTCCTAAGCAATAGTGTTGGATCTTAGTTATAAGCAAACCTACCCAAGCACGCCATTTTTCTCTTGTTCCTAAGTTGAGAACTGGAGTGCGTCTTACACGTAACCACCTTTTTAAGCAGGAGTACAAAGTGTAGCATCAATCTCTTAGTCATGGACCCTTTTCAGACTAAACTTAAACCTGACGAATAGTTTAAAACATAGAACCGGACTTTAGGTTAGAACTTTGCATCCATGTTATATTACATTTGCATGTGATTGCAATTTTTGCCTGTTTTTATATTCTCAACTTGTCATTATTATGCATCGTTCCTAAGGTCGCGTCTAATGAACAATAAAAAATTCGTCAATTGGCTAAGACGTCGCCAAAATTCCCGAAAAATGTGTCGAGGATTAGTGCACCAAGCGCATTTGTCTGCGCCTGGCACATTATTCCCGCGCCAGATGCACAGATGTGCTCGCACAGCCGGTTTGTGTGTTGCGCGTTTTTTGGCAATTTAGTCGTCCTAATGGATGATCCTACATACAGTCCTACGTTCGTCTGTCTGCATTTGCTAAAAAAAAGTGGTCATTTTAGGAGTTTCACCTAATTCGAGAAAAAACAGTCCTTAATGCAAGGTCGAGTTTGTCCTAAAAAGTGCATCTAGAAAAGTGGTTATGGTATAGTCTACCTCTTCCCGTTTTATCCCTGCTATCCATGTCAATCTTACCTTACCATATTCATCAATTTTAAAACTTACATTTTTCAAAATTAATCCTGTACCTTCTTCTATTCTACCTTTTACGAAAATATTTACTAATCATCATCATACCACGACTTTCAAAAAATATATATATTATCAAAATTAATCCATTATCTTTTCCTAACAAAAGATAAAACAAGGGGTTCCTTTCAAAAATAAATTTCTAAAATTCTAAGCCAAGTCTAAACACCTTCAATCCAATACATTCAAATCCAATCAGTCCAATTCACTTGCATTCATTATAAGCCCATATGCATTGTAGTCCATTTTGCATTCATATTAGGTCCGTCTAATTTGAGTCCTTACATTCACTAGCATTAGAGTCAATCTTAGGCCCGTATAAGTCTAGTTCAAGTTAAAGCTAAGCCCATTCGCATCTCTTTATGAACCCTAGTCTATGTCAAGCCCAGTCCAAGCCTAATCCCAATCTA
The DNA here is from genome assembly GCF_026745355.1 of Beta vulgaris subsp. vulgaris. NCBI lineage: Eukaryota > Viridiplantae > Streptophyta > Magnoliopsida > Caryophyllales > Amaranthaceae > Beta > Beta vulgaris. The sequence goes on from NC_079209.1 coordinate 13,368,019, forward strand.
TTCCATTCTAAGTCCAATCCTAGTCCAAGTCAAACCTATATGTCATATCATATCCTAGGTCTAGTTTGCATCTCCATGTAAGCCCTGGTCAGTCTTCGGACTATAAAATCGAGTCTTAGGATTATAAAAGTTCATCCCTTTAAGTCTATCCTGCTTACTCACATGTAAGTTCAAGGCCTAGCATTCCTAAAGTCTATAGGCAATCATTGTGTCTAGCCTGCTTGCTCTCCCGCTAGTTCAAGGCCTAGCATTCCTTAAGTATATAGGCATTTTGTATGTCTAGCCTGCTTTCTCACTCGTAAATTCAAGGTCTAGCATTCCTTTAGTCTATAGGCAATTGTTGTGTCCACCCTACTTGCTCACATGTAAGTTCAAAGTCCAGCATTCCTTAAGACCATAGGCAATTTTTGTGTCTAGCCTTCTTGCTCACATATAAGTTTATGGTCTAGCATTCCTTATAGGCAATTTTTTAGTCTAGCCTGCTTAGTTTAATGTAAGCTTCGAAGTCTAGTTGTCTAGCCTCCTTGCTCACTCGTAAGTTCAAAGTCTAGTTGCCTAATCTGCTTGCCTTAAGTTAAGAGTTTAGTATCTGTTATGGTCCAGCCTTGCTTAATGTATAGCCTACTTGCTCACCCATAAGTTCAAAGTCTAGCATTTTGTAAGCCATAAGCAATTTTTGAGTCTAACCCGCTTAGTCTAATGTAAGTTCTGAAGTTTAGCTGTCTAGCCTGCTTGCTCACCCGTAAGTTCAAAGTCTAGTTACCTAGCCTGCTTGCCTTAAGTTAAGAGTTTAGCCTCCATTATAATCCAACCTTCCTTGAAGTCTATCCTACTTACTCATCCGTAAGTTTAAAGTCTAGTCTCTCATATCATCACCAAAGCCCAGTCATGGAATCCAGTCTGCTTGCATAGTCCAGTCTAATCAAGTCCATGTATGCATTTGCATATAATAAACGTTGTGTCTCCATCATGGTCAAGCCCATACTAGTCTAATAATTAATCATACATATTTCTAATCCTTTTCATTTCCACTTTCATCTTCATCTCTCATTTTCATTTCCATTTAACTGATAGGCGTGTCGCGCACCTAACAAAAATAAATTACCTAACTAATCCTTCTAATAAAAATGTAGTAATGAAGTCAGGTTCGAACCCACAGAGAGAAAGTTGTTCTATGATTAACCCTTAAATAATGGTAAGACTAAAGGAGATTAATTTTAAGAATAATGGTGGAATAAATTATACTAATCAATATCAAAATAAAAGATTCTAGAGTGAAGTATCTCCACTAACATGAATTAATACAATAATACTTCCTACCCCAAACTAATTAATTAAATGTTCACAAGGAAAAGTAAACCCTATAGAATACCATAAACCTCTCCTGAGTATATATGGCTTAATTCCCTAATATGCGCTCAAGCCTAATTCCCGTAGAATCATGCAAATTAAAAGATATTAAACGTGACACTCTCACTTCCTAACAATCCATTCTACCTACTTTTAAAATATTCAAATCCGTCAAAATCCAACTCCGTCAAAATCAAGACAATGGAATCATATTAATACTAGTATTCCTAATCTAGTATTGGAATATGCACAATAAATTAAGCAAGACCAATTAAGCAATCAATTCAGGAATTTAAATGTATAATCATGAATTTATTCACTCTAGGGTTCAACTTAACCATAGAGTAGCCTTATATGCACGCGATGCGTGCGAAGTAGTTTATGAAGTTAAATTATTGCATATTTACATCTAGCTCTTTCTATATAAGTTTTGAGTTTTATGTATATGCGTGTGAAATAGTTATTATAATCAAATTAATTGAGTAATTACATCTAGTACTAATTTATAGAAAAATTTATTACAAAACTTTACCTAAGAAAAAAATATTCATAATTTAACAATATAATAACAAAGATAGTAAATGAAATCTCCGGTGTTTCAACTTTGTAATTTGCCTTCATAGAACCTGGTTAACCACATGCACTCTTCAGCCCAGTCGACATGCAGCACATAGCTAACAATATAAGAGTGATTCGGATTGAACTCTTGCATCGGTGGAGGTAAGATCCAAGCGAAAGTTTTGTATCCAAGTTTTGCAAATAATATTTCCACGAATCGTTTGCGCCCATTTGGCTGAAGTAAAGCAAACAATTGTGCATTTATTTTCAAGGGTGAGATATGTCATTCTAGATTATGCTATATATTCAAATGCAATGCGAGATAGTTTGTAATAGATTGAATACCTGTTGAAGTATTAATTTTATGTCCATAGTTGTGCATCCCAAAATGAGTTGTGCAAGATCATGAAGCATTGTTATTATTAAAGTACCACTTTTATCACATATTGTTAGTCGAATTAACAATCTGTTAATAAAATAAGATAAAATTTTACCAGGTTAAATAAATAATGATTGTTTGATGATCGTGATCATACGAGATCAAAAATTATTCCTTGGAATGGTTACAACATTTGTGATATTGCAAGACTCACATTTGGGAACTCCTTGGAAAATGTTAATCTTTTTGAGACAACGATGACATGCTTCATATAAGATGTTGTTAACATGCTCAAGATGACACGCGTTGGCAATAACTCGACAATATTGTACCTGCAAAACAATTGAAAGTTATTTATTCATGTATATGTTTATTTTTGTTTTATAAAATAAGGAGTAAGGGTCTAATTACTTACTTTTCTCACTGAATGAAATGTCGCTAATTGAATCCGATGAGCATTTGAAATATCAATGGATGATTGTAAGGAGAAAGGAGTTGATCGAAAACAGGCAACCCTTTTTTTTGCTAATTTATCGGATGTAGAAAAAGAAGTAGTTAACTCATCTACTTTGTTAACATAAATCCAAGAATAAAATCTTGTTATAAGATATGTCCGACCTATGTGTTAGGATTGAGATAAAAATATGATCACATATTAATATGTCATTTACAAATATGAAAATGAAATGAAAATGCTGATAATTCAGGCTAGTAGTTCCATAGTGTACCACAAAAGCTCTTTACATGTAGACCACATGCAAAAAGAATTGGACAAAAATCAGCTTCGGTGTTAAGATATCCATCTTCAAGTATGTGCACAAATTCATTCCACATGGTCAACTTGATAATCGTCCAACTGCGAGTATGAAATTCGATAGTGTTAGGAACATTTTGTGTTAAATGAATATAGAGATAATATGGAAGTTAAATTTTTTTAATTAGAATAAACGTACGCTTTATCCATTATCGCTAAATCTCTTTTAACTGAATTTCCTCCAACTGACTCAATTGGTGAAACATATAGAACTAATCCCATTGCATCTTAACAAAACCAAAATAGTATAATTAAAGTTAGCTTCCTTCAAGCTAAGCATAATATTAGTTTAATTTAAATAAAGGGGTAGTAAAAGTACCGAACACCATATCCGTACGATTGGCATGAACATGGAACCAACTGAAAGCAACTAAATTGTAGAAGAATGTGGGAATTGCAACGTCATCATGCTCTTCGCGTATAACAATTGTTTCTGATGCTATTGTCACTTGTTTCCAGTTAGGAAAGATTTTATTATTCTTATCGGCGTGTACAACTTGTACTCCATGGAGTACATAAATAAATCCCTCGTGAAACCTTCCTATGAAGTTATCAACATAGGGCGAGAATATAGAGCATTGTGCGCACTCACCCTATCATTAAAATCAAACTTGCTAAGAGTGTCTTGTACCACTGTGAAATAAATTTACATTACATTAATATAAAGATTTTTTTTACCTCGGCATCAACGAAAAGCATTTTCCATATCTGCTTAGTTGTTCCGCGGTGATTGTAGTTGAATATATCGTAGTTACGAACCAACCGAGCCCTGACATTATATCGCCGTACCCCGCAAGGGTATAAATGCATAAAGGGTGGATAATGGAACTCTATCCAAAAAAAAATATTAGACATAGAAAAAATAGTTACATATAATTTAAAAATGAGTAACATGATATATGTACATCTACATCATATTACAATAATGAGTAACAGGATATTCTTACGGGAAGTTGCTCGACTCACGAAGACTATTATGCCTCATGCTTTCCGAGGAGGTCTCTTTTGTCGAAACGACGCTACTCGGATAATGAGTAGTTCTTAATAAGCAATACTTAGCCATTTTTTGGCCAAGCTAGTCGGGGCAGTCCTCTCATGACCCAGGGTGATTGTTCCCATTGCGATTGTTGTTGGTAGACTTTCGGGAGGGAGCCTCTCCTTTGTGCTTGTTGGATCCGAGAGGGGTCCCTTCACACTTTCTTCAAGGGTTTGTGATGCGCAAGTACTATTTGCGAGATCCTTCTCCTCGACTTGCTCCAAGATTGTCGACAACTTGGCATGTCTCCTGTTCCATCTTATGCTGACTTGTTGCTACATAATCTCTTCTCAATCCTTTTCTTCCCGAGCATCCTCCCTTCTACTTTGAGTGGAGTTAATAAGGCTTGAAGACGAGGCCCTTGGTTGAGTTACGGCATGTCGGCTAGGAGCTGTTGAATACTTCGCTGAATGTCTAGTTAAGCTGATCGACATCCTCTCTAGGTTAGTCGTAGTGACTAACTGAGGTGGATTTAGAGGACATTAGTTCGAGAGGTTGAGGTTATTCTACTCTTTCTGAGGGATAGATCCCTCATCTTCCTAATGAGTTGGTTACAACTAGGTGTGGTTTGACGACAGGATGGGAGCTCTTCTACCCAGGTGAGAAGCTCTTGTCTTTCTTCAATCGGGTGCCATGTTGCTCTCAGTATGTGACTTTGAGATGTAGCATCCCCACATACGGCGCCAAACTATTTCTGCCTAGAAACTGTCAAATGTAAGTGTAGTGTTGAGAGTCTTGAAATCTCGAGAAGGTCTAAAAAGCTGAGGAAAGATGTCCCCGATAATCCTGCAAAATACAATGAAAATTGGACCATGGGTGTTCTCGAGAAAGCCCCTCCGACGCCCAAGTCACTTGAGATTGAGGTAGAGAGAGAAAGTGAGTAAATGCAGAGAGAGATACTGTGGTTTTTGTAGGTGAGAATTGAATACATTTGTCTGATGAGACAACTCCTATTTATAGAGGATGATACTTCTAATAAATGAAGGCATTTTAGTCAGCTCCAGCTGGTGGAGGATTATGTTTCATAGAGTTAGGGATATTTTAGTAAGTTCGTCATAAATGGGCCACTCCAGAAATTGAGCCCAAACAACCAATAATTAATATTTAATTACCATTTACCATGCATTATGATTGAGATATTCCATTTAAGAATAAGATATAGGAATAGGAAGAGTTATAGCAAATATAGTAAAAGAAAAATATTGAATTTGGAAGTACATAGCTTTAGAGGTTCTCAAGAGTGTCTAAGAGTTTGTACGATCGTTCTATTATACTTCATCTACTTATATGTTTAAAGTATCAAATACTTGAAATCCTGTTGTATGAAGCAACTTTTCTATTGATAGAATTGATCAGTAGCTAAAAGATATTTTATTCAATAAACAGGGAGTTATTTATATCAAATTAATGAGTGAGTTTATTCAATAAATAGGGAGTTATTTATATCAAATTAATGAGTGAGTTCATTAACTTATTGACTGCCCTCTACTATCACAATATAACTACTTTTAGAGTGGTGGCTTATTTACTTACCGCAATTTATAAGTTACATCGGGTGTATATAGAGTTAGGTATCCTTTGAGCCAATTTTTACTTACTTTAGCAGTTATATTGCTCATTTCAAAGTTATTCTCTCTTTTCAAGTCAGTTGAGCTCCTCTAAAAATCGCTTTATCTTACAAATTTGTTATTGCTAATTTCAAATTTGTCTGCTCATTTGAAACATATTATATTAAATTTTGCTCATTTTCAACTTATTTTACCTCATTTAGCTAGGTATATCTATAGTTACGTACTTATGTATACTCGGATATCCGTATAATTTATGACTTACCCTCTTTTAGAGTAACAAAGTGGCAATTCACGGATATTTCTTGATATTTTCTTTTTTCACTGCCATTCGCTATTTTGCCTTTTGGTTGGAATAGTCAATCAAACATGAATCTCCCAATTCTCGAGTTTGGTTAGGTTTTTGATGAATGCAAAGGTCATGAAAAGCTAGCATATCCATCTATTTATTGCTCCATGATTGTCAAAACATAGTAGTGTTATTGATTACATGTATTTTCACAAGTCTATTACGTGTAATCTTTAACACAACATATTGAGTTGGTTAACATTAATTTTGTTCGTACTTCGTCGTGGTTTTGAAGATTTGACTTTCTCCTAGCGTAGTTTTCCTGCTCAAGAATTTGACAAGGAGAGCCCTTTTTTCTATAGATCCGTTTGGTAAGCAGTAATGGTAGTGAATTTGAGTGTAACTTGTAAATGTTAATGTCCATGACCACTTTCTAATATCTATCCTCTTCATCATCACTTTGTAATATGGCATTGAACGATATTGGAATCTAATAGGAAAATTATATGTTCGGCGATGATTATTCTTTACAATAAAACTTTCTTGCAATATCACAATGATATTACTAAGATCATAAACATTTATTACCGCCTAACAAACATATCCGTAATGTTTATTGATTTTGTTTGATGTATCACGTGTCAAATATTATCTCTATTGCAGTCGATATAATTAATTATTAGGAGTTTGGTTCACTTTGTTTGGGTTCATGTCAAGGAAGAATGAAGATAAAAGTAAAGTTATATTCTGTTCAACTTATTTTAGAAAATAAGTTTCAAATTAATTAAGATAAGTTGAGATAAAATACATGAGTAAAAATTAGTTTCAATAAGCTCTAACACCTTATAAAATAAATTTGAATAAGTTTAAATAAATTCATATATGTCTAAGATAAGTTGAATAGAACCGAACCTAAGAAATAAATAACTTAGGACCCGTTCGTTATCGTTTTCTGTTTTCTGTTTTCAGTTTTTTTGATAACTAAAAACCAAAAACAAGAAACCACAAAAACTGGTTTTCACTTTTTAATTAGTTGTTAGTTTTCAAAATCATCATATTCCCAATAAATTTGACTAGTTTTTTATTCATTATACGACATATATCATATGACTCTGAAAATCAAAAAACCTAAAAAACAGAAAACCACATTAATAACGAACGGGCCCTTAAAACAAAGATTTGGGTTAATTGGACCAATTTTTTAGATCATGGATGCTTTTAGTTCGATTCTAGTTCAGATCATTAATTTTGACATCAAAGATGGTCCAAGTTCGTTCAAGTGGAGGTTATTATGGGGTCCAGGCCATCCAGCCAACTTGAATTTGGGTCACATTGGTTCAACCATGGGTTGTTTCTAAGAAAACCTCAGGTCTTGGTTAGGCTAATCGGATTCGGTTTTTGCCGGATCTAGCAACTAGTCTTGGGCCTTCGCTCTATATGGTGGCCTATTTTGCTTTATACTGTCTCAATCACTTTGATTTAGCAACTTTACATATCTTAATTAACTTTAGTTATTTGGAGTCTGAAGCTCCCAAACTAAGCAAACTGTATTTTTTAATGCAGTAAAGCTTGCCCAAACATGAAAACATATACTTCATTAAAGCCACTATGCTGCCAACAAATTGTGTACAACTATTGGCTTTTGATTCCTATCACATTTCTTCAAGAAGTTGACATATACCAAAACATTGAACAAATAAATGCATCAACAAAGAGAATGATAGTGTTAACTGTTAATTTCCCTAGATTACTTCAACACTGTATACTCCATTGATATTATTCAAAGAAATGCTTCTGAGAGCCCTGTTTCTGTTTCTTTCACTACAGTTATGTGCTTCCACTGACACCATAACTCCTACTAGTCCTCTCAAAGAAGGCGATGTCTTGACATCCAAAGCAGGAAAGTTCACTCTAGGATTCTTCAGTCCTGGAAATTCCGCTCGAAAATATGTTGGAATTTGGTTCACCAAGGTTTCGGTGCAAACTGTTGTTTGGGTTGCTAACAGAGATAAACCCATAACTGATCCTCTCGGAATCCTTTCAATCAATGGAGATGGCCGTCTTACACTCACCTCCCGGAACACTACTACTGTCATATGGTTCAGTAATGTTTCTATTCCAGTCTCTCCAACTAACAAGAATAGCACCTCATGCCAGCTGCTAGATTCTGGGAATTTAGTCTTGACAACTGATAATGGCAAAACTTTGCTCTGGCAGAGCTTTGACCATATAACAGACACTTTTCTTCCAGGGATGAAGCTTGGCTTGGATAGAAGAACTGGGTTGAATCGTTATTTGACCTCTTGGAGATCGAAAGATGATCCGAGTTATGGGAATTTCTCTTTTAGGGTCGATCCAACTGGGTCTCCTCAGTTCTTCTTGTATCAAGGTTCGGACCCTGTATGGCGAACTGGTCCATGGGTTGGACAGAAATGGAGTGGAGTTCCAGACATGATCCGTGCTTATATCTTTAACTACAGTTTTGTCAGTGATCCGAATGAGGTTTATGTCACCTACAACGTTCTTAATGATCAAATCATCACAATCTTTTTGGTAGATGATATTTCAGGAAGTGTTCAGAGACGAACATGGCATGAGAGTACTAAACGTTGGATCGAATTTTGGTCTGCACCAAAGGAGCTTTGTGATCAGTATGGGGAGTGCGGTAATTTTGGTACCTGTAACCCAAATAACGTCAACCAATTTCAGTGCACTTGTTTTCCTGGGTACTTAATTTTATTTTAGTTTGATGATTTTATTTCATTCGTACTTCTGATAAGAGGATACATATTCTTTGGTTCATTGGTTTAGTGTTTGCTTTTTGTTCATCTTCATTTACATAAGAAAACCTCAGCATTTTTGCATAAATTCTGTAGCTCGTTAACACTTGTCTTCCAACAGGTTTGAACCAAAATCACCACGAGATTGGTATCTGAGAGACGGTTCACAAGGGTGTGCGAGAATTGAAAACAGGTCAACGTGCAAAAACGGAGAAGGGTTTTTGAGGGTAGCAAACGTTAAGTTGCCTGATACATCGAAAGCCGTGGTAAACAAGAACTCAACATTAAAGAAGTGCGAAGAAGAATGCTTAAACAACTGCTCTTGCATAGGATATACCAGTGCAGATGACACTGGTGGAGGCAGTGGCTGCATTTCATTGTACGGCCAAATGATGGATACCCGGATATATCCCAATGCAGGCCAAACGTTGGATACCCGGATATATCCCAATGCAGGCCAAGATGTTTACTTTCGAGCCGATGCAGTTGAGTTAGGTATGGGTTCATTTAAGTTGTGTACTTGTGTTAATCGTTAATCATATATACATGTCTAAAATTGTGGCTGTACATCATCCAAGTTTCTGCTTAACTACACATCAACTCATCAAATTTAAAGGGTATGGTTCTAGTTGTGACAATTGTTACGTATATTGATGCATGCCTACTTGGCAAGCTTGTTTAGTTTTTAATTCCATGGAAAATGATGTCCTGAGGGTACCGGCTACATGAACTCTAATTTGCGAGCCAAGTGATTACTTCATGATATTGTGTTTTGGAGCAGATCATTTTCGCAAGATTTAGCAATATGCTCACATGCTATTTGGCAGATAAAAACGCTAGTTCAACTATCCTGTAATAAATAAATAAATAGAAGTTTCACTTCAGCTGTAGACTGTATACTCCAATCACTTATGCACATCATGAGGTTTAAAGAAATTTTACTTGAATCAAGTAAAAAGTTCTCTGTTCATAAAATTGTACTGGTATGTTTTTTTTTTCTTTTATGTCTTAATATACGAAAAAGTGTTGGTAATTCATACTGACATAGTGAGTTGTTATTGGTACCAAAGTAATTTCATATGTTGGAGGTATCAAAGTAAGTATAAGTTGGTATCAAAGCTTAGTTAAATTGATACTAAAAATACACTTTGATACCAAGAGTTACTTTGGTATCGGTATCACGGTGAATTTATTTTAATACCAGTTTGCGTGAGCTTTGGTACCAACTTATACTTATTTTGGTACCTATAGCTTATAAAATTACCTTAATACCCTTGTGAGATGCCACTCCCAGCTCTTAATATACTGAATACTGATACAAAGAAAGACTTTCGACACTTTCAATGCTAAGAACTTAATACAGTATCTCTTACGAAATATTTTTGCAGCAAAATATCAGAAGTTGAAAGGCCCACTTGCAAATAAGAAGCTGAAAACAATTCGGATAGTTCTTGTGGGGCTGACAGTCACATTACTTATAATTTTCGTGGTATATTGGGTGCACCAGAAGAAGAGAAGAGGTACTTCTACTGATTATTACATTTTGTGCTTTGCTTTGCCGTAAAGAGTTCAATTTAGATGGCCTCTCTCTAACTCTAATAATTAAGATCGAAGATGATAAACAATCAAAAAAGTCAAGGCAATGGTAACATTCTATTAGTACAAGCGTCCATGTATCATGTAAGTAATGTTGGTAAAATTTGACATATATACGCCTTTTATCAGACAGGACTATCAATGTAGAGGGGTCAATATAGGGCCCCAATGGTAAGCCAAAATATGGTAAAAAGAAAATATATTGCTGACAAAAAATTCAGATCGATATACTTGAGTTTTCAGATGAGCTCATTTCTCTCTCTCATTTACATGCATTTGTGTATGTATATCAATCTTTCGTATGACTTAGATGCATGCTTGTCTTCTAAATATGAAATGCGAAATGCCAAGACGTTTTTCTTATAGCTTGACAAACTTAATTATGGACATTACTTGCATTGACTATATCCATTACTTCGTGATGACAGAAAGGGAAGAGGAAGCTGAAAGATCTCTTTGGACAAAAGATGCCGAAGAAAGTGATGGAAATTCAGATTTACCCTTTTTTACTCGTAATGAAATAGCTGTAGCAACTGACAATTTTAGTTTGGCTAACAAGCTTGGAGAAGGTGGCTTTGGATCAGTGTACAAGGCAAGTTTCTTCTGTTATGAAGCTAAAGTTTAATCACTTTTCAACAGCTTATATTCAGGTTAAACAATTTGTGTACGTTTATAGGGCCGAATGGAAAATGGGCAAGAAATTGCTGTCAAAAAACTGGCTCCTAATTCAGGACAAGGTATACAAGAATTTAAGAATGAAGTTAGGCTGATTGCGAAACTTCAGCACAGGAACCTTGTGAAGATGTTAGGGTGTTGCATCCGTGGAGAGGAGAAGATGTTGATCTACGAATTCATGCCAAACAAAAGCTTGGACACAATCATTTTCAGTAAGAATATATTTTGCTGTTTTCCTTTAGTAAATCAGTTCCTAAAATAGAGGCATTTATGATCTTGCTCAAAGAGTTGTAATGCGTTCTTTGTTGATTAATCAACTTCATTGTAGAGGAAGAGAAGAAGTCGTTTTTGGATTGGAGTAAACGTTTTGATATCATAATGGGGATTGCTCGAGGGATGTTATATCTTCACCAAGACTCACGATTAAGGATCATCCATAGGGACTTGAAAGCAGCCAATATCCTGCTGGACAAAGACATGATTCCAAAAGTTTCAGATTTTGGCATGGCTAGAATATTTGGAAATGAGCAAGTGCAAGTTAACACAACCCGGGTGGTCGGAACCTAGTAAGCTAATTACATGCACAAAAATCATATTTTCTCATTGAATTAAATTTGCTGAAAATCCACAATATATAACCTACATATGGTAGCATGATGTAGATCACGCTAAACTCTACATGTTCTTTCTATATAAATGTACATGGATGTTATTTCATTGCACTTGCATGTTATTTTAGCATATTGATTTCTCCAAAACATGTGCATGCTCTATGTTATTTTTACACACAGATCTAACGAAAAGAATATGCAGGTTTACTGAAAGAGAATAAAATTGTGCATCATACTTATGGGTGTAGATCTAAGTGTTGAAAGCTTGTAAACCAGGGTTTCTAATATATATTTTTTGTTACATCTATACTTTCTCAGTGGCTATATGGCACCAGAGTATGCACTTGAGGGGTTGATGTCAGTAAAGTCGGATGTCTTCAGTTTTGGAGTCTTAATATTGGAGATTGTTACTGGTAGAAAAAACTCAGGATTATACCCTGACAATCCTTCTATCAAATTAATTGGTCATGTAAGAAACTTTCACCTAAAGAGAAAATTCTGATGATAATATATATGATTCTTATTCTTCTATTCGAACTTGGATATAATCACGCGAATATTTTCAGGTTTGGGAGCTTTGGAAAGAAGGAAATTCCTTTAAGATTGTGGATCCATGTCTGAAAGATAATGTTGTTGAGGAGGAAGTCTTAAGCTGTATACAGATTGGACTACTATGTGTACAAGAAAGTGCAGAAGATAGACCAACAATGTCAGCAGTTGTGTTTATGTTGAGCAACAAAGTGGAACTTCCTTTACCTAATCAACCTGCATTTATTCACAAAGGAAGTCGTTACGATGCAGATCCATCATCATCAAGTGTTGGAGCCTATTCTGTAAATGAACTATCAATTACTGGCATGGTTGATGGTCGTTGAAGATAAGGATGGCTCAAGCTATATATTGGTTTTTACATATTTGTACATGGGTTAAGATTCATGTTGCGTTATTTACACATTCGGAGACCCACAAACGACGAAATTCATACTAGTTTTGCTGTTATTATATGGTTGTACATGCTAATTAGAATACCTTGGGGTTTGTAACTTTTTATGCTGTCGCTAGAGGTTAGTAGTATATATTTGTACTACATTTCTGTTTTACTTATGCTATGGGAACCAGATTTGAGTTGGTGACACGAGAATTTCAGTCCTTTGCTCTACCTGCTGAGCTATCTTGTAAAAAAAAAAAACGTGTTAGGAATCATATTTAAATTGGTTTGGTGGCACGAGGATTTTCAATTCATGATTTTGTTGGTTGGTGAAAGATTTTAATAAGAAGTGATACAAAAGTGGTGGCCTATCGTACTAATAAACTAATAATTGATAGAGTATAGATCTATTTTTGGGGCCTCAACCATCAACTTAAGCTTTTGGTTGAGTTGGTCCTTTGACATGATACCGAAGCCAGCGTGACAAAAAAGCCATGGGTTCAAATCTCGTCCACCCTCCTTTCTCAGTCGAATATTTAGCGCTAGGTATGAGGGAGGCTTGTGTTGCATCCACACTTCAACCCAAAGGGCTCTTGCGTGAGGGGGCGTGATAGAGTATAGATCTAAATCTGGGGGCTCAACCATCAGCTTAAACTTTTGGTTGAGTTGGTCCTTTGACAATAACAACAAACCAACGAGTTAAAGTGATGCAAGTAGTAAACAAAATGCGGGGTGAAAGATTTTGGTTTGTAAAGCTATATGTTTGAATTGCATAGATGTTCAATAATGGTTCATATTAAATATAATACTTCCCCGTTTCGTTTTAAATGCAACAAATGAATATTTTATATCTCACCAATAATACCCATTTGTTGCATTGAAAACGAAACGGAGGAAGTAGTTTATTTGTATTTTACATTATTCACATACATCACTTTAATCAATAACTATTTTTATACATGGGTAGGCCTTAAGGGTTATCTACGCTTGATCTTGTGTAAGAAAAGAACCTTCTAACTTCAAGGTTGGGGTTTCGATCCCTATTAGGTACTTTGAGAGAGGGTTCCCCTTATCATCCCTCCACTCTCAAAGTGTCTGCCCACAAATCCAAGTTGGGTTAACCTGTGACAGATTTCGATCTGGCAGAGCCATTTATCTTACCATATGGTCTCCAGTGGAGCCCCAAAATAAAATAAAAAAAAAACTTTAACCAATGACCATTTTTGTTTTCATAATTGAAAATATATTTAGTATTATGGAAAATGTTATTTAATTTTGTCTTCATGTATATTCAGAAAATGTTAAGTTTTATGATTCATATTGTTTTGGGCCATTAAGCCTTAGTGGGCTACCATATGCTCCAAAGCCCTTTGCCAGTATAGCAAGCCCTCAGTGGGTCCCATCTGTCTTGGATCTTGTGCCAGCCTAGCAAGGGCATTTTCACACTTCAACACCTATAAATATGGAGCAAATCCCCATTTATTAAGGTAATGAATTCTAGACAAACTACTTCACATATTCCAATTAACACACATCAAGTGACTTGATCGTCGAAGGGGCGATCCAGTATTCACCCCCGAGATAGTCTAACTCTCGTCTTGTGCATGTCTCTCGGTAATCTTTGAGCATCCGACCATCATTAACCTTAATCTCGATCCATCCCACATAATACAAGTTTTAACCCGAAACAGGTTGGCGCCGTCTGTGGGGATATCGAACTAAAAGTCATGGCCATCTGACGCAGTCGGAAAATATGGAGAATATCAAGCGCTAATCTCGATCAAGAACAAACAGATTTACAAGCGATAAATCTGTAAAAACTCCGGAATCCACCAGAAAAAAGTAGGAACTCTGTGATATTATTAAAAGTCAAAAACTGCCTCCCCATGACGACCTAATAATGTTTAAATACTTAACACAAAACCCTAATATGAAATTAAGGAAATAATAAAATTCGGAAATAATTAAAATGCTAATTTCGGGCCTTAAACGAACTTGGATGGCTTAAAAAGCCTGTAGGTCATAGTTTAGCGATGAGTTTGACTCGTTGGCCCGTTCCGCTTCCAGAAAGGTCTCACAAAAAGCAATCGGACTCCGTAAGCCCGATTAGTGGAAATCATTTCAAGCTCTTTTGTCGAACTTCCTTATCGAACTTATCCGCTAATCTTCCTACGTCACCATCACTCGGAGAAATAGGAGACGACAGAGGACCCCCGTCCTATCTCATCGCTCGAGGACACCGTCCCATGAGGTGGCTGATGAAACGGCGGAGAACCCTCGGCAAGCTGCCATCCTGTCATCTCGTCATCAACATGTCCTTGAAGAGGTCCACCCTCGAGAGGCTACCAGTGCCATCAACCCTGGGAGACCTCAACGGAGGACGGTTCAAACTCAAGTGGAGCCCCCTCTATATGAGCAAACCAACCCTAATCCGGTCACTCAACAAGATCTCCAGCAACTGGCAGATCGTCTCACTGACAATCTCGAGCGTAGCCTCCGGTCCCTGATATTGAACTTCCAAGCAGGAGGAGAAGGGACCTGGAACAGGCCACCCCTTCCCCCCATACCTCGACTGGTCATAAGCCAACCTCGATCGAGGCACCTCAACAACCTCAGGTCATAGCCCTCGACCCACCGAATTCGCCACGAGCTCCTCAAAGGTCAGCTCGAGTTGCTCCTAGCAAGGGGGACGCGAGACATGTGATCAACAAGCGCCATCTGAGGAATGGCAATCGTGACGCTCGTGAAGTCCTGAACGAAAAGCGAGCACAGTCCAAAGTAGGAGAAACCCCTCCCATCCCTAACCGGGAACAAAGGGAACCTCGACAGCAGAAGGGCCATCGAGAAAACGAACAGGCATCAAGCAATTCTGAGCACAGCCACGAGTCTGAGGCCCAAATGGGAAACCTGGGCTTCATGACTCCTTTTAGCGAGAATATCATGAGGGCTCGCATCCCGCGAAAGGTCAAAGTTCCTCCAATCGACCACTACGACCCTATCGACCACTTAGCAGCATTCAAAGCACAAATGAGTGTGCAGAAAAGCAGCGAGGCTGCATGGTGTAAGTTCTTTCCTACTACCCTAAAGGGGTTGGATTTAACCTGGTTCACTAAGCTTCCCCCTAGAAGTACCTCGAGTTTCACAGCTCTCGAGACGGCTTTCATACAGAACTTCATAGCCGGTCGCAGGCACCGAAAGACGAGTATTCATTTCATGTCTATTAGGGAGCGAAGAGAAGAAGACTTGGCAGATTATATCAAAAGGTTCAACGAGGAGTCACTAAAGGTCTCCAATCTTCAAGACAGTGTCGCGTTCACTACGCTCATGTCCGGGTTGTATCCTTCGAGCAGATTCAAACTGAAGCTTGCAGAAAGTCAAGCCTCGTCATTCTCAGAGGCTATGAGCCTCGCCCAAAAGTTCATCCAAGCGTCTGATATCTGCAAGACACACGAGGAACCCAGTTCCAACAAGAGAAAGCACGAGATAGTCCTCGAGCGGACAATTCAAGGGATGTCCCTCGAAAAGAAAAAGACAAGAACCCCCGGCTGGAGGACAATGGGCACGATCCTCGGTACAACTTGAACCGAAGAGAGATCTACCTGGACATCAAGGAGAAGTACACCTTACCAAAGCCTAACCCCATCCGAACGTCCATCAACAAGAGGCTCTGGTGCGAATACCACCATGACTGCGGTCACACAACCCGTGACTGTCGAGAGCTGAAAAGAGCGCTAGACAAACTAGCCAATGAAGGAAATGTGAATTGATATCTAAAAGATCAGAAGGAAAAGAAAATTGAGCCTCGAAAATAAAAGCAAACCCGGAGCGACGAGACAGCTGGGTATGTGAATGTCACTGCGGGAGGATACGCCTCGGGCGGCTTAACCAGCAGCTCTCGAAAGAAGCGCCTCTACACCTTGAAAAACGGGACCGATGCAGCTTCTTCAGCAACATGCCCAACAATGACCTTCAAGGACAGCCATCGGCCCATTCAGACCCCGCACGATGACCCCCTGGTCGTCAATATGAAAATAGCCCATCTGCGGGTAGGTCGAGTGCTAATCGACAGTGGAAGCTCCGCGGACATCATCACCATGGACTGTTTGAGGAAATCGCAATACCAAGAAGCGGATCTCACACCAATCGACCAGCCTTTGGTAGGGTTTGGCGGACAGTCCGTCCACCCCGTCGGCTCGGTCAAGCTCCCCACTCGGATGGGGGAAAAAGGCAAAGGAAAAAATGTAGTCGTTGACTATCTTGTCATCGACACCAGCCTCCCCTATAATGTGATCATAGGGCGCCCCACGCTCAACAAAGTCAAGGCTGCCATCTCCACATACTAGCTGCTCCTACAATTCAACGGCGACGACGGAAAGGTCGCCCGATTATTCGGGGACCAAAAGTCTGCCCGAGAATGCTACATCAACAGTCTTAAGAACAGAGATGCAGAAGTCACTCGAAAGAGAAAGTGCCCGGAGCCTGAGGATCCTCTCCCCGTCATGGGGCTCTACATGGCTGAAAATCCCAAATGATATGAGAGGCCTCGACCAGGAGACAGGGACAAGGAGGTGTGCATCGACGATAAAAGGGGTCGAACAGTCCAAATCGGTAAGCAAGTCCCTGATGGCATAAGGGCTCAAATCGTCGAGGTCATCCAAGAGTTCCAAGATGTGTTTGCCTACACCGTCGACGAGATGCCAAGAATTTATCCCCAACTTATGGTCCATCGGTTGAATATTCGAGAAGGATACAGATCGATCAAGCAAAAACTTAGGCATCAAGGGGCCGAAAGAAGTGTTGCTGCCTCCAAGGAGGTAAAGAAGCTGTTAGCCGCAGGTTTCATTAGGAAAGGAAGTCTAGCGCCTAACCGGCTGCATGGCGGCCTTAGGACGGTTCCTTTCTCGATCTGTCGACAAGAGTCTCCATTTCTTTTGACCCCTAAAGGAGTCGACGTTCAAGTGGGACAAATCTGTAGAGGAAGCTTTACAACAAATCATGTCCCACCTGGCCAGCCTTCCTAAGTTAGTCTCACCTTTACCCGGAGAGACGCTCTTCGTCTACTTAGATGTGTCAGAGCATGCCCTTAGCGTAGTCCTAGTGGCCGAGCGCGAGAAAAATCAACATCCAGTGTACTTCATAAGCCACGCCTTTTGAGACGCGGAAGCCAAGTATCCCCCCATCGAGAAAATGATCTTTGCCTTGGTTCTCGCCACTCGGAAGCTCAAACCCTATTTTCAAGCTCACCCCATCAAAGTTCTCACAAGTCATCCAAATAATCGAAGGAAAGAACCAGTCCTGCAGAGTAACTGACTGGTCTAACCAAATTTCAGATTTCAGCATCGAGTTCAAGCCCCGATGTGCTATCAAAGCACAAGCTCTGACCGACTTTATAGCAGAATGCACCTCCTGGCCCGAACCTACAGAAGACGGTTCCTGGGATCTGTTTGTCAATGGGTCGTCGTCTAAAGCCGGATGGGGTGCCAGACTCCTGATCCTGGACCCACAAAAGAATAGAATAGAATACGTCATTAAGTTCGACTTCACCGCCTCGAATAATGAGGTTGAATATGAAGCGCTACTCCTCGGTATCCAACTATGCAAAACGGCCAGCGCTCGAAAGCTTAAAGCCCACTCCGATCCCCGGCTCATCGTTGGGCAGGTGACAGGGGAGTTCGAGGCAAAAGAAAACAACATGAGGATGTATCTGAGGAAGGTGAAGGAGGAAATTTCGGGCCTATCACTCTTCAACATAACTCGCATACCTCGATTTGAGAATCAACAAGCAGATGCACTGTCGAGATTAGCATGTTCAGCAGAGGATCTCTCGCCTCGACCCATCATGTGGGAAGTTTTAAAGGCGCCAACATCAACAGGGGGTAATTAACCACTCTTAACAGAAGTCCTACTTGGATGGACAAAATCATATCTTTCTCCCAAGATGGCATCCTCCCCGAAGACGAGCTTGAAGCAGAAAGAGTCCGAAGGCAGGCTCGATGGTTCACATACCACGAGGGACAATTATACAAGAAGTCGTTTACTCACCCACTTCTCTGTTGCCTCACCCCCCAAAAAGGGGACTATGTCCTCCGAAAAATACATCAAGGGGCATGTGGAAGTCACCAAGGTGCTCGAACTATCACAGCTAAAGCTCTTCGATTAGGGTACTACTGGCCAGTGGCCACCATGAGGGAAGATGCTTTGAAAATGGTCCAAAAGTGCAAAGACTGCCAGATGCATGCTAATCTTCCTCACCAAGCTGCAAGTTCCTTGACCACCATCCAATCCCCTCTACCGTTCAATTGTGGGGAATGGACCTTCTTGGACCTTTCCCTCCAGCCTCACGACAGCGAAGGTTTTTACTGGTGGCGGTCGACTACTTTACAAAATGGGTCAAGGCAGCAGCTCTGGCCTCGATCATTGGCAAAACAAGTTCAGCAGTTCATCTAGCAACATTTAATCACCTGATTCGGGGTCCCTCGAATCCTTATATCAGATAATGGTCGGCAATTCAACAGTGGCCCTACTCGCGACTACCGCTCCAAGTTTGGAATCGAAACCAGATTCTCCGTCGTTAGTCGACCACAGACTAATGAGCAGGCGGAAGCAGCCAAGAAAGTGGTCTTGAAAGGGCTAAAAACAATGCTCGAAGGAGCTAAGGGCTCGTGGATCGATGACCTTCCTGGTATCCTATGGTCAACGAGAACAACTGTTCGAGAGGCAACGGGCCATTCGCCATTCAACTTGGTATATGGTAGCGAGGATGTCTTGCCCATCGAGGTGGGCATCCCATCACCCCGGATCACATTCTATGACCATGACCTCAATGAGGAAGAAAAGAAAATCGACCTCGATCTCCTCCCAAAGACTCGAGCCACGGCTCTTTTATAAGTCATCTCCTACAAACTTAAACTTACTCGGTTGTTCAACCGTCGAGTCAAGCATCGACCCTTCCAAGTCGATGATTGGGTGCTAAGGAAGTTTGAAGCAACTGGACGAGAGCCTAAGTTGGGTAAGCTTCAGTCCAACTGGGAGGGTCCATATCGAGTCACCTCGATGGTCCGTCCAGGTACTTATCGCTTAGAAGACCAAGAGGGATGTCCCCTTCCTCGACCATGGAATGCGGATAATCTAAGTAAATTCTATGTCTGAAAGTTTGTCCCTCAAGCTTGGGTATACTACATAAAGATACTCCTTTTGTAAATTTTGTAAGGCACTAGACCTCAATGCGCCAATTTTTGTAACTTTGTAAAAGTCACTTGCCTTATTCTTTCAGGCATTGATTCTCATAGCAGTGGTTAAGTTAGCCTTTGTAAAAATTGCTGTTAAAAGACCCTCGAATTTGCTCAATCAGCATGTGTTTCGAATTCAAAAATACAAAATATAAAAGCTCAAAGGCACAAAAAGCTCGAAGACATAAACTGGGAAACAACAAATAATCGAGTTTTATTCCATTAATCATGGTACAAGCTATCGAAGCTACTACATTACAAGATCAAGAAAGAGCTTAGATCGAACAAGAAAACTTAACGGTTTAACATTAACCTTGGTAGGAGACATAAGAAAAGAAAGAAGAGGCTGGGAGAAGAGAAGGAAGAGAAAAAGGAGGGCAGGAAGAAAAGAAGGAAGAGCCGGGGGTCATCCCTCGAGATTAGCGGAGGGAGGAACCTGACCCTCGACTTGAGAAGCTTCAGCAGCTCCTTCTTCCTGAGAAAGTGCCTTAACACCTTTCTTGACGTCAGCCTAAGAGAGACTAGGGTCAATCCTCTCGAGGACCAATCGCACCTTGAGGAGCACCTCGGCCTGACCTATCTCGGAAGCTTGCAGGGAAGCGTCCTCGAGGAAGGTTCTCCCTTCGTCAGAGACCTTCCAGTCATTGAATATCGCCTCCCTGCAATCCCAGGCCTTGGCAATAGCCGCCTCAGCATTCTTTCGAGCCTTCTCAGCTCGGTGGTCGGCCTTCTTGCAGTCCTATAGGGCCTCCCTTTGCCTCTTGCTGGCAGACTCTCTCTGGGCTGTGGCGACCTCGACAAAATGTTCGAACTCTGCCACTTTCTCCTCAAAGGCCTTATTAGCCTTGGCCATGGTCTCTTGGGCCTCTGAGAACGGCATCTCGGCCAGGCGCAGCCGATCAACAAGAGCCTTCCTTTAGTCCCAGGACATCTCCCCCGATGCAGCTCCTGCGGCTATCCTCGGCTTAGACCTTCGAGCCAAGGCCAACACCGAGATTGACAACTGACACAAAAAGGGAAAGTCAGCATCATTAAATAAATGAAACATTTAAAGAAGGGAAAAGAGAATAATCTTACCTTTGTCAGGGTCGCCTTAACAGCCTTGACCTCCTGCCCATCAAGGGTCAGGCACGCCTTCTCATCACCTCAGTCATGAGGTGCTCCAAGGCCTTGTCAAGCCTCGCAGCCATTTCAGCCCTCGAGAGGGCTGAGAAGGGTAGTCTGGTGGTCTCCTCGAGCCACGGCCTCTTTTTCAAGACCTTCATGACAACGGCACTCGAGGCAGCAGCCGTTAGAGGGTTCTAGACCTTGAATGTCGGCGGGTCCTCAACCTTAACCACCTTTGGCTCAGGCTTTGGAGCCAAGATGCTTGGGGGCAGTCTCCCCCCTCCATGGAGGGATCAGCCTCGGCCCTCGAGCTTCACAATCGAAGCTCCTATTACTGCCTTTGAGGCAGAGGACGAGCTAGAGCCAGACTTAGCCAGCTGGCGGCGTTTGGCCGCTCGAAGCGCTTTAGCAGTGATTAAAGGTTGAGACATCGTCGATCGAGGTTAAGAAAGATGGGGTGAATTAAGGTTAAGTTAAAGAGAGAGAAGAGAGGAAAATGGGATTATGAGTTTTGCAGAACTTCTGTCCATACATATAAGCAAGTCATATTACAGTTCCCTAGAAAGGCATTAATGACCTACCCTACAATGGGCTCCACGTGTCAAAAGCCCAGGAAAGCGCATCACTTGCGACGCGCCTGCATGAGCTATGGCCCATAAAAGGGATGACAAAGCTGCTCGAGGAGGCTCTAAGTCTCGAGTATACTATACATCGAAAGATTGGACCTGAAAGAATAAATCAAGAAAATATGGGACAAAAAAGAATATATTTTCATTCAAGGAAAAGGTTACATCCTAGAGGCCACTTAAGGCTTAGCTAAATACATCCAAAAGAAGCAAAAACACAAAAGTTATCAGCTAAGTACAAAGCTAAGAAGACTACTCAAGGTCTCGCTATCTGAGGTGTCAATGACGTCCTCTTCGCCATCATCCTCTTCATCGCTCTCAGAAGAGGTGTGGTTGCTCGAGTTCTGTCGTTCTCCCGAGTCCTCCTCGTGGGTCTCTTCCTCATAGCAACGGGTGCCTGAAAATCGAGGGCACTCCATCGATCAGTGGAACGTCCTCTGCTAGAAGGTTCCCTATATCCACATCATCATCCACCTGGAACTTGGCGTTAACTGTCGCATTGTACTCCGCCTCGACCATCTCCTAGTCAGCCGAGGGGTGTATCTTCTTGAAGGCTTCGCGAAGCTTGGCCACGGCCTCTCGAGTAGCAATCTCAGCTGCTTCCAACCCTATGTCGGCAGCAAACATCCTGCCCGCCTTCGAGTTCTTCCACTCCTCGATTACGAGCTTCTGGGTGCGCGTAACGCTATCCTGCTGGCTCGTCATATCCTGGACCTTCTGCTCTAAAGCAGCCTTCTCTTCAACCCAATGTTTCTTCTATGCCTCGATATTCTTGTTGAGCTTCTCGATCTCCAGGCACTGTTCAGTGGCCAGCTGAGTTTGAGCTTTCAACCCCTCTCGAAGCTTACGAAAGCCCGCAATATGACGATGACTCATCACCGCCATCCAAATCGAGTGCTGGAAGAAGAATAAAGGTTAGCACTGGGTCGCATAGAAAATAAACAAGTTAAGGATGCTAACTTACGCCAATCTAGGAAGAGTGAAGTTGTTCGACTTCTTCCTTCTCGAAATGTGCGCGAATGACCTTTATGTCAGGCCACGAGATAAAGCGCTTCACCACCAAATCAAAAAGGGCAGCCTACTCGATAGTGGTCTTCTCGGTGAAAGCCCGGGTGTCAGGTTCCGGGTCCGAGGTCTTCCTCTTTTTGGGAGCTGGAGAGTCGTCCCTCGAGAAGGAGAGATCTCCCCTGCCTCTAGCATCTCGGCAGATTTCCCCTTCGATCTGGGTGTATCTTCCTTAGCCACTTCCCTCCTCTCGTCCGTCCCTCGAGGGGTGACAATAGTAGAGGCAGTAGGAGGACGAATCTTGGGCCTCTTTGAGGGATCCTGCAAAAAAAAGAGTTAGCGAGGAAAGCATGGCATGGCGCAAAAACGTAAGAATAAGCAAAGGTTACCTTCGGGGCTCGAGGCACCCGCGTATCTTCCTTCGAAACCTTTTGTCGAAGCTGCTCCTAGACCCTTTGATTTACGGTCAGCCGTTTCTGCATTTCGTCGCTGAGTTCTTGACGGGCTATGACTGCAAAACAATACAAAGAAAAGTTAGAATTATATTAGAAAGAATGGCGGTAAACTTCCTAAAGCTCACAAAGTCCCTACCCTGGGAATAGGCGGGGCTCAACCCCATCGCTGACAGAAAGTGCCCGTTGCTCAGGTCATCCACAACAGGATTCCAGTACTAAGGAATTTGCTTTCGATCACCCCTCTCGATGACGGTGACGCATTGGCAGTAAATGGCTACCCTAGCCTCGTTCTCTGTCATTCGAGGTACAAATCTATTCAGCCACAAGTTCAAGCCCTCGAGTAGGGGAACCACCGGAAAATCCCAATGCTCGTCCCGGTATACGTACATAAACTCGGTACGAAAGAATTGTTGATTCGAGGGCATGACGCCAACGATCTTGTAGGGGTGACTGACCTGGAAGCTCCACCAACCCTCTCCATGCGAGGTGGCAGACATAATGACGAGCTTCACCATATTCCGCCAAAGGGTCAAGGAGGGTTTTACACCCATCATGTTGTAGATAGCCAGGAAGCCCACCATCGAGCCTACGCTATTAGGCATGAGCTAGCATAGGGCCAGACCATATGAGGAAAGCACCTCGATTATGAAAGAGTCCAGCGGAAACCTCAGTCCCAACTCAAGATGTGCCTTATAGAGAGTAATGCAGCCCGTCGGAGGGGTACAAATTGTCTCCGTGGGTTCCGGTATATAAAGGGCGTAAGGATGCTTAATCCAGTAAGAGCTTTCGGGGAATCGAAGATTCCCCGTCAGAAAGTCCATGAAGGGCCCTCGAAGATGGAAGTGAGCTATTCCCCGAGACAGAGTCGCAGCCTTGTCATCTGTGCCGCTCGTGCTCGCAGTAAGAGAATTGCCCTTGCTGCTTCCCTCCATCACTCGAACAACCTAGCTATCGAAAAGATCATCTAAGTAACTTCTAATGGCCCGGGGTTGAGCAATGGTGACAAAGTGTGGGGGGGGGGGGGTTATTTAACTCCTCCCCCCCGTCAGAAACTATAGAAACACCGTCACTCGAGTACGGCAGGACGTCGAAGACTTGACCAGGATCAGGACATTCGAATGCCGCAGACACCGCGGGAACCCCCTATTAATATCCCATCGAACAAAGGTTCTATCAAGGGAGGATGGGTCCCCGAGCTAGATGACGTACCCCCCAGTATCCTTCAACAGGGGCCTCCATCCAGAATGGTCCATTAGAAAGTCAAACAAAGAAGTGAAAGAATAAGATCGTACCTTGGTTAGAGGGCCCTTGAGATTCCTCCCTGACTCGAAGCATAGCAACCAACCTTCAGAGCTCTTGAGATCGTATGAAGAGAAGAACAAGGTCTCAAGAGATTCAAAGCATACAATGAGACAGAATAAAGTACTTGCCTCTCCTTATATAGTTTTCCTGGAAAGGACGGTTAGCATCCGACGGGCTCAGGAACCCCTCAGCAATATAAAGAATTAGGCCTCCCAACAGTCCCAAAATCACTAGCTTCATGGACCAGTCTCCGCAAACTCCTCGGATTTGACTAAATTCAGCTGAGTCCAGGGGTGGAGTGCGGTTGCGCCGCCCAGAAACCCACTCCTTGCCGGAGCTCTAACTCCTCCTATCACCAGGACCACCCGTGTGCAAACCACCGGGTCAATTATGCTCGGACGAAAGTCAAAGACCTACCCTCACTTTACCCAGGTCGAGTGAAGGATATCTCGGTCATCACCGTCGCCGAGGTCGACGTCCGTCAAGCGCTACGGCGTCGTGCCCGTCGAGTTGCTTGGGGCTCATTGGCCGCAAGGCAGCCTCGAGCGAGGTCCATCATCCCCTCGAGTTGCCTAAGGCTCATAATTGGCCACTAGGCAGCCTCGAGTGAGGTCAAATACTCCCTGGAGTTGTCAGGGGCTCATTGGCCCTTGGGCAGCCTCGAGCGAGGTCCATCATCCCCTCGAGTTATCTAGGGCTTATTGGCCACTAGGCAGCCTCGAGCGAGGTTAAACACTCCCTCGAGTTGCCTTGGGCTCATTGTACCCTGGCCATCCTCGAGTAAGGTCCTTCACTCCCTCGAGTTGCCTAGGGCTCATTGGCCACTGGGCAGCCTCGAGCGGAGTCCATCATCCCCTCTAGTTGTCTGGGGCTCACAGGCCCCTAGGCTACCTCGAGCAAGGTCCCTCACCCCATTGAGTTGCCTGGGGCTCCTTGGCCCCTGGGCAGCCTCGAGCAAGGTCCATCATCCCCTCGAGTTGCCTGGGACTCACTGGCCCCTAGGCAACCTCGAGCAAGGTCTCTCACCCCATCGAGTTGCCTGGGGCTCATTTGCCTCTTGGCAACCTCGAGCGAGGTCAAACACTCCCTCGACTTGCCTCGGGCTCATTGGCCCTTGAGCAACCTCGAGCGAGGTCAAACACTCCCTCGAGTTGCCTGGGGCTCATTGGACCCCGAGCAACCTCGAGCGAGGTCCCTCACTCCCTCGAGTTGCCTGGGGCTTATTGGCCCCTGGGCAACCTCGAGCAAGGTCCCTCACCCCCTCGAGTTGCCTGGGGCTCATTGGCCTCTGGGCAACTTCGAGCGAGGTTCATAAGTCCTTCGTATTGCCAAGGACCTGAGCATCCTTAATCATCAACGGACCCTCTAGAATATGACCCGCATTCGAACGAGGTATCGCCCGCTCAAGTTCCGGCATCCCTCGAGGTAAACCAGCCAACTAGTCGTTGAGGGCATTTTAGTAACTTTCGCGAAACACGTGGCATCAAAAGCGGTATCTTCCACATATTTCACGTAGGGCTAATGTTTGGGCCCATTAAGCCTTAATGGGCCACCATATGCTCCAAAGCCCTTTGCCAGCATGACAAGCCCTCAGTGGGTCCCATCCATCTTGGATCTTGTGCCAGCTTGGCAGGGGCATTTTCACACATTTGAACACCTATAAATTTGGAGCAGATCCTCATTTATTAAGGTAATAAATTCTAGACAAACTACTTCACATATTCCAATTAACACACATCAACTGACTTGATCGTCGTAGGGGCGATCCCGGATTCACCCCCGGGGTAGTTTAACTCTCGTCTTGTGTAGGTCTCTCGGTAATCTTCGAACATCCGGCCATCATTAACCTTAATCTCGATCCATCCCACATAATACATTTTTTTACCCGAAACACATATATACTAATAAAAATAGAATAAATAAAAGTTATGCGTTCGCTATAATGAAGTCAAACTAAAACAACTATGGCACGAGGCTATATAACTCCTTTAATTGATTATATTTATGTTCCAAAATATAATGGTGATGAGGTTTCTTGGGCTCAGTTGTTTTGTGCCTCCCTAGAGGCTAGACCTGCACTCAATATCTCAAATTTCCTAGTAACTGCTATATACGAACACTTTTGGGCTATTGTAATAAAAGCAGATAAGTTGGGTTAGGTGGATCCACTCTTATTATTATGTAAAAAGAGATGATGTTTGGAGCATACCTATCCTCATAGGCATGCCTAGGGCCTTCAAGGAAGTTGTGACATATTGGTAATTATGAAAACATCCACTTATATGTGTACACACATAATCGTGTCCCCATAATTAAAGATTCAATAATGAAACATATTGTTGTCTTAATTGGTCCGATTAGAGTAGTCCGAAAAGTCATTCAAAATCATTTCGAAAAGTTTTAATACCTAATTAACTATTCACGATAATTAATTTTATTTGAGCCTAATTTTTTAAAAATCCCAATTAATTGTTTAACTATAACTAATTGATTTATTTTAATAAATAAATATTTTCAAAAGATTTTTTTTATAGTTGAAATCAGATTTTATCCCGTAAAATTAGATTTTCGAAATTAAAGGATAAAAGAAAATCATTTATTAGAAGGTGTTTTCAAAAGAGCTGGCAAAGGTGTGTCAAAAGCCAGGCTGGTGCACCTAGCGCACCATCGTGCGCTTGGCGCAACTTTCGTGAAACGCGACATTGTGCCACGCATTGTCCGTCTGTGCCATGTGTCTGGCGCACGCCCTACGTGAGATGCGGAGTTTCTTTTTTATCTTTTTCAAAACGTGTACCACGTGTAGGCTTTATATTGGGCATGTCGTGTCATGCGCATGGTTCTGTTTTCCCTAAAAATAGGTCTGATTTCTGTACAGATTTTAAAAAAAAAAATATTTTATTCACATAACACTCGACGAATATTTTAAGAATACCTTTCTACAGATTACCCTTTCTACAGATTAAAAAACTTCCCTACAAAAACTCATACTTTTCAAACACAAATACATTCAATCTACATACTTTCATACATTCAGATATTGAGGCTTCGCGATTGCTCGTCTCGAAGGTTATCAATCTCGCAGACCCAAGCCACGGTATAATATTGAAGGATCTTAAATAAATTCTTTATTTTTAGAATTTTTCAACAAGAATAATACAAACTTTTACCCGTTCTCTCGTAATAAGACAAACTTTTGATTATTTTTTAATAATACAAAATTTATATCAAAATTCCTCCAATAGGGCAATACCAGTTATTAATTTGTTGTAGGAGGTAACAAGTTGAGGTGGTTCAGGTGGGTGTGGGGTTGGGGGAGGAGGGAGAAAGAAGAAAGATCATTTTGTGATTTGTTTGACCTGTTTTACAGGTTACAAGTCAACTTGATCTACTGGGGAAATTTTGATGTAAAGTTTGTACTATTGAAAAATAATCAATAGTTTGTATTATTGAGAAAGAACGGGCAAAAGTTTGTATTATTGTAGTTAAAAAATCCTTATTTTTATATTGAAGTTACTAACTGTTTCTTTCATGATGTAGATCTTTAACATAGAATTATTCTATTGTATATTCTAAACCTTTTTTCTTTCTTTTCATACATTATTATATGTCTGCCTGATTATTCTATGCATATTATATGATTATCCAGCTTTATTACTTTTATCACCCACGTGTTATTTTTGTTAATCAAAGACCTAAAGAATTGTCTAATAATATTAATCAGAATTTGGACAACCTGCTAGGTTCCTTGTAAATTGATTACATAATAACATATCACTAAAATTAATCTTTTCATGTGTTTCTTGAACCAACTTAGACTAAATATTTTTAGGGTGTATGAAAATATTATAAGATTATTCTATAGCATAAGATTTGTAATGATCAATCGATATTTAGTAGAGGCCAGCAATGGGCAATATAGTTCCTGACTGTGTTGTACCCTCACCCCCGAACTCAATCTTTGGTTCACTTTGACCATCTGTGTAGTCATGACAGGAAAAACTACTTTGGATAAGTCCGAAATTTGTCCCTATGATTTCTCAACATCCCATTAGGTCTATGATTCTTCAAAAAAGAATTGTTGGCAACTTCTTTGAAAACAATCTTCAATAAAACCTTAACAATGGGGTAGTCAAATATAATACGCGCTCATAC
The DNA here is from genome assembly GCF_026745355.1 of Beta vulgaris subsp. vulgaris. Classification (NCBI taxonomy): domain Eukaryota; kingdom Viridiplantae; phylum Streptophyta; class Magnoliopsida; order Caryophyllales; family Amaranthaceae; genus Beta; species Beta vulgaris. Next base: position 13,396,479 of record NC_079209.1, read on the forward strand.
CGGATACCGCGTAGGCGGCATAAAAACACGCCTATAATTTGGTGACTTCACTAGGGAGGATTTTTTTAAAAAATTAAATTTTTTTTTAAATGAGTGGGTCAAACCTGAAAAATATGATTCATTCTTATCTTTATGCTCTGAATAATATGCATTTTTTCATATGCATGGCTTTTGATCAGCCACCATAAGGACAATTTACCTTGCCTCATTAGCACATGTTCTATGTGTGAGGTCACTCCCGAGGGTTTGCGTTTTGTCCTTCCAAAAAGCTTCCTAAGAGATAGTGTTGGATCTTAGTTATAAGCAAACCTACCTAACCACGCCATCATTCTCTTGTTCCTGAGTTGAGAACTGGAGTGCGTCTTACATGTAACCACCTTTTTAAGCAGGGGTACAAAGTGTGGGATCAATCTCTTAGTCATGGACCCTTTTCAGACTGAACCTAAACTTGACCAATAGTTTCAAACATAGAACCGGACTTTAGGTTAGAACTTTGCATCCATGTTATATGACATTTGCATGTGATTGCAATTTTGGCCTGTTTTTATATTCTCAACTTGTCATTATTATGCATCGTTCCTAAGATCGCGTCTAACGAACAATAAAAAATTCGTCAATTGCCCAAGACGTCGCCTAAATCCCCGAAAAACGTGTCAAGGATCGTGCACCAAGCGCATTTGTTTGCGCCTGGTGCACTTTTCCCGCGCCAGATGCACGGTTGTGCGCGCGCACAGCCAGTCTGTGTGTTGCGCGTTTTTCGACAATTTAGTCGTCGTAATGGACGATCCTACGTACAGACTTAGAGGTGGGCATGGGTCGGGTCGGTACGTGAGCCGGGCCGACACGAGCCCTCTCGAGGCCCGACCCGACCTGTTGTCCACTACGTGGGTCGCGGGCCTGTCACTGTCAAGAAATTATATTTTCGGCCCGCACCGGCACGAGCCCACGTGGACCGGCCCGCGGGCCGAATGCTCCTTTCCCATTTTTTAGCCCAAAACTGTCAAAAATACAAAAAAATAATAAAAAACATGGGCCAGGCCCGCAGGAATTACGAGCTCGACCCGCGAGCCCGTGGGCTTGGGCTAGGTCGTGGAAAAATTTTAAAATTTCATGCACGGCCCGCCATTTACCCAGGCCTGGCCCGACCCATGCCCACCTCTACGTACAGTCCTATGTTCGTCTGTCTTCATTCGCTAAAAAAAAAGTGGTCATTTTACCTAATTCAAGAAAAAATAGTCCTTAATGCAAGGTCGAGTTTGTCCTAAAAAGTGCATCTAGAAAAGTGGTCATGGTAGATTTAGGAGTGTCATGCATAGTCTACCTCTTCCCGTTTTATCCATGTCAATCTTACCTTTTCATATTCATCAATTTCAAAATTTACATTTTTCAAAATTAATCCTACACCTTCTTCTATTCTACCTTTTTCGAAAAAATTTACTAATTATCATCATACCACGACATTCAAAAAATATATATATTATCAAAATTAATCCATCATCTTTTTCTAACAAAAGATAGAACAAGGGGTTCCTTTCAAAAATGTATTTCTAAAATTCTAAGCCCAGTCTAAACACCTTCAATCTAATACATTTCAATCCAATCAGTCCAATTCACTTGCATTCATTATGAGCCCATATGCATTGTAGTCCATTTTGCATTCATATTAGGTCCGTCTAATTTGTGTCCTTACATTCACTAGCATTAGAGTCAATTTTAGGCCCATATAAGTCTAATTCAAGTCAAGGTTAAGCCCATTTGCATCTCTATATGAACCCTAGTCTATGTCAAGCCCAGTCCACGCCTAATCCCAATCTATTCCATTCTAAGTCCAATCCTAGTCCAAGTCAAGCCTATATGTTAATTCATATCCTAGGTCTAGTTTGCATCTCCATGTAAGCCCTAGTCAGTCTTCGGACTATAAAATCGAGTCTTAGGATTATAAAAGTTCATCCCTTTAAGTCTATCATGCTTACTCACATGTAAGTCTAAGGCCTAGCATTCCTCAAGTGTATAGGCAATCATTGTGTCTAGCTTGCTTGCTCACCCGTTAGTTCAAGGCCTAGCATTCCTTAAGTATATAGGCATTTTGTATGTCTCGCCTGCTTTATCACCCGTAAGTTCAAAGTATAGCATTCCTTTAGTCTATGGCAATTGTTGTGTCTAGCCTGCTTGCTCACCTATAAGTTCAAAGTCTAGCATTCCTTAAGACCATAGGCAATTTTTGTGTCTAGCCTGCTTGCTCAATATAAGTTTCAGGTCTAGCATTCCTTATAGGCAATTTTTGAGTCTAGCCTACTTAATTTAATGTAAGTTTCGAAGTCTAGTTGTCTAGCCTTCTTGCTCACCTGTAAGTTCAAAGTCTAGTTGCCTAATCTCCTTGCCTTAACTTTAGAGTTTAGTATCTGTTATGGTCCAGCCTTGCTTAATGTCTAGCCTACTTGCTCACCCATAAGTTCAAAGTCTAGCATTTTGTAAGTCCATAAGCAATTTTTGAGTCTAGCCCGCTTAGTCTAATGTAAGTTCTGAAGTTTAGTTGTCTAGCCTACTTGCTCACCATAAGTTCAAAGTCTAGTTGTCTAGCCTGCTTGCCTTAAGTTAAAAGTTTAGTCTCCATTATTATTCAACCTTCCTTGAAGTCTATATCCTGCTCACTCATCCGTAAGTTTAAAGTCTAGTCTCTCATATCATCACCAAAGCCCAGTCATGGAATCCAGTCTGCTTGCATAGTCCAGTCCAATCCAGTCCATGTCTGCATTTGCATATAAGATATAATTAAGGTTGTGTCTCCATCATGGTCAAGCCTATACTAGTCTAATAATTAATCATACATATGTCTAATCCTTTTCATTTCCACTTTCATCTTCATCTCTCATTTTCATTTCCATTTCTTTGATAGGCGTGTCGCGCACCTAACAAAAATAAATAACCTAACTAATCCTTTTAATAATAATATAGTAAGGAAGTCAGGGTCGAACCCACAGAGAGAAAGTTGTTCTATGATTAACCCTTAAATAATGGTAAGACTAAAGGAGATTAATTTCAAGAATAATGGTGGAATAAATTATACTAATCAATATCAAAATAAAAGATTCTAGAGTTAAGTATCTCCACTAGTATGAATTAATACTATAATACTTCCTACCCCAAACTAATTAATAAAATGTTCACAAGGAAAAGTAGACCCTATAGAATACCATAAACCTCTCCCGAGTATATATGGCTTCCCTAATATGCGCTCAAGCCTAATTCCCGTAGAATCATGCAAATTAAAAGATATTAAATGTGGCACTCTAACTTCCTAACAATCCATTCTACCTACTCCCCAATAACTTCATGCCCTTAATTGAAATATTCAAATTCGTCAAAATCCAACTCCCGTTGTGATCAAGACAATGGAATCATAATAATACTAGTTATCCCTAATCTAGTATTGAAATATGCACAATAAATTAAGCAAGACCAATTAAGCAATTAATTCAGGACTTAAATGTATAATCATGAATTAATTCACTCTAGGGTTCAACTTAACCATAGATTATAAACTATGAAAGCATAATTGAAATAAACAAATACATAGAAGAAGAATAAAACATCATAATAGAAAACAAGAAGAAGAAAAGAAGAAAAGAGATATTTGAATTAATGAAAAAAGAAAGGTAGAGTCTTGAAGAATAATGGAGATCTACAAGTTTCTCTCTCTAACTTCTATCTCTAAAAGCCCTAAGTATAAACTAATAATGATGATATCATATCTCAGCTCCTGAAAATAAGGTTTTTCATGCTATTTATAAGCTAAGATTAATATAAACCGACATAAGTTAGGTCACGCGGAAGATACGACATTACAACAGGTTGCACGGGCAAGCAACATCTTGCACGAGCGTGCAGGGTCGTGCAAAGTCGAGCGAAATCTCTCTCGGTCGTGCGAGCAATGCAGACACATTCGTGGATCTTGATTGTAGGCTGCACGGTCGAGCATAAATCTGCACGAGCGTACGGGCGAGGTAGTGGCTTCAACTCAACTTTGACAGCTATAACTTTTGATCCAGAGCTTTGTTTTGCACGTGTAATATATCATTGGAAATCTCTTGAAGTCTAGATTCCAACACAGTTGGAATTAACTCATTATCATTCTTTTAACAAAAGTCATGGGTAAAATGTTTTAGAGGTGTCATATTTCGCACAAGTACACAAAGTCGTGTATATCTTCTTCACTTCTAATCCATTTTGGACACATGATATATCATGTTGAAGGTCATCTACGTGTCTTAATCTTCATATCCTAAAATGTAAGTCTAAATTACCTGAGATTACATCAAAATACCAAACAACCTGTTAAAGTATCATAACTTATGAAAAGGGACCTAAATATGCATAAATGCAATGTAAATGCTCTAATGCTACATGAAAATGTACCCTAATATGAAAATAAATGATGTTAGAATCTGCACTCATCATTCTCCATACCTCATTTCCATTGGTCATTTCGAAAATTATTTCTTAAAATTCACGAGGTCCATCCGATTCCGTTTATGACCGACCAGGAGATTATAACTTAAGAATGCCTAAAGAAGGACAAAAAGTTGAGCCTAGTCTAAATCTCATCTAGCGCACTATCACCACCCCAACTTCATTTATAGTCATGAGTCCACTTTTGACCGCCTTCACAATAGAGGCGCAATGACTTTCATAGGGTTTACCGCCTTCACAATAGAGGCGCGATCACTTTTATAGGGTTACTCCAAGCCTTGCACTTAAATGAAAATTCAAAAGGTCCAAACTATAGTCTTGCAAATTCCAACATAAAAATGAACATCTTACACCTCATGTTGGATCCCTAAATTGCACTGCAAAACATGGTTGGTGACAATAGACTGCTAATACTTGCTACAACGAGAATCAGCATCACCAACAACCCCTTAGGCAGTGCATCAACAGGCTTAGTCTATTTCTGGTTTCCTAGGTCGTGTCAGAGAGTCATTACCCTAAGCCATTTCTATCCTTTCCCATCGAGTCTATGTCACCATAGGACTTCATCTATTATAGCCTTTCCATTTTTATTTCTTTTTTATTTTTTATTTTTATTTTCATTGGTCTTTCACTATCATTTATGCTTCTAAATCGATGATGAAACATAAATCACCTAATGAACCCGACTTATAATAATAAAAGGAGATCTGAAATAAAAAATGATAAAAAAAGAGGACAGACTTTGGATCAGGAGTTATTTCCCTCTCCCTTCCATTAACCTTCATATGCCATCCACATACAACCAAGGAAAAGCAAAAAATCCTTTCAACCATCATCTGCATTAGCCAAATAGCCTTTCAATTCAAAACTCCATAAATATCCTTCAAGCCTTCCAATACTCTAAACCAAAATTGTGTCCAAACCTTACTATAAAAAAAACATCGATGCTAGACAAAAATTAAAAAAAAAAGTAAAAAAATTCAAAAGTGCGGAAAAAAAAGAAGACAAAATCAAAGAAAACGCACACGACAAAAAGAAAAGAGTGCTAAAAGAAAGAGCCGAAGGTCAAAAATAAAAATAAAAAGTCAAGCTAGGGGGCTTGCACACAAGTTTCACCCCCGTCAAGTCAAGAAAGAACCAATGATGTGCTCATTTAATACCACAAGTTTGCACACAAGGGAAAATTAATTTGTGCTAGTTGGTTTGTAACGCATAAAGGATTTCGAAAGAAAATGAATTATATTTTTCATGACTATCTTGTTTTGCTATTCGGTTTGAGAATTCATCAATTGGCTTTGTAGGTATGCCTTCTAAATACTTTCACGAGACCTTACTCGTCCACTAGGGTAGCCCAGGGGTTTAAAGGGGTTGTTGTTGCATGTGCTAAGTGCAATTGTGCTACGACAGTGAGTATAGGTTTTACTGCTTCCTTAGAATAGTTTTTTTTCCTTAGTTTCTTATTTCGAGGTCGAGCAAAGGTTAAGTGTGGGGGAATTTGATAACACAAATATACTCATTTTTATGTGACATATTTGTGTGTTCCCATCATATTTTCCCCATATATTTAATCTCTTAGAGCTATTATTCTTTACTTTCGCTATTGCTCTTCTCGGGTGTGTTTGTTTTGTTTTTGTAGGATTATGGCGTTTATTGGAGTTGATTGGAATTTGCATGAAAGCTTGGATGATTGCGGAGCATTTAGATGGATTGATAGCTCTATCCTGCGATAATTTTGAAGACCTATTGCAACATGGTGTTGGTAACAATTAATTATCGTGTCTAAGAAGCTACAAATTAGACTTTTGATAGCAAGAGAACAAAAAAAACAGCATAAACCGCCACCCTTTGGCGGTCCTTTCAAGCTTACCGCAAGGCAATGGCTTGTCTCCAATTTCAGTATTACGTAATCCTAGTTTTAGTAGTGTTTTAGGAATCCAAATCCTAGTCGAACTCCTTGTATTTTGATAGATATAAATAGGTTTTCACTAGTAGAGAAAAGGCAAGTTGCGTCAGATGTGAGGCGCCTATTTGCGTCGGACTCAGGTGCGACGCCAAAGCCCTCGACGCAAATGACTCAGAAACGATCTGCGTCGTATGGGAAACGACGCAGATGGTTCACCTATTTGCGTCGCGCCTTTATACGGTACGACGCAAGTGGGTCTTGCCAGCCTACGAAGCAGCCAAGGGCAATGTGCGTCGCACATGGTGAGAATCTGCGTCGCACTTTGTGCAATGTGCGATGCAAACGGGTGATTAAATTTATTTTTTTTCGTTTTTTTCAGCTTTTTTGTTGGTTTGTTTACATATTGCTAAAATTTGATGATTCAAAACTAAACAAACATTCATATTAATAATTGTGAGGGGAAAATTCGGCAGAGTCTCCTTTGTAATATGGATAACCCAAGAAATCGTTGGGAATATAATATATATATATATATATATATATATATATATATATATATATCAAAACCTGTTTCAATACATCTCAAATGATCCCAAGCAAGCAACCAATGTTGAATACTCAACCAAGTTGCAATAATAAACCAATAATGTACAACTACTACACTTACTACACTAACAAGTTACTTGGCCTTTTCTTCCCCACAGATGTTGAAAGTATTGCGCAAAATTGTCTTTGATTTCGTTGATATCTTCTATGGTGTATGGCTCAACGCTTGGAGGAAAATCCTATACATATGTTAACTTAGTTAATAAACTTTAAAATTATATAAGTAAAGTAACGAATTTACAACATATACATACCTTCTTCAAATCATTTGACTCATAGAGAAAGCGGACGATTAGAAACATGTATTTCATAACGAAATAGCCGCATTCATCTCCTCCCGTTTGTTGAGCACACTACACCACATTAAATACACATATTAGAATCGAAAAATTAAGAAATATTAAATAGAACTATAAAATGCATATAAATACAAAACCATAAGAGCTTTACCTTCATAGATACCAAGACAATTTTGTTGCTTTTTTGATACCTTCAAGTAGCAGGAATGATGTATATGCACTAAGTACAATAAAAGAATTACAATTATAAAGTATTTAAAATATCATAAAATACATGTAAATAATTATTAACTTACGTATGCATCGGTTCCTTGATAGCTAAGATCTATCTGATCTCCTAAGCGAATCAAATACATATCGTTTTTTTTGGTAGAGAAAGGACGAGAAGAATCCAATGTTGCCTAAAGCATGCAACAAAATGTGATAAGTTCATATATAAAGATAAAAGGAAGCATACTTTTCAATGTACGGAAGTTGGAAAATAAAGCATACTTTCGATGTACGGAAGCATAGTATTTCATATTTCGATTGGCTCTCAATGTCCTTTGCATGTAGTTGATCGTGGCATCTGGTTCATGGCGTAGCATGGTCTCCGAAATCATACTAGGACACATGAAACCAATATTTGAATCTCCATTCACCTCACTATCATCTGACAAGAACCTACACTCCAAATATTTATAGTTAGATGCCAATAATAATAATAAATATCAAATTTGATTAGTTTAGAGTTTGAGAAATCTCACATCATAAATACTTGCAAAATGGATACATTAAGCCATTCTCCCGTCAGAAGTTGGAAAACATCTTGTCGGGAGAGAATGATCATCTGATCAGAAGTATAGTTGAAGCAGGAACTCCTACTAACTTCGATACTAAAAGGCTCATCTGCAGGTTTTTGGCAAAACAAACGATGCATCTCCTTGACCGCATCAGACATATCCTCAAGTGACACGCTAATCAATGGATCTAGTGTCTATGTGCAGACTCATCGGTGCAAGGATCATTAACAACTGTTTTCTGTTTTTTCTTCATCATTGCACCTTCTTTAGATATATGTTCCTAATTCAAATCGACTTCTTTTTAATTCATATTATATATAAAATAAAGATTATTTGGTTTATATAAATCAAGATTTCTAAGTATATACATTTAGATTTCTTATTATATACTAAATCATAATACTAAACATAAGTTACCTGATTATCTGAGACAAAAATATTAACTCTTTGGCCATTCTATGAAAGAACCCTCAGCTTGACTGAGTTTCGTGATGAATGGATGGGAGTGGAACTGGAGCATCGCGTAATCCGCATAAAATCATCAACACTCACTTCACGGCGGTCGTAGAGTGTGACGATGACTCCTGTCTGTGGATGAACGGTACCCTCAGCTACAATGATCGGTCCCGGACATCCGCTATTGCCAAGCGACATGGAACTTGACTCTTAACATCCAATAAAGAAGAATGACATCAATTAAGTGTTTTAGAAGCATAATATAATAATTAGAACATATATAAAATGACAATATACCTGCAAGTTCGCAAATGGATCATTGCCCCCCGATTGACAGCTACTAGGAACGACTGGAGTGGAAGAAGAAAGCCTAACTGCGTCGCAAAAGCCATTAGCCTTTCTTGAACTATTGCATCTATCTTCGAGTTCATCTCTTCCATTGTCTGTTCCTCTAACTCTTTGACTCACTCTAGCCTCCAATGCCTGAATCTCCTCATCATCCATGCCCTTACCCTTGCGAGCACTACTGCTCCGATCAGGATCTCCCCAAACAGATGTAATCCCAATGCTACGCCAGCTGTTAACACACGCCCAGGTCGGTCTTTCCTCTGCAGAGCACGTGAAAGAGCATCATCCATCCGACTTGGAACAAACTCTCCTTCAGCTTCTTTTTTTCCAATCATCCTGCGTTCAAGTTAAAAAAATCATATGATTAGTAGAAGACGAGTAAGTTGACAAGAAAAACGTTATAAAATTTGAACAATGCTTACAATGGACTCTTTTATCTTTTGTGTTTCTTCATTAGGAAAGAAGAAATTTCCATCCTTATCTTTTTTCGATCTCGCGAGAAGCCAAGGCAATGTCCGATCCGGCAAGGAGGAAATCACTGATGATGTAGATGAGTCAACAGATATGCTGTAGCGGAAGGGATAATGCCGGCGAGAAGTGAGTGTTTGTCGTTTGCACCGAGAGTGAGAGAAGAGAGAGTTAGGGCGAAGGGTTTTTTTGCATGTGCAAAGAGTTAGGGAGAAGCGAAGGTCGCCGGCGAGATAATGGAGGCCGGCGAGTGGGAGCGAGAGTAAGGATGTGTCGCTGGAGAGGGAGAGAGAGTAAGGGCTTGTATTGATTTAGGGCTCGAAAAAAAAAAGTCGTTGCTGGGCTAAATTCTTATTTTCGAAAACCAATGTGCGTCGGATGAGGCCTCAATGCGATGCACATTAGGCTGAAATCCCCCAAACTGAGAAGCTCAATATGCGTCGCATGCGGAGCTGGGTGCGACGCACAAAGATAATTTGCGTCGCACGTGCAAAGGGTGCGACGCAAATTACCTTTGTGCGTCGCACCCAAACCCTAGTGCGACGCACATTGGTCTCAAATTCCCTCCAACTGAGGCGCACAATATGCGTCGCACAACGAGAAGATGCGACGCACATAGATAATCTGCGTTGCACTTACATATGGTGCGACGCAGATTGCTCGTATGCTGATATGAATATTGATGTTTTGCGTCGAGTGCTCTTTGGCATGCGACGCACAAAGGTAATTTGCGTCACTTCTGTGTCTGTGCGACGCAAATCCGGGGACGCAAATCATGCTTTTTCTACTAGTGTTTGGATAAAAATTGTAGAGGGAGATATTTTTTAGAGGAATATCACGTGAGATTGAGGGGGAGAGTTTCTTCCTCGGTTCTTCACGTTTTATCACGCCATTCTTCATAATTTCCTCAGATCTAGAGGTGATCATGGGCTGGGTTCGGGCCGGGCCGCGGCCAAAAAATTTTGCCCATTGGTCGGGGCGGGCCTACATTGCGGGCCAAATTTTGGTGTCCAAAGCTCGCTATTTCGGGCCTAAATTAGCGGGCTTTTGCGGGCCAAACCGGGTCGGGCCAAAAAATAGACTAAAAAGTCGTTTTTGGCTTGCGCAAAGCCCGCCTAAAGCAAAAAAAAGTACGGGCGAGCCGAAAAATTCTGCCCAAAAATGGGTCGGGCCGGCCAAAATGATCACCTCTACTCAAATCTTTGTTTTCAACATTCAAGTTTGAAATTTCATCAGTTAATTCAAGTACTATTTTCTCTTCTCTATTCTATAACTATTATTGTTAATCATGCTTTCTTTTAATCTTTATTTTATTTGTTCAATCATCATGTGTGAGTAGTTTTCTATTCTAGGGTTAGGCTGAACCCTAAAATGAATTGATACATACACTAGTGGAAAAATGAAGAAGGGCTGCGCTGAAAAAGGCCTGTAGGGCTGCGGTTTTTTACAGCAGCCCTTCACTTTTTAAGTAGGGTTGCGCTAAAAAGGCGCAGCCCTTAAGCTAGATGGGTTGCGCTAGTTAGGAAAAAGCGCAGCCCTTCTAGCTTAGAAGGGCTGCGCTAGTTAGGAAAAAGCGCAGCCCTTCTGAGCTAGAAGGGCTGCGCTTTTTCCTAACTAGCGCAGCCCTTCCTACCAAAAAAAAAAAAAAAAAAAAAATTTTTTTTTTTTGACATTTTTTTACTCATAATCTCACATTTTCTTAAATTAAACAGAAGAGAAGAGAAACGAAACGAAAATACTAAACCCAAAACAAAAAAAAGAATGAAACGAAAATGAAAAAAAGGAACAAAAACTAATATACAAAGAGAAGTATACAAGAACATTAATCAAAACAAAGATGAAAATACAAGAAATTATATACAAAGAGAAGTATAAAAGAACATTAATCAAAATAAACAAAGAGAAGTATACAAGAACATTAATCAAAACAAAGAGAAGTATACAAGAACATTAATCAAAATAAACAAAGAGAAGTATACAAGAACATTATAGATCTGAAAATACAATAACTACCTCCAAACATTAACCTAATAATGTTTAAATACATGAAACAAAACCCTAATACATAATTTAAGGGGAAAAAAATTCGAAAAAACTTAAAATGCCTATTTGGTGGCTTAAACAAACTCGGAAGGCTTAAAAAGCCTAAACGTCACGGCATAGCGGTGAGTTTGAGTCGTTGGCCCGTTCCGCTTCCGAAAAGGTATCACAATAGGCAATCGGACTCCGTCGGCATGTTTAGTGCAAATCATTTCAAGATTTTTGTCGCAAATGTTTATGGGAGTTTTTGAGAGAGAAGAGAGGATGAGAGAGAAGAGAGGATGAGAGAGAAGGAGCAAAGGAATAATGAGGGACGTGAGAGAGGAGAGAGAATGAGGGATAATATATTTGACGAATCCCGCTTAATATTTGAAGCCCGCGAACTTGAATTTTTCAAATTTTTTTAAGAAGGGTTGCGCTTTTCTTCAAAAGCGCAGCCCTTCACTTAGTAGGGCTGCGCTTTTAGAAAAAGCGCAGCCCTTCTGAAGTAAGAAGGACTGCGCTTTTTTCTAAAAGCGCAGCCCTACTGAGTGAAGGGCTGCGCTTTTATAAAAAAAGCGCAGCCCTTCCTTCGCAGCCCTTCCTTTTTTTTGCCCTAGTGATGTTTAATTCTCAATTCTCAAACCTTGATTAATTTATAATTCATTTATTTAGGGTTGGTTTTAATTATCAATATATGACTAGAAATAGTATATATTGAATGTGATTATTTTTGCAGCGAAAGTTGAATCTTAATCAAATCTAGAACCCTAATTTAAAATAAAGGAAATCATTACGAAAGTAGTTGATGGAGTTTATTAGGATGTTAGGATGCTATGTTTAAAGTCATAATTTGCATGACTCCGTGAAGATAGACATGATTGCATTGAAAAGGAAGCTATTGATAGATCGAAAGAAATCCTTAGTATCATTAGGGCGCGTTCATCCTATGAGTTACCTATTAATTTAATTAAGGGAAAAAGGGATTGTTTGTGGCATTAATTCGTGTTAGTGGGGATACTTAACCTAGATATCTTTAGTTCTTGTTTCACTCTTGATAATTTCATTTGTTTTAGTTAATTAGATTAGTTCATCATTAGTTAGTCTCTTGGGATTCGACCCTTACTTGCCAGACTACATTAGTTAGGAGGAATAGTTAGGTTATTTTTGTTAGGTACGCGACATGCCTTTCAGTTATCACCTCAACAACCAAATGATTGAAGCCAAGAGACATCGCAGCCTTAACCCCTTCCTTCATCCCTCAAGCTTCAGCAACAAGAATGAAAGTTGAATGATGGAGACTTCCAGCACCCATCATCACAATAGCACCCACATGATCTCTAATAACATAGCCATAAGCAGACTCACCACTATTGAGTTTAGACCCATCAAAATTCAGCTTATGAGAATTCTGAGGGGGTTTAGACCACCACACTTCTTTTTTCTTACTAGTAGATACTTAAGTGGTAGGAATAGAAAGGTTGTCTTCTACATTATTAGCATGATCCCAGTCATGCAAAAACCTGATAATTGAAGCGACAACTTAGGAGGCGACTAACCCTTCTTCCAAGAACACAACTTTGTTACGAGCAAGCCAAACATGCCACCAAATAATATAATTTTTACAGATGTCATTAAGGTTATAGTCACCCCTTAGACCATGTACAATGGTTTGGTTGGTCTTGGTTGGTCTTTAGGTTTTTATCATTCTCTCTCCCTCCCTCCTTCTTACACCTCACATCCCACTAAATTCCCACCAACTCATCTTTTTTTTCTCACAATGGTTTGGTTAGTCTTATTTGATTTTTCTATTTCTCTCTCATACTTCATCATACCCTACCATATACTCTTTCTCCTACCCACTATTTATTTTTATATTAATTTAATTAACTTAAGTTATGCTGATTAGATTACACTAATTAAATTATTTTGGTAGTACTTTGAATCTATAATATTGGCTTAACTAGGTGAATATAAATAATTCTATGGAAGAGAAACTGATTAGAAAGATCAGCAAGTTGGGAAAAAGTGTGGTAAAATACATCAAATTTAGGCTCAATTTATAGCTAAAAATATTTTATAGCCTTTCGTGTAATTTTTTTAAAAAAATTATTCCTCCTCTTTTCTACTGAAACGCAGTGTTTTAACATATGAGAAAGAAAAATAAAAATAAAAACTGAAAAACTGCGCCAGCTTATTTTGACACACGGCGCAATATTAGTTGTGGACGGCACGCCATCCGAGGTGTTGTTGGTCTGGAACTCTAGACCAACCAACTCCAAGGACCAATTGCGCAACCAACAAAACTAAGTAAAGCTACCTTTACTTTTTGCTAGACCAACTAAAAGCCACCCCATTGTATATGCTCTTAGTCTAGCTATGTTATCACTAAAGGACAGATTACTATTAAAAGAAGGAAATTAGGGTCAATTACCCAAGCCATGGAGGCAACTAAAGACATTGCGCATGAAAGAGCAATCATGAAAAAGGTGAAACCCATCTTCCTTATTAAAATTACAAAACACACATTCTTGCTGGAGAAAAACATGGCTTTTTCTAGACGATCTTTATTAGGCAAACCATCTAATAAACAAATTTCCAAATGAAAAATCTGATCTTTGGGGGGATATTCAAATTCCATAACCAATCAAACTTAACTTTAGGTGTAAAATGAATATCATACCCTTGAATGAGCTTTGCACCTGATTGGACTGAGTACTCACCATGTGGAGTAAGGCCCCAAACCATTTTATCATCCATAGGTGTTGTCGGAAGAAATAAATTTTGAATTTCCAAAGCTACAGAATTAGGCACTAAATGTTGAAGATCCGTTAATAACCATTGATTATCATCTGAGATAAGATCAGTCACCTTGAGGAGGGGATCCAAAAGGTTATGAGGAGACATATCAACCAGAGGATGGGTATAACCCAATTATCAAACCAGAAGGCAATATTGAGACCATCACCTATCTGTCATCTAATACCTTTCCTAAAGATAGACTAAGAAATATTAGTTTTCTCCACTGCCAGGATGATGACGAAGAGAGGGAGTGAGATCAGAGACTATCCGGCTTGAGGTATTTACAAGCAACCATGTTAACCCAAATATTTTTTGGATTATTAATAATGCACCAAAGCAATTTTAGTTGCAGGGCAGCGTTATTGACACTGGCTTTCCTAATTCCCAGTATTCTGTAGCACTTTGATTTGCAAATTTTATCCCAAACAATAAGACTTGGGCTGGAACTATCCACATCGTTATTCCAGAAAAAATTCCTATTAATTTTATCTAGACTAACAATATTAGAAGCTGGAAGAAGGAAGCTCTGCATTTGGAAATTTGCCTTGGAAAACAAGTTAGACTGAATTAGGATTGTTCTTCCTGCTTGAAAAAGAGAATTAGCTTTCCATTTTGACAATTGTTTTTGAGAGTTAGCTACTACCTCGCCAAAAGTATCTTTAGTAACACGTTCTGTGATTACAGGGCAACCTAAATATTTTCCCAATGAGAGAACATTATCCATTTTTAGGATATCCTCAAAATTTACACAATCTTGATCTCTATTACATAAGGGAAGGGGGGAGCAACGGTGTCCTCTTTTGAACTGACTATTTTGCCCCCCTTCCCTTTCTAACTCAGAAAAAGAATCTCAAGACCAAAATGGGGGTCAAACAAAGTCACCGGAAATTAATTTTCAACAATCACTCAGAAATCACTTATATGAGGAGACTTTATAAATCACTCATAGAATTGAGAAAATCACGTTGTAAAAATCACGCAAATCACTCAAAAGATCAGGAAACTTTACAAAAACTAAAAATTAACTTACAAACTAAAACTAATATACTAGGACGTCAATACATACAAAAACATTCACAAAATTCACTTACAAATCATTGTTCTCAATAACCATTCACAATTACATACTCACAAAAATTTCCTATAAATACAAATTTGAGAAAAACATAAGATTTTGACAGTGATATCACACATTCGTCCATCGGCGATTTGCGAACTTTCAAACAGGTACACAATTCTTTTAATCTTCAAAGTTATTAAACATTAGTTAAGGGTTATGTAGTTGAAGAAATGGAGATAATAGTAATTAGTTGAAAAGGGCTTTTATATAATTAGACTTAACTTTGATTCAGTTTCATATGAAATTAGAAAACAAGATGTGTATGAAATTTGATTCATTTATGACACTGATGAAAAAGTTAAAAATTTAATTCTTTTTTAAAATCCAATATAAAATTTTTGCCCAAAACTTTGCAAAATATCATGTTCAAAAATAAATTTTGAAAAACAAAACAATATCAAACCTTTTTGCAAATAACTTTTGCAAAAATCCATTTTCAGAAAAAAAAATTTACATTAATTTGCGAAAACCATTTCATGCGAAATCAGATTGTGTATGAAAAATTTAAAATTTTATTTCACCTATATTTGAAACTCAAAGTGTTAAAATTTAGAAAAGGAGAAAAATAAAACAATGACCATTTCATGCTAAATCAAATTGTGTATGAAAAACTTAAAATTTCATTTCAAATATAATTGAAACTCAAAGTGTGAACACTTAGAAAAGGAGAAAAATTAAAATGATGAAAATTTTTAAATATCAATTTGTCAGTATTTAGAAGTTAAACAAGGAAAAAAAACTGAAATTGTATCATACTGCTTTTCAGTTACAATTTTGGGATCATAGAGAAATTACTGAAATCCATATCAAAAATTATTATAAATTACAAAAATGAATAAAACCAAAAAAAGAACATGACGATATTTAGTAAAGAACATCATACTGATTATAAAAGAACATACGCATATAAGACTTGAGAAACAAAAAACTATTCAAAATCACAAAAATGAATAACAACATAAAAAGAACATGGAAGAATCTTATTCATAAAATGGAGGTGAACTTAAATACTAACTTGCATTTTCAGTTTGTTTACTACTTAATATTAGGCCTAAAAATATCATCGCACGCATCGCGTGCACAAAAGGCTAGTATGAGATATTAGAAGTACAATGAAAAGCCGATTTGTGATAATTAACTAACTGACCAGACATCCTACAATAATCAGCCAGAATATCCCTTATGAGATGACAAGAATTAGAATTGGCTTTGGCAAACAGCAAAGTATCATCCGCAAATGTTAATAAAGGAACTTTAATACCCGACCTACCAATTTTGACACCCAACTCCTTTGAGCCAAAGAAACTCTGCTAGTGCACTTTCCAGGCTTAGAACTCAGCACACAAAATAAACAGATAAGGGGTCTCCTTGTCTCAGACCACGAGACGTCTTAGATTGATTGTTTGAGATACCATTAACAAGAACTGAGAAAGAAACTGCAGATATATAGCTATAGATCCACTCAATTAATTTCTCATGAAAACCCAACTTATTTAGAGTAGTGATCACAAACTTCCACTCTAATCTATCATATGCTTTTTCCATATCTAATTTAATAGCTAATCAACCCTCTTTTCCACCTTTGTTTTTGAAGGAGTGGAAAACTTCATGGGCTAGCAATATATTATCTTGAATTATTAGCGCTGGAATAAAGGCTCCCTGATATGGATGAATGAAATTGCCCAATGTTATAATCTATACGTGAGAACTTTAACAATAACTTTATAAATGGTAGAACAAAGACTAATTGCTCTAAATTTATTAGCTGTTTTCGGATTTTCAATTTTAGGAATAAAAGTAATAAAAGTATGATTAATCTCAGATATCTTTCTTGAAATAAAAAAAGCTTTAACCGCTCTCACTATTGAGTTTCCAACGAAGCTCCAATACTTCTGAAAACCACTGTTTAGAAGGTGAGATATATTTTTTTTAGTTTTTTTTTCAATTTTCAGAAATTAATTTCATACAAAAAAAATCCTGCTTTTTTCTGTTTTTTTTGTTTTTTTAAATTATTTTTTCTAGTTTCATAAATTCATTTCATAAATTTTGATAAATAAATAAAATCAAAAGAAATTAATTTAAAAGAGAAGAATTAAGAGATCCACAAACAAGAAACTCATATTCATTTATTTACATTGTTTTTTTTCAAAAAAATACCATCTTAAAATCATTCATATTCATATGTGTAATGTTAGTAGAATAGCCGGAAATGTAAGTGTTCTCACTTCTCATCATGTGAATTTGATTCACACGAAGAGAACACTTACATTTCCGGCTATTCTAGCAACAACTGAAGATATGCCTTTTTTTCATTTGGGAGGACGCTATATCTTATTCATAATGTGCCAAATTTAATTAATTAAACTGTTTTAAATTTTTATGCTTTGGTCACGGATTTGGACGTTTTTTGAGACAGTTGACTTTTGAAAGTAAAAGGTACTGACTGAGAAGCAGAGCTTCCCATGACTTTTTGACAAATAAAGGGAGGCGCATTGAAGTCAAATAAGTACCCTTCCTGGCAACGCCCCAATTCTATCTTACACTTTGACGCGTTAATTGGATAGGGATTATACCTAAAGTATTAAGGGAAAAGCTAAATGCAGTCCTTAGGGCTGCATATAAGAACCTAAAAAAGGAATTATTTTTGTAAAACAAGCATTAATGACATTGATAAATGCATACTTTTTGTCATAAATAACTAACTTTATACTAGTTTAGGAAAGGTATTTAATTCTTATATGCAGCCCTTAGGGCTGCATATAGCATTACCCAAGTATTAATTGGGCCATTAATATCATTATATAAGTGTGGGTGGTGTTTTTCATTTTCTTGAAAGTTGAAACGAGGTATTTGGCAACGGTAGTTACAGTGGTAGATTTTAGCTATGAAAGTAATTGTAGCTGTGAGAGTAGTGGTTGGTGTGTATCCGTCAATTGTTAGTTGTCCAAGTAGTGGTATAAGATATTGATGTTAGGTAAAAAACGATCAAAGTATTTATTTACAAGTAAATAATAAAAAACTAAACAAAACTTT
This sequence comes from Beta vulgaris subsp. vulgaris, assembly GCF_026745355.1. NCBI lineage: Eukaryota > Viridiplantae > Streptophyta > Magnoliopsida > Caryophyllales > Amaranthaceae > Beta > Beta vulgaris. The sequence goes on from NC_079209.1 coordinate 13,414,785, forward strand.
AATATACAATTTATACACAACACTAAACATTATCCCATAAGCTATAAATGGTAGCTTTTGACAAACACTATTTATACCATTAAAAGTTACTTACACGACTACATTGCCAAACACTATTATTTTTTCTAATTAGTGTTTTGACCGAATCAAGACACTAGAAGTTACTTAAAAAGTTTGTGCCGAACACGCGCTTAGACATAGGAAAATCTCCATCCGTCCCATAATACAGTACGTATATTCCTTTTTAGGTGTTCCAAAATATTGTGTCTATTTCGTTTTTTATCAATTTGCTTCGACTGAACTATCCTTAATTTCTACATTAACTTTTCAAAATACACCCTACATTTCTTTCAAAATATGTGTCTCTATTTGTTTTTTTACATCATTTCAAGAAACGTTTATTTCTTTTTGATTTTTTTAAAAGGAAAAAAAATAAGAGCTAGGTACCTTTACTAACTTTTAAATTTACAAGATGCTGTTTTATGTGAAATTCTCGTTTTGAGGTAAATCATAACAAAAGTCAACTTTAGTTGTAAGGCCTTGTAGTAAGATGTACTTCATTCCTTATTAGTTGCAATGAATATCTACAATGGGTATATTAATTAAATTAATTGCAATATATTCATTCTTATTGAGGCACATCCTTTAATATAAGTCTTGCGTAGATCTAATCCATACTAAAATTAGTAGTTGACGCGTATTAGAAATTGTACGCGAAATATATAATGATCCCTATATTGACATATTGACCTTTTTTATAACATGCATTCTAGTGGTTCGCACTTGTGGTTGATTCACTACCTCTAGAAAATAGTTACTATGTTTTAAACAAATGTCAATATGATAAAAAGTGAATGTATAAAGGTGACTTTACTTTGTGAAAATTATCTATAACAAGGAATAAGTATGTTAACCAAGCAACAAATGTGACTATGTCTAAACGAATACTTTAATTATGAGTTAGAGTATATGTTATAAGAAAGGTTATTTTGTCAGAAAAAAAGGTGAATATTTTAAATAGAAATCACTATGTTTTCGGCGTATAATTTTTTGGCATGCGTGACTTTTTGGTCCACAATAACATTATTATGGACCAGGTATACGTAAGTCTTATTCCTTTTTTTCTATCAATCTTTCCTATTACATGAGCTCCTAAAATATATTTTGCATCCCCTCCCTATAATAATGCAACTAATAAGAAAAATATTTTTTTTTCAAAATATACACCAAAATGGCTATTACATAAGGAAAGCTACTACAGGATTATACTGGAATACAAAGGACAGAAGTTTAGCTGATAAAATCTATGAAAAGTTTACATCTTAATGTTTAGCTTATATGTAGTGTTTGCTTTGTATTATAAAAAGTATTATAAAATAATCACTATTATATAAGGGAATGGATTGGAAGAGCTACGGTGTCCCCCTACAAATTTACTTCAATGTCCATTGGTAAATCAACTACTACCAAAAAAGAGAGAAAAACAAAGTCAAACTCAAATGTAGCATTAAAAAGTTAACTTAATTCTTGAAGGCAACCAAGTTAAATTGAGCCACCAAAAAAAAAATTGATAATGTGATTTAGTACATTTATGCTGAACAAAATAAAACGAAATATTAAATCAATTCAAAAACACAATCAAGTATTACATCAAAATGAAAATTTTAATCAATTAACAAAGTGAAACGATTTATTTAACACTAGTATTTTATGCACGCGATGCGGGCGAGATATTTTTGGGCATAATTGTTACTCAGTATCGAAACAAACCATGTAAAGAGGAGATAAATATGGTTAATAAAGATTGATATGGATTGAGGTTCATGCCAAATTATGTATAAAGGAGTTAAGATAAATATAATTTGTTTTCATGATTTTATGTAATAATCGTGTTTCACTTATATCTAACTGAGTATGATTAACGTTAGTTGTTTGTTAATAGGAAAAATAATTGTAGGTAAAAGCCACAAAGGCACCTGTATGCAAGTAAATTAATAAACCCACATAATTTTACCCACCTATCCATGTGACTCTCAATCTCACCTACCATATAACTATCCACCCTATATACCCATATGACTTCTTACTTTTTTTTTCCATCTAATCCTCCACATCTTCATCTTCCCACCTAAAACAATATATCTTCCCTTCCCTCAAAAAATTAAAACGACTCATTTCCTTATCCTCGCTATCTTTCATATTTCACTCAAAAAGATAGAGATTTCATATTCATATCCACATCAAACACCATATTAATAAGTCCTTTCTGGTGTCAAAATTAACCCAATCAACGTTCCATTAATTTTTAGGGTAATTTTGGTCTATGTTTTTGTGGGTCTTTTTAGGTTTTCATTTTGATCAGGTGGTAATGTTCAAAACGTTCATGGGAATGGGTTTGACATTGGAGTTTATTTGTTTGATGAATCAAATGTGAGGCCTCAAATTTGAAGGTAATTCTTTACGTTTTATGTTCCTGATTTCGTCCCAAAAATGTTATTGTCAACTAAATTTGTCAAAGACCCGGTTACATTTTATTTGAAGTTGTATGTGTGAAGATGGTTTTTTTAACAAATCTGTGGCTGAAGTTCTTGAATCATCCAATTTTCCTTTTTCTTTCCCTTTGTTTTTTTTTTCAAGACATCTTCTACTCCTTTTTTTGAGTTTTTAATCATTCTCACTTCTTCTACTCCTTTTTCTGGATTTTAAATAATCATTTTCATCAATTTTCAATTTCACTATTTGTTCATTTTTAGTTTATTTTTGTGTCGTTGTTATCATATTCGAAATTAATTTATATTTTATAATGTTTTTTTTACAAACATGTACTGATTTTTAAATAATTATTTCAAATTTTATACCATATAATACAAATTTAAATTATTCATGTAATTCGAATATAATAGTTGTTAGGCTTTATTTTAACTAATTTGAAATTACTTGCAAGATTAAAAAGAATTATGTACCTTTTTTTAGAAGTTCTCAAATCGCCAATGGACAAATGTGAATCTCCTTGTCGAAATCGAACATTTTTCCTAGTTTGTAATTTGTATTAACGTTGTAGTGTATTGGTAATTTTTTTTGAGTACGTAATTATAAATGGTTCTTGGGAACAGATTATGTAATTGCTAATGGGTTATTTTGTAATTGAATTTTCTTTTTTTTGTAAAATTTCCTCATTTGAGTTATTTGTATAACATGAATTATGCAATTCTATTGATTTCAGTGAATTGTGATTTATTGTTATAATTGTATTTCCGACAGTTTTTTTTGAAGTCTCATTTTGATTGAAATTGGTTTTGTAATTTAAAAAGGGAAGAGGGGTAAAACAGTTTTTTCAAATGAGGACAGCATAGCTCCCCCTTTCCCTTATATAATAGAGATAAAAGACTATGAAAATACAACATAGAGAATCCTAAATAAAATCACTTAATATTTTTTTATTGTTAATCAAGTTTTAATTTAAAAGCCTAAAAGAAAAAAAAAATCAATAATGGAAGGGTTAAATGATAGAGGCTTAACTTACAAAATTTAGTAAAAAATGCTCAAATTTTACCCTTATTTATTTATGCCCAAAAAAGCTAGAATTTATGTTTGGAAAGATAAAAAATCAGGGAACCATCGCATGCATAGTTTACTAGTTAGTTTTCGATGAAAGTCGTTTTACTTGGATTACACTACTAGTGGAAAAAAACCTTATCTGTCACTTAGTAACAGATAAGGTTTTACAAAACTGCATCCGAAAATCTTTAAAAAATTAAGGGGAAGGGAAAGCTGGGTGAAAATCTGATCCAGTCCTTTAGTAAACCGCATTAGATTCTGAAAACCGCTCCGATTTTCTAAAATCTGATCCGGTTCAAGAGACCGGATCAAATTTTTTGCGATTTTTTCTAAAACAAAAAACCCGTGTTTTCCTTCACCCAAAATGGCATCCCAAAAAATGTGCGCCTCTTTTTAATGGCCCTGGCCAAAAATGCGCGCCTCCTTTCTATAGCCTAACGCTATTATTATCCCTTATAAATCTGAACTCTCTCTCCTCCTTCATAAATCTGAAACCCTGATCTCCCTCCTTTCCTCTCTCTTTCCTCTCTACTCCTCCCTCACACACGCGGCAGATCTCATCTCTCTTCTCACAAACGCCACCACCTCAGTCTACCTCTTTCTCTCTCCTCTCTACTCCTCCCTCATGAACGAAGAACGGAAACGAAGAAGTGAAGAACAAAAATGAAGAAACAAAACGAAGAAACGAGAATGGAAGAACCGAACAATGGAAATGAAGAAACGAAATGAATAGCGAAAATGAAGAATGAAGCTATTTTGTCTCTTCTCTCAATATTTGTCGCTTGTGATTCTAGATATGAGTTTTTCGTTTTTTAATTGAGTTGTAATTTCATATCTCGTTGTAATTTTTTTAGATCTGAAGTCCTCTTTTAATTTTCGTTTTTAATCCGAAATTGAGTTTTTTCACTCGTGATTAATTTATTCGTTTTATTTTTTAGGGATGTGAAGTCCTCTTGTTTTTTAAAAACTGGTTTAGGTACAAGATACTATCATTACTGCCTTGACAATTAGACATCCAACCCGTAATTGCAACGACTTGAAAGAAAGAGCCCGACATTCATTTCTTCATTCATATAAATAGCTGAGTCTACTAAAAGAGAAAGGAGCCTCATCGTGTCATATTAGAGGAAACATCTGATCGTCACCCCTAATATGACACATTCACTCCCAGTTATATGATCAATGGGATCAGCCGGTTAGAGAGATACCCTTTGCTCGCCCGTTCAATTTCCCCCTTTTTGAGTACGAGAAAGGGGAGAGGGCATAAATAAAGCAACCGGAAAGGGATGAGGAGAATAAAGAGTATAGCACACAAAGAATTTGAATTGGAGCTTCAAACATTAATATTCTGTATTTTAGTTTGTTTTCGGTGTATATTTAATTGTAGATTTTGTATATTTTAGTTTGTAATTTCAGATCTATTCTTAGTTTCGTTGTTTATTTTCATTTTTAGGGTTTGTTTGTTTTCTTAATTTTGTGTATTCTAGTTTAAGATTTAGGCTCTTTTAGTTTTGCCTTTCTACTTTAGATTGTGTATGTTTAATTTCGAATCTTGTAATTTCGTTTTAGTTTGGAATTAATGTGAATGTATTTCACTGAATTTCTAGTTGTATTTTCTTTCGAATACAATTTGTTGTATTTCACTGAATTTTTAGTATAAAAGGACTTTTGGTTGAAGGTACTTGAAAGGTAATGCGCACATGCAGCCTGCAGATGTGTAACTTTTTTTGACATATATTTCAAAAAGTTGATGCGATTTTGATGTAAAACCCGCATAAGTTAATCACATCAACTGATGCAATTTTTCTTAAGAACCGAATCAGTAAATAATCATTTACTGATTCGATTTTTAATTGAATCAGTAATAAATGGGAACTGCTGCAACCCCATCTGATGCAGACAAAAACCGCATCGGTAAACCCGATTTTGACCACATCATATGGGCTTTTTTTCGCTAGTGTTAGGCTATGTTCAGTTCACCTTATTTTTGCTTATTTCAGATCTAATCAGTTTAGATCAGATCCGATAAAAAAAAATTAGTTCAGATCAGATCATGCTTATATTTTAAAATCATTATTACTATTAAATATCTTTCATTACATATTAAAAAAAAATTATAATAATTGAAAATTAATAAAGTACTCATTGAGACGAATCAAACAAGACCCCACATGACTATATTTTTTCTTATATATTGAGAAAAATCTAAAAGATAAGATCTTGTAAATCAGATCAGATCAGATTAATTCATATCAAATCAGACCAGATCAGATCAGATCAGAAAAAAAAGTTCAGATCAGATCAGATTAGATAAGTTCAGATCAGAAAATTTCAGGTGAACTAAACATAGCCTTAGTACTGAATTTATGTGTATATTATACTCTGTATCATAAGAAGTAAGAACTCTATAAAATCACAATCCTAATTATATTCTATCTCTATTATATAAGGAAAGGGGGGAGCAATGGTGTCCTCTTTTGAAACGCCTATTTTGCCCCCCTTCCCTTTCTAAATTACAAAAAGAATGTCAAAATCAAAATCGACACTCAAAGAAAACTACCAAAAATTGTTTACAACACTCACTCACAAATCACTCAAAAGAAGAAACTTTACAAATCACTCATACAATTGAGAAAATCACGTTATAAAAATCACGCAAATCATTCAAATAATCAGAAAACTTATTAAAGCTAAAATTAACATACAAACTAAAACTAATAACGTAGAACGTCAATACATACAAAAACATTTACAAAAAGTTACTTACAAATCACTATTCTCAAGAACCATTCACAATTAATGGTGGGTCATGAACTCATGATAAAAAAAATAGAGATGTATTTGTAGTGAAATCAGAATTTAGAAGTTAGACAAGGAAAAATATTATTTACTTTTTTATAGTGTTTCCTATATATAATGAATCTTTTACATGTATTTGGACCTCTTTTTTCTATTATATAATAGCGATTAATTATCAAGGTAAAAAGGTTTATGTAAAATATCATTCAAGAATAAAAGTACAATATATCTCTATTACATAAGGAAAGGGGAGCTATGGTGTCCCTGAATGAAGAGACTATGTTAAATTACCCCCTTCCCACTGTAAATTACAAATTCACTTATAAATGAAAAGGGGCTTCAAACGAAATACCAAAAATATAATTATAACAATCACTCACAAAGTAAACTAAAATCATATAAAATTGCATAATTTGCGTTATGCAAATCACTAAAATGAGAAAGCTTTACAAAAACTTAAAAATTCACTTACAAACTACAACCTATGAAAAAATTGACTTGAAATCAAAGTGTCCACTTTCTTTACAATTTATGAAGTAATGTACTTAATTCAAAAATTAACTAATAAATTATAATATTAGAAATCATGAATAAATTCAATAAAATTTCTATTTTGTTCATAGAATTTGACTTTAAAAAGTAAAAAAAAAAAAAAAGAACGGTAAAGACTTAAGTGACAGAACCTAAACCAATCAAATTTTGCAACTAAAAACAATTATACTTTGTATGTCTAATGTTCAAATTTTGACTCTTATGCCGAAGAAAATCGAGGTTCTGTTTCAAAAATAATTCAAGCACGCATCGCGTGCGAAAAATTCTAGTATACATAGTTGAAACAAACCAGATAAATCATGAAATCATGACACAAGAGGAAACAAATAGACAAGGAAATAAAAAAAAGCAAAAAAAAAAAAGCCAATAAGAAAATGAAGCAAAAAGATAGAACCAAAAAGAGAAATAAATATGAAATATCAATATAAAACAGGAAATAAATTTGAAATATTGACACTATGATATAAAGGGAAATAATAAAGCTTTTATATATGTAAATATGATTCAAGAACAAGAACATAGCACACAATAATCACACTATTTGATAAAGCTTGCTCTTTATAACACTAATTAACATAACCCGTTGGATCCACATAATAATTTGACACTCTTTCATAAATTACAACCACATTGTCGCTTCTATTTAAATAAACAAACATGACGCACCTTCACACTTCTCCTATATTTGCATTAGTTCGTATGTAGTAAACTCTTTAAAGAACAAATAGTAACTTTTATTTTCTATTTTGAGTATCATTGAAAATATAAATTTTTTTTTGAGTATCCATGAAAAATTTAAAAAAATTTAAAAGTCAACATAATGTTTTAATTTTTTCTTACAAACTTTTTTTCTTTCTTATATTTTTTCTGTTTGTTACATGAAAATGTCTACATAGTATTTTGTTCACTTTTTTATATGAAAAGTATCTCTCTTAAATATCATAATTTCATTGTACTTTATCCTCTACAATCTTTCAATATCTTTTAATTTTGTTGTCACATTGTTATTTTCTAAAAAATGATCTTTTGCTAAAATTATCATTTGGTCGCTTTAATAAATTTTACTTGGATACTGTAATAAAGCCCCAATTTTTTGGACTGCGAGAAACTGAACTAAACTAAAACCAGCTGAACTAAACTGAACTTAAATTAGTTGAACTATATATTTAATTTTCTTAAAGAATAATGATTGCTAATAGAAAATAATTATTAAAATAATAATATCAACACTTATTATTATTAGTATTAGTATTATTTCTTAATATTATTTATTATTTTAATTAAATTGTTTCTTGTGGTGGTGCAGATAATAATAATAATAATAATAATAATAATAATAATAATAACAATAATAATATTATTCATAATAATAATAATAAAATAATAGTATTAGCAACAATATAAAAACAATTATAATATTAATAATAATAATATTAACAGTAACAACAATAGTAATAATAAAAAAAATAAAAGAACTGAGCTTTCATTATAACTTAGAGTTGAATTCATATGAATTGAGCTAAATGAATAGAACTGAACCGAACTAAATTTAATATTAGTCCAACATATCATGGCCTAAGTAGTAATAGAAGCCAAAAAAAATTATAGGTTATTTCACCTCGAGGAAGAGAAAGATTACATAATGTATTATATCGAATATTCTAAAAGGTTGGTAGAAAATTATTTATTAGGGGAATAAATTAAAAATGAGTAGTGCATAGAAAAAGGGGATGAAAATGAAAACCCGAAATGTAAGTAGTGATGGTGGAAAACTTTAGAAAAATATGTAGAAGTTAAATCTTACTGTTATTTCTTCTTATATTTCTTTTAGTTGGAACTTTTATAGTATATGTATCTTAAACAATAGCCTTTATAATAAATATTGTTTAAAATATTTTTTCTATTAAGATATTGTTAAAATGTGTGAGTACACTAAAATAGTCTTTTATAATACATTGCACAGACAATATTCAACAACTTAGACCACTATCTTTTGCTAATAATACATGCTCGCAAAACTCAATTTATTAGTCCAATATCATCTGCTAAGTGCTAACATAAATCATAAATATAAGGGAAATTCTATATGGTGGCCTTCAAATTTCAACTTTTCTACATGGTAGCAGGCAAAAAAAAGATTTATACAAAATGACCCTCAAATTCTTTATATTCTACATAGGGACCTTAAAATCCCCACTTCACTCTTTAACAACCCGACCACCACCACATCACTCACGAACCACCACATCACCCACGAACCACCACCTCACCCACCACGAATCACCACCATCATAAAACCCAAAAGCGCCCCTTTATCTCTTCTCTTCACCGACCATTTCTCTCTCCTCCCTCCTCTTTCTCCACCGGCCATTTTGTCTCTCCTCCCTCCTCTTTCTCTGTCCTCCACCACCATACCTTTTTCGCTCATCCACCACCCTCTTCTGTCCTCCCTCAACCTGGACAACACACCACAACAACACCACTAACCTACCACCACCGCCAACCACTTTAGCACCACCGTCCAACAACTAACACTGCCCATTTCTGGGCTCGAATATTATGAGCTCGAATACCGTCTCTTCGTTACGCTGGTGGTGAGAGAAGCGAGAAAGAGGACCGGTGGTGGATGCGAGAAAAAAGAGGCAATGAGAAGAGAGAGAAAGTGGTTTGTGGGTATTTTAGGGGCTGAAGGGGTAGTTCGTCGGGTGTTGCGGGGCAGAAGGGGTGGTTTTTTTGGTTGTTGTGATGATGATTCATTGTGGTTTAAGGGTAATTGGGTGGTTTATCGGTGATGTGATGGTGGATGAGTTATTTTGGTGGCAGAGGGGGTGGTTTGTGGGCAAAGGAGGCGGTTTTGTGGGGCTTGGTAGGTGCTAGAATGGTGGTAGTGTTGGTTGATGTGGTGGTGCTAATATAAGGTCGTTGGGTGGTGGTGTTACTGATGTGGTGGCTTAGTTGTGGTTTAAAGTGGGAAATGGGTGACCTGTCAAAAAAAAAAAAAAAAAAATGGGAAATGGGACGAGGAAGGAGAGAGAAAGGGCTAGTGTTTGGTTGTTGAGCCACTAATTAATGAATTAAGGTTATTATGTAGAATTTTGCAAACTTAGGAGTTCCTTCGTATAATAAAATTTTTGCCCTGCCACCGTATAGAAAATTTGCAACTTGGAGGCTACCATATAGAATTTCCCTAAATATAATCTTATGCATGGGTGTGCAGTTTTGGATCGGGATCAGAATTCGGATCGGAACCTAATTGGAATGGACCAAATCATCTGGTCCAGTCTCTGGTCCATCAAAATTATGATTCGGTATCCGATCCAAAGCCATAATTCTACGGTCCGAACTAGCAGACTAAAATTTCTGTTCTTTTAGTAGAAATAGTAAAAATAAATAAATTAGGGGTTAAAAAAATTTAAAAGTTGAAAACTAAAACATATTCTTTATTGCTTTAGGATTATTGTTTTTAGAATTATTAAATTTTAATGTATCAAATTTATAAATACGTTAAATTTAAGCAAAAAAGATTTTTTTGGAAAAAAAATACAGATTCTGGCCCAACCAATCTAACACCAGGCCAAATAGACCGATCTAGACCAGAACCAAAATTTCCACAATTCCAACCAGATTTGGCCCAATCCTGTCATGAACCGGTGCACCCCCTTAACTTTATGTTAGAATTCTTGTAATTATATTCATACTTTTTTTTCTTCTTTCCAAATAACCTTGGAAAAGCCTTAAGTTGCCTCAACAAAAATTGATGGAATTGGACCTAAAAAAGCCATTCAGGTTTGTTATCGATTAGGTATCAGTGATAACATTAAGATAAAAGAGTTAACTAAATATCAGATCGACCAAATTGAACAAATGATAGGTCAAGATCATGTTGTTCATTGGGAATTGAAGAGGGGAGAACGAGCAGACATCGAACGATTAATTTCTATTTCTTGTTATCGTGGAATTCGTCATCAAGATGGATTGCCCTTACGCGGTCAACGAACTCATACTAATGCTAGGACTTGTCGTAAGAAAATTCGGAAATGAAAGAAGTCTACCGGAAGCCCTTGGTACTTGTCTGATCAATCATACTGATAGCTTCAATAGTTCACTGAATTTTTGTTTTCGGGTTTGGTCAGGAGGGACAATAATCTGAATAATAACATGGCAACTTCTCAGTGTTTTGTATGCACATAAAGGTGAGTTAGATCCTTTATTTATTATTCAATCCATCTTATAATATAGGAGGTGTTTGGCCATTAGAATTTTGGAGCAAAAAGAGAGTTTTGGAACACTTTTAGAGTTTTGACTAGTCAAATGATAACTTTTAGAGTTTTGACTAGTCAATAACTCTAAAAGGAGTGTTTGGTAAAAGAGACTTTTAGAGAGAGTTTTGAAATGAAAACTCTCAAAATGAAAAAGCTCATATTATGAGCTTTTTCTTTAGAGGATTAGGTAAGAATATGTTCAATGACTTTGTTGCCTCTAATAATAATACTACATCCTATGTATCAAAATGTCTATAAAAGTCAATTCAAATGAACAAATGGCAATAAGCTTTTAGTAATCGGTTAATTTTTACCAAACACATTTATAAAAAAAAAAAGTTGTCAAATCAGTAGTCAAATCTGCTGAACAAAAAGTTAAAAACTCTAATAGCAAACTCTAAACTCTAGCAGCTAAACTCTAAACTGTATTGGCCAAACAGGGCCATAGTATTTTTATTTCTTTTCGTGCGCCTCGGGAATTTCAATTGTGCTTATATTCATCACTGTAAGAATTGAGTTCAAGATTTCATCAGTCCCTTCTCATCAATGGACTCCTGGTGTATCTTTTTATTAATTCCACATTTTCCCTTGATTTGCATAAAAAATATTTCCACCACCATTTATTCACGTTTGGAATTAATTTTTGTTGTTGTTTATTCAACCTAAGTGTTGGACAAGTCTTACATTTAATACTCTTTTACCCATTATTCTCCATTCTCTCTCTTAAATTAGTTTTCTAGCTACAAAATTTATTATTTATAGCTTCATGTTTCACTTACCTTAATTCAACAGAAAAAAATATCATGTTCAGAGTGAGTAAATGATTTTTTTTTTAAAAAAATATCAAATTTCTTGAATGTACTGAAAATGAAATTCCTTTTTAGATTTTTTTAAATAAAAATCTTTCAAGTCTCTTGTCTTAGCCAATACTAGTCTTACATGCACACAGTGCGTGCGATAACGTGTGATAACAAATGAAGTAGAAAATAAAATTAATTGGGTTGGAAAAAACTGTCTTTACATTATGTTTTCTCAAAAAACCGATGTTCAGTTTTGATGTCCTACTTTCCCCCCTTTTTTCATTGAAATGAAAAACAGTTAGTTATCCTCTATTTTTATTTCCTTTTATTCCTTTTTCTATTTTTAGGTGTCCCCCATGTATTGCCTTATATAATAGAGATATGAGAGCATGTCATAGCCAATTCTTTATTCATTCAAAATTTACAATTGAAGTTTAATTGCGGGCTAATCTTTACTATTTGCGTAACAACCAACAAAATTGAGTCACGGTAGTGGTTCACCCAACCATTAGCAGTTTAGGCGTTTTAGCACCTTAGTTTATTACTTCCCTTTCTTCTCAAGTAGAGGTGCAATGGATCGGAGTTGGGCCAGGTTGGGTTCCATTTGACTCCATAATCCAACTATCCTTCAGCAGCAGATCCATCCGTCACTTAATTTACCCTTCATCTACATCCAATCCACTCATTACCCATGGATGAATTGGGTGAAATATAAAAGTATACAAACGTATTATAGCTACGGTTGTTCATTTCAAATATTCGAAAATTTCAGATTGAGAAAAATGCGATCTGAAAAATTTCGGATCGGGCCGAATATCCGAAAATTATATTTCAAAGGAAAAATTCACAAAAAAGGTTTCGGATTGGATTATTAGATATTTCAGATATCCAGCCCTGAAACAGATATTTCGAATCAGATACCCAAAAAAATTCCATAATTCGGATAACCGAAAATTAAATTTTCTAATATGTATTCGATCCAAAAATATTCGAAAACTAAAAAGAGGATTGGATCGGATATTCGAAAAAAAGGATTGGATCGATCGGATCATGGATCAGATCGACCGGATTGGATTTTTATGAGCACCCCTAATTATAGCACTTTCATGATTAAAATCCTGATTTGGTAATAAAGTTCATTCATCATACATCCAGGTGTATGATACACCCAAGACTAATATTTGTTCATTTGCTAATTTAGAACTATACCCTTTAATATATTTTGCTCATTTGGATTATTTCAAATGAGCAATGTGCAAAAAAAGGATTTGGTTGTATCACGCTCACGATTCACCCGAGTGTACGATAAAATTTATTTTTGTAATAAAGTGATCAATCAATTAACATTTTGATACATCCTTCTCATATTTGTTCCTTTCAACTGACAAAAGTCACAGTTCAACCCAAACGTTGAAAATACACATCAAACTATTACTCCAGTCGTTCCAGAATAGTCTAAATAATTTCCTTTTGTGTTTGTCTCAAATTAATTTGAACACTTTCATTTTTGACATGATCTCATTATTATATATTATTTCTTTTTACACTGCTTTGGTCCACACTCTACCTTTATCAGTAAACAGTTACTCAACTTTCTCTCTCCTTAAATAAAAAATACCCCACCACCTCCTATCAAATATACTTTTCTAATCAAATAACTTTTGATAAGCACAAGATAGCGAAATCACGTACATTGAACTATGTCTCCAAACAATTGTTTAGATCATTTTGAGACGGAGGGAGTATCTATCTCTCTCTCACTCTCTCTCTCGCTCTCTCTCTCTCTCTCTCTCTCTCTCTCTCTCTCTCTATATATATATATATATATATATATATATATATATATATACTGGCACTATATGCACGTGATGCATTCTAACGGTATATTAATATTAATATTAACATCAAAAAGTGTAAAAAAAATTAACTTAAGAGTGTAATATTTATGGTGAATATTGATGAGCGTTGTAATCTTTTATTTGCATTCCTCTAGTGTAGAGAGTAATGTTTTCCAGAATAGACTACATCGAGGTTGGATATATTATCTTGTATTTTGTAGATAATTCAACAACTCTCCTTCTAAACAATAATCTAGTTATGTCTTTTATTTATTTAAAAATACATATATATCATATGCGTATATTATGAGTAGTAGTTCAATCTAATTTCACTGGGTAATTGAGGTTTTTGGGCATATTATGGTGAGTATTGCTTCAAAAAAAATATTATAAATTGAAATTATCTAATGATGTATGTTTATCTCTTTAATTATTTATCATCTCAACTTATTGTGGGCCTCCAAAAAAATCTCTAAGTTTCTTAATTCTAGTATGGTTTGTTAATGCATGTTATTTAAAATTATTATTCAACTAATGGTTTAAATAGAAGAATCTCTTTAAATTTTTGCTTTTATAATTGTTTGAAAATTGTTTAGTCATCAATTTATATTTTCATTGTGAGTTTTCTCTTCACACACATGCACGCACGCACGCACGCGCGCACGCACATATATATTTTGATAATGTAGAATTTTTCTTTTTAGTCGGCCCATATTTGAAAATGAGGAAAGAATTAAGAAAATCTTTTATTTTTTATTTTTTCTGATAATAAGGTTATATAAGTATTTTCAAGAGGGGACACCATAGCTCTCTCCTTATCTTATATAATAGAGATATATACTGAACGAGTGATGGACCATATAGAATATCCACTAGAATCTAACTAGATCCTTCACCGTCTCCATCCATTAATCTTTCACTTAATTTCGGGTCTTTGTTCATATATCTAGATTGGATGGATGATTAACCATTGGATTTGGATGAAATTGTCGGCCCAACTCTCGAGTAAAAAATTCCATTTGTTGATGGTCATGTTATCATTTTCATTCCATTCCAAATTTTAAACGAAACACCTAATATAAGATAAAAAATTTGTTATAATTCCACTCCTTTATTTGATTACGTTCCCTTTTCATTTTATGACTTTACTAAACATACTCTAAATTTATCAAAATTAAAAATAATATAATAAAATAACTAAGGAGCCATTGTCCCAAAAAAAAGAAAAACAACTAATTAGCTAATACTCTCCCCTCTCTCCTAAAAAACCCTAATCATATTCTTTTAGTTTGGGGTTGCTATCATCCTTTCGATGGTAGTAAGCCTTCAATTCTTCTTTTTTCTTCTAGTTTTCATTATTTTTGTTATTAATAATCTTCCATTCTCTCTCTTTTTGAGAGTTTTCTACCCAATTTTGTATTCTTTCTCTTCTTTTAATGGGAGTTTGGAGTTTGGTTTTATTCTCTTCCCACGTGGAAGTTTTAAAATCGGTATGAGAAATTGTTCATATTTTGAAGTTTAAGACCATCAACATCGAAGTATTGGAAATTCGGATGCAGTCAACGTGGTTAAATCAAGAATTTTCTTCCTCAAACTATGTCAGAATGATAGACTTCCCCATCAATAGCGACGTGGTTCAGCAAATACAATGGGGTTGTGCTGTATCGCTCGATCTGGTTCATTGTAGTTTATTCGAAAACGAATTTGATTTGTTGTTGTCTGATTATGTCTAGTTTTTCTTTAATACTTATTGTAGATATCGTTTGACTATCCATTAATAAAAATTTTCTGTTTAAAAAAAAAAGCAGCTAGATAGTTGTCGCATAAATGAAATAGAAAACCTTAATCAAGTTTACGATAGTAGAACACGCTATCCTTTCTCTTTTTAACTCGCTAAAATGCAGACAAACAAAGCTTAAGAAAAACATCAAAAGGTGTTTATTTCTGTAATTTCCCAATAATATAATGATATAAATATAAAATGTAGTGGAGTACGTTATCCTTTCTCCTTTTATATTTATAATTTTCCTCTTTTCAAATTTACTCCCCCAGGCCCCAATATTTGGTCCGTTCTTTTTGCTAAGAACAAGGTATAGCTCTCTTTCACTACCAACTCTCTTTCTCTTTCTTTCTCTCTCTCCTCCCAATGTCAGAAACCCACAAAACCCAAACCCCTCTCACTTCAAAAATGGCGACAGATCTTCCCGAATATTTCAAGTGCCCCATCTCTTTAGAAATCATGTCTGACCCTGTTATTCTCTCTTCTGGTCACACCTTCGATCGCACCTCCATCCTCAAATGGTTAGACTCAGGCCACCGCACTTGTCCAATTACCAAACTACCCCTCCCAGACCCTCCATCCCTCATCCCTAACCACGCCCTCCGCAGCCTCATCTCCAATTACGCCCCCACCTCCCCTACTCGCTCCCTCTCCGACTCTCACTCACTCTCCGACTCAGACTCACTCACTCAACTCACCTCCTTAATCTCCACCCTCACTTCTCGGGCCTCCTCCCCAGCTCAACGCCTTGACTCCCTAGCCCGACTCACCTCCCTCTCCAAGTCCAACCCGGGCTTCCGGGCCCGACTCACCGAGTCTGGCGCAGTCTCCGCCGTCCTCCGTTGCGTAGGCCCGGATAATGACCCGGGACTGCAGGAGAGGTCTCTGTCTCTTCTCCTTAACCTTAGCCTTGACTCGGATGATAATAAGGTTGGATTGGTGGCTGAGGGTGCGGTGGCGAAGGTCGTCACAGCGCTGGTGGGACCTGCTGCTGCTGTGGCAGCAACGGTGCTCACCAGCTTGGCGGTTGTGGAGGTAAACAAGGCGACCATTGGAGCCCACCCGGGGGCGATACGTTCGCTTGTTTACCTCCTCCGCACGGGGAAGGGACGAGAGAGGAAAGAGGCCGCCACAGCTCTTTTTACTCTTTGTTGCTTCCCTGAGAATAGACGGAGAACTGTTGACTGTGGGGGAGTTGTGATTTTGATTAGAATGGCGAAATCGGGACTCGAAAGAGCGGTGGAGGTGATGGGGTTGTTGGCTAAGTGTAAAGAAGGAAGGGAGGAGATGGTGAAGTGTAATGGTGTTGTTGAGATTTTGGTTGGTTTTGTGAAAAATGGGAGCTCAAGAGGGATTCAGTATGGGTTATTGACATTGAATTTGCTTTGTTGTTGTAGTGATAAGGTTAAGAAAGAGGTCAAAAATGAAGGGGTTTTAGAGATTTGTTTGAGGTTAATTCAAGATGATAATGATAAGATTCATAGGGTTGCTTCCAATTTGGCTAAAGTTTTGCAAGAAATTTAAACAATAAATTCGAGGTGAGCTACTTTCAATTGGAATTCTTGGGTGAAAAAAATTTTACCCTTTCAGATACTTTATATGTTTGTTTTGTTTTGATAGTTCTTTTTGTTGTACAAAAGAAAAAAAAAAGAATAGAAGTTTTTTTTTTTTTTTTTTGGTCGTTGTATCAATTCTCAATGTATATATATTTTAATAAACAAATGGAAAGAAAGAAGGCTTCTTTAAATTGTTGCAATCTTTTTCTTAGTTTTCTCATAGAAAAGTTTCAATCTTTTTGTACATGGTTTTCTGCAGAAGTTTCTTGAATATGGAAACCATTTTCAGCATCATCACACCACTAATTTAATTAAATTTTCTAAGAATGGAATTCAAGCAGTTTTCTTGTGTTAAATAGATCATAACATGGTGGGGGCAATAAACTACATTTGTTACTTGATGATGATGATGATGATCTTGGCATACTAGAGTATCTTCCAATGTAATCTTTCTTGAGTGTTTAAGACCTTTGGATTTTAGTTAAGGGGTGGATAATGTTGTTTTATCTTGACCAATTCTTTGTTGGTCTACTCCTCCTAGTGCGGTTACATTTTTTTTTTTGGGTAAAAAAAGTTGGTCAGAATCAACTTTCGATGAGAAAAAGGATTCACAAATTAGGTTTAAGGATAAAGAAGACCATTATATATATCGGACTATTTCCAACTAACTAATAGTATTATATTGATTAGAGACAATAAACAAAGGAGGTAATTTGGATTGAAGAAGGGGTATCTTAATAGAATCGGATTGTAATTTAAAGGTTAAAGAAGGTTTAGAGTCTTTAGACTCTTTGATATGGCCATATATATATACTTTCTCAAGTTTCCACCTTCCGTCTTGCCATGTTTTTTTATCCATATGAGCCACGAAGGCGGTACAAAGTACAGAGAAGGGGAGGGGGGATTCGAACCTGTGACCTATCGTTCACAACACCTCAATCTTAACCACCTCAGTTTTGCCATGTTGGTGTGTAGAAAACTTCCGTTTTACACTACTACGAATATTTAGCCAACTTATTTCCGAAAGACCATACTAGTAAATTATATAATCCAAACATGGGTAACATGAGTTAGGTAGGTGAAAAAGCTTTATATTTACTATTTTACTGTCATGAGAAGGTTGAACAGGAGGACTACAAACAATAGACAAAGTACAAACAAAAGGAAGAGATAAACGAAGGAAGAACCATGTTGAAAATAGTGATTAATGAGAGGTAAACGAAGGAAGGAAGAATTAGTTGAACAAGGATGGAGCTAGTAAACTGTGAGATATTTCCATGATTGAAGAAGTATATGAAGATGGTAGTCAAATTTGTGCCTAGATTTTTCGTCGAAGCATAAAAATGAATGCAAGAGTGAGATTGGTTCAAATTTTGCCAAACCGAAAGAGTTAAGGAAAATGTAATTCCTTACTCATGCTCAATGCTCACTAGGGGAATGCGGAATCTATTAAGGGAGCGTTTAATTTGAGGTATTTAAGAAATGTTTAATGAAATTTGTTAATATGCGTATTTTAAAATTATGATTAGGGTTTAACGTTAGGTAACTTGTTATTTACGTAATGTTAACTTCGATGATTGTAATTACCAACTGAATATGATTGAAGTGATATCGTAGAGAATGTCATTGTTGGGATGAAGTTGATCATGGGCTAGGATATAGAGAATGTCATTGTTCAAGAATGTAAATGAAGGGGTGGATTAAGGCAAAGATATTGCAAAATTGATGACGGCGAGGAAACCACATAAATATAATACGTTAGAATTTTAGTTGAAATTGAGAAGGGCTTTTCAAATATAGAAATATGTTAGATTTTGGAAGTTTGGAGAAATAGGAAAGTTTGAAGTTACCAATGTATCAAACAAAAAAGTAAATAAAATGAGTTTACCTTTGTTTGTTGTCATAAGAGTGATTCAACTTTATTATTTAGTTGGCTAAACTTTTAGCCAAATCGTCGGACTAGTAAGTTTATACACTTCATTCATAAAATTTAAGATGCTTCTAGATGTAAATCAAACGTATTTAATCATCTGGAAAAAAGTGTGGCATTTTCAATCAATGTGATGGTATATATGGTCATGCTATAATTTAAGATAGTTCAATCAGTATGTATTTGTGTTGAAATCTAAGGAGGCTAAGGTTGTTGGAAATGAAATTTGACATATATCTGCTGATTACTATCAGTGCTCCATTTTGAACTTCTTTTTAGTTCCTTTTTTTTTACGTAAATTTGGTCTATAGTAAACCTTATCAATATTCAATCAATGCTTGCTCATAGATGATTCATTAAATGAGTTGTGGATTAAACAAAATTATATATGGCTTATAATTGATATATGAATATTGAGAGGCTTTCGTTAGAGAAAAACGCATATAAGCATATAAGTTCAATAAGATTTCATCTCAAGATCAATAAACAATAAAATTTGTCTCTATTTTTTTACTTACAATAAAAGTTGCATATTACTTGAAGCAATTTTAAATTAGCAATGTCGCTCGATTTCTCTCCTATTATATATGTTTTTCCTTTTTTAATTACCTCTCTCATCTATTAATTTTTGTGTTATATTATGATATTGTAAGTCATAAAAAACACACAGAAAGTTTAAAATACTTCATCAACAAGCCTTGAACTATATATAAGTCGTCCTACCCCATCTTTTGACGTAGGCCAAAGTGATATGTAAATTTCTATTTAACAATAATCTAATCCACCAATCAATGGTATAAAAGGCTTGAGTCTCTTTCATGTCTTCTATGTCTAATATGTGGCATCATTTTATCCTCAAAAAACTCTGATGGGGGTGATTGATTTTGTTTTAGTCTTGTTAATGAACCCACAGTATGTCACAGGTGGACAAATTCAGGCCAGTCAAGGTCCCTTTTTCCTCCTCAAAATAGTTTAGATGTGACATCACAATCCAAAATCTCCAAGGTGGAGCAAAATTTCGTGTACAAATTTGTCATTTGGTTTGACTCCAATTGTGGGGGCCATGGAAATGCAAGAAAAAGGTTTTTAGGCCAGCTTGATGAGTTTATTTTTGAAACAGATATGAAAGAGCATCAATGTTAATTGAAGGGCCTACATATGAATTATATTATACACGTGATTTTCAACTAATATTAGTACTTACCTATTCCATCAATTTTGGAATTATTCCATAACACCATTACTCTACATTCTGCAATTGTTTGACTTACATAAACCACTTGAGTAGGTAGGTGGTTCATCCAGTTTCTCCAAACAGCCTAGCTTGTTTTTTAAGTTCTCAATTTAATTTTCTTGCTAAAGAACAAGTGAACAACTAGTATTATTATATACTATTTTAGTAGTCTATGATTTCTTTCCAATTAGGTCTGTAAGTTGTGCTTCATGGAATATATCTTGGGTTTTGGTTCATAATCTAGAAACAAGTTTTTTTTGGTAATATTTTTTTTACATGAAATATAAAGAAAAATTGAGACAACTCTCTGAAGAGAGAAACCTAACAAATCAATAAGAATAAACATATGTAAAGTAAGCTTAGTACCAGTAATAATATCTAGCAAAGTAGTGGAAACGAAATGACTTTTCAATAACAAATAATTTACTCCCTATTAATTAGTTTCACGAAAGATATCACAAATGTTTAACTAGCAAAGAAAAAGAATATCATCAATTAGGGTTTGCATAGACCACATGTAAAAGTAAAGCCGTTGCCGAATACGAAGACCATTTAATTGTCATATCGATATGAAGGCCATGAATGTTATGTCATTGAACCAACATAAGGCCATTCAATATTTGAATTTCATATAAAAGAGCAAAATTAAAATATGAGTAGAATGACAGACTTAAGGGACAACAGGGTAACCAAAGAAATTTTGAATAACAACATCGGTTGTCATAGAGGAGGCAATTAAAAACCATTGAAATTGAACTTATAACACCTAGAAGGAGCCGCAGTGGCGGAGCCACCAAGTCACAAGGGGTAGCACCTGCTACCCCTGTTTTTTCAAAAAAAAAAAAATTCTGAAAAGAAACCAAGAGGAGGCGAAAAGCATGGAGGTTGAAGCTAAGCTCTAGCCAGTTGCTTCCTCTCTCTCTCTCAACACTCAAGTCCTTTTCTTCATCTGAAACTTTGTCGTTGTCTACTGCGATGGCCGCCATTAGTCCAATTGCCTCCCCTCTCCCTCCTTAGTCCAGTTAATTACTTCACTTTATTTCTGGAAAAAAAAAACCCAAAAACGTTTGTGCTTTTTGATGATTGGCACCCAACTGGTAAAGTGAAGTTTAATGGTAGAGTGAAGTTCAATAACAACTGTTAAAGTTAACTTACTTGAAGATGCGTTTTGAAACTAAATTGTAATTTGACACTAAAATAACACTAGTAGCACTAAAACTAAAAATTGAAGCCCTAAAAGTCTAGAATTTGCAGATTGGTTGTATCAACTAAATTGTTTCAACTTCACTTGCCTAATTCTTCAAAACGCACAAAGATGATGGTTCCTCAAAACGCATCCAAATTTGCCCATAAATAATTGCAATTCCTTGAATCACTAAATTATACGTTAGCGATTTTGAATAATGGATTTTACTTATTCCACAGAAGAGAAGAAGCAGAGTATAAGAAGAATAGGAAAAAATAAGTCGAAGAGTTTGTTTTGAATGGCCATTAACTAGTTGGTTGGTGAGGCAGTAAATGGGTATTAGTTTAGGTTAACTATGATATATTACGTGGTTAGTATAATTACCTTGTTTTGAAGGGAAACTAGTTATTAGGCTCGGGCTATGCCCCGGGTAAGAAAAATTTCATTTATTGATATTGTATTTTGATATGATAGCACTAAATACAACTTGGTCTAGTGGTTAAAACTTTAGTTCATGAACTTGAGGTCACGGGATCAAATCCTATACTATGCAATTTCTATTTTTTTTTATTATACATGCATTACATGAACTAAAACTCCCTAGGGAGTGCGCCACGTGGCACCGTTTCTGATTTACGCACGCCTTTTAATATATTAGTATAGATAGGCTGACTTAACAGAAGAAAAACACTCAGAATAAGTAGTGTCTGAGTGATTAAAAGCTGAAGTTTTTTTGTGATAATTTAAAGTATAGAGGCAACCATTGATAAAATCCCTTATGACTTTCAGTTATTAAAGTACTCTAAGGTTTTATTTGGATTTTGATATTCGATAGTATTACAAAATTACGCTACCCCTGACTCGAAACTCTGGATCCGCCCCCGGAAGGAGGAGGTTTCCCGGAAAATGAGATAATGAAAGGAGAACTGTAAGAAGAAAGATAAGTACTAGTGAAGGAAAAATCCATAATGGTCATAATGGTTTGAGAAGTCCATTATAGATGCTAATGTAAGGGTCAGTAATAAATTCGATCTATTCGAAGAGGACTATTATAAAAAAATAGAAAATAAATTATATTCTTTCCAATTACTCCAAAGACTAAACTAACTATATGTTCTTTTTTGTAAAACACAAATTGAGAAAGTAAAAAATTTAGCATGAGTTTAAAGTGTATAAAAGTCATCTACTTTAACTTATAAAGTATCCCTTGTCTCATCTTAGCCGACGATAATCTAGTGTTTTACAAAACTACTTCTTCAGTCTGCAATAACCTCAAAGAACTTCTTGATTTATATTGCCACAATTCTGGTCAGTTGATCAATTTTCGTAAATCGTCAATTATTTTATCAAAGGCCATTCCGCATCGCCAGAAATCCATGTTAGCTAGCTCGTTTCACATGACTCTAAAATCATGTCATGAACGCTTTCAACTCCTATTACCCAAAGAAAAATGATCGGTTAATGCAAGAACTATAAATAAAGGACCAAGATCTCCTATGAAATATAAAAGATCATTCATACATAGCATAGTCCAAGCGAACCAGTTTTTAGGAAATTCGGTTTCGGATAATTCAACACCATTATAGGTACATTTAACATGCATTTCGATATCCCACTCGTTGAAATCTTTCATATTCTTCACAAAACACAGAAACATATTCAACATTGGGAAAATTTCTCTCTAGGGCCGATAAACATATCCTCATCCAGACTAATTTGGAAGTGCTTCTAGCTTACACTTGCTCTTCACTCTTGCTTCCAAAATACTATTACCACTCTATTGATACCATGCATCGGAAATTTTACCGGAATCATAATAGTGATTCCAAGAGTACATCTCTTATTGATTGGAATAAAATTTCTCAACCTAAGACTCAAGGTGGTCTCGTCTGGCGCAAATCTTATCCTTTAAATCAAGCTTTCATAGCCAAATTGGGTCGAAAAATTCTTTTTGAACCAAATAATGTATGGGTCAAGCTTATCTCAGCAAAAACTTTAGCTAACCACAAATTTTTCAGTGTCTGCCAAAAATTAAAGACTCCCCTACATTGAGGAAAATTATGGCTCAAAAAGAAATTCTGCATAAAGGTATAAGATGAAAAATTGGAACATAAGTAATATTCTTTTTTGGGTTGATAATTGGACCACTTCTCAACCTCTAGCCCTAATGCTATGTTTATGTACCTCTCAGTTTGATCCCACCCTTAAAGTGGCTGATTTTGTTTCTCCAAATTCTACATGAGATATTGAAAAACTAAACAACTATGCCCCCCACCTTGTTACCATTATTAAAGCTATATCTTTGTCATCGCAAAATATACCTGATTTTCCTATTTGGGGCCCCACTTCCAATGATCTTTTTAATGTAAAATCAGCTACATGGTTAACTAATGACTTGCCTACTACCAACCCTTGGCCTTTTAAATGGATTTGGAATCTCGACATTTCCCCCAAAATTACTATCTTCCTTTGGCAAATTTGTCACAAAGCTTACCCATCCATCGAATTCTTCATGCTCGTCATATCATTCCCTTTAATCATTGGTCTCTCTGCAATAATTCTATTGAAAATCTTGATCACCTCTTTCTAAACTGCCCCCCACTATGGCTACTTTATGGAGCCATCCTCAAATCAAATCATGGCTTCACTTCTCCTATTTCCGGGATACTCTCCTGCACCAAAACACTTGCTTCAGAGCTCATAGGCATATTATGGAAAAATTTGCCTTCATTCTTTGGCACATTTGGAAAGAGCATTATGCTATTATCTTTCACAATACAAGCTAGAACCTGCTAAGAGTTTTTCATAAACCAAATTTTGCTTACAAGGAATGGTGCACTCGCACTAACCTTGATAATTGACTTTGTTCGGCTACTCCTCAAGTGGGAGCTCCACCCTCTTCCCACCATTCCCACGTCATGGTGGCTTGGAAACCACCTCCTCTCCACTCCTTGAAACTTAATTTCAACGACCCAGTCACCTCTTCTTCAGTAGGAGCAAGAGTCATTATTCATAACAATTTGGGTGAAGTTGAACATGCTCACACTTATCATCCTGGTCACACCTCAGTTATTGTAACACCCCGTATTTTTGTACCAGTTTAGTAATTAATTATATTATTTTAGTTTATAAAAAAAATATTTTCAAATGTTCTTTTATTAATTACATTTTATTTCTCACCTATTGACTTTACCTTAGAAAGAGTCAAAAGGTAATTCCTGAATTTTCTAGATTACCCATAAAATTGCCTATCTTAATTAGAGTTGGAGAGTTGAAAAAAAAAATAAAAAGAAAAGATAAGAAAGGAATACAAATACCAAAACATAGAGGAACATCGTCATTCATCAGAGCCACTTTTTTTCCCCGTAAAACTTCATCTTCCTCATTCTTTATTTCACATTCTTTTTCTACTTTTTTTTTCTTTCTCCTTTAATTCTTCCTTCAACCATTATCTCCACCTTCATCTCTAGTTCGTTAGTTTTGAAAGAGAGGAAATTTTTGGTTTATTTGGACTTACGGTTTTCGGATCAAGAGGTCGAGATTGTTGGATCCTTTATAGTGTAATTTCACTTTTATTACTTTTCCTAATCAAGTACGCCCTCTGTATTTTTTTTATCTTTCCTACTTTGACTTTGCACGTTTGCCAATGCACTTATTCTACGTTAAATATCTTTCATTACATATTAGTAAAAACTATAATAATTGAATATTAATAAAGTACTCATTGAGACGAATCAAACAAGATCCCACATGACTATATTTTTTCTTATATATCGAGAAAAATCTAAAAGATTCTCTCTACTTATGAATAGTGTCAAGATTCTAAGTGAGAAAGATAAAAAAATACAGAGGGAGTAAGTTATAATCTAAATTTCAATTTCATATTTGATTCATTTTGGGGTTTTTATAAATTAGGGTTCATAACAAAATCGAATTGGGGGAAATTCCTAATACTATGCGAAATTGTCTAATTGGTTTGTGATTCATGTTTAATTCGACTTAGTTAATATATTTTCAAATTGGGATTTTATCGATTTAGGGTTCTTGAGATAAATTGAATTGGGGCAAATTTCTATATTAACATGTTTATATAATTGATTCATGTTTAATTTCTTATTCAATATGAGTAATGTTCATAGAAAGATTAATCTTGTAGTGGTTCCTTTAGGCGTTAATTGTTGTTGTGGTTGCAATTGTTGTTGTTGCTCTGTTTTGCTCGCTGCTGTTGTTTGGGCGAATTTTCGCATTGCTACAATCAGTTTTAAGCCTTGGTTACTTCATGAAAGTTGTAGATCTCAAAAAGCTAATGAATGTAGACACAAGAATTACATGATTCGGAGTTTTATACTAGAAGTTATGCTTGATGCAAGTTGATGCTGTTTTGGTGGTCTTGTATGCGGGTAATGTTGTATGCATGTAAGGGTAGGTAATGGAGGTTGATAACAGTGATAAAGTATTCTATAATTTATTAGTGTGACATTATTGCTTTAACATGTAGAAGTAGTAGTGATCGAATTATGATAGTGGTTTGATAATTGCTTATTAAGTATATTGTTTATATGATGGTATAAGTAGTTTTGTCTTGGATTGAGTTGAGTCAACTCTAGGTATATGATAAGTGAATTATACTATATATTAGGGGTGTTCAAAAATATCCGATCCGAAATATCCGATCCGAAAATCCGCCGATCCGATCCGGTTTTAACATTTCGGATATTTCGGATCGGATATTCGGAAAAAATTCCGGGTTTTCGGATCGAATACGGATCAGGATTTTTCAAAAATGTCAACTACCTAATCCGAAAACCCGGTGATCCGATCCGTAAAGTTCGGATATCTGTAAATTTCGGATTGGATTCGGATCGCAATTCCTCCGATCCGAATGTTTCGGATATCCGAATTTTGGGATCGGATCCGATCCGATATCCGAATAGTTTTATTTTATTACAGTATTAAACCTTGCTCAGCCTTTGGCTAATATTACAGTATTTAATGTGCAGGGACTTGAAGATAGTTAGCTCCAGTTGGGTTAAAAGAGTGCGTTGGATCCCTTTTAATTTAATAGGACTTTAAAAAGACTTTCGCTGTTATTTATTTAACTATAAGATTTATGTTCTAATTTGTAATAATTAATTTACATTCTATTTAGTTGGTCTGTAATAATTAGTTAAAACTTATTGTTTATTGTTTTAATTAGAACCATTAGCCTTGCGGTTATTATTAATAATTATCGCGGCCTAGCACCTTTGGATTTCCGAGTTTATTTATATTAAGTTGTTTTTAGGAGTATTGGAAATTCAGGGTTGTTACAGTTATGGTGGCCAAGGCTACAACTTTCCATCGAGGAGTTCTTTTGGCGCTTCAAAATGGCATCCACAAGATAATCATTGAAGGTTATAATCCTTCAACAGTTCACTTCTTGGCAAGCTGAACAAGATATTTTCTTACTTGCTCAAGTTCTAATGAATCAAGATAACCATTCGTTCCAGTATAAATAGTCATTATCTGTTCTTCTACCGTGAAAGGGGCGGATTAGAGCTGATTAAGCAATTCACATAATCTTTGCCCTCTTGCCAACTGATTTTGAGTCGCTTTATCAAGATCAGAAGCAAATCGTGCAAAGGCTTCTAATTCTCCAAATTGGGCCAACCCCAATTTTAATTTACCAGCTACTTGTTTCATGGCTTTAATTTGAGCCGCGGATCCTACTCGAGAAACCGGAATGCCCACATTAATCTGATTTATCGGGAAGCCATTTCAGTAGCAGCTTGGATGCTAATGTAGGTCATTTAGTTGACAATAGTTTTCATATTACACCTTGTACTACATCTTCTTTATATTAAATCCTTGTCTACGATGCCTTAGGAGTTCCCCTCGTGTGGAGGCTCTCCTAAGCTTTTATTTTCAATATTTATAAAAAAAATTCAACAAATGGCTCTACCTACTAATTAGTGCCCTCAACTCATTTTTCTAGGGTTTGCAGAAAAGGCAGGCCAAGTAGAGTGAAAAGAAGTTTCCACGAGATAAGAAATTCAAAGTTTATAAAAAATAGAATTATAGTACTCTTTTCATCATCAAATTTAACTCCTATTACCTATATTATGCGTCCCAGTGCATAGAAACTTTACACTATTTATATCTCTCAAATAGTTTTTTATTGAAACTTTCACACTATTTATCTCAAAGCTTACTCTTTCTTACTACTCCCTCCATCATTTTTGCTTGCTAAAGTAATCTATTTTTAGGTATTGCAGACACATAATTGTGTCTTCTCATTTAAGGACCCAATGATAAAAAATACCGCGATATTAGTTGGCGCGGCCTAATGGAAGAGAAATACGAATAACCAGGCTATATTGTGTTTTGAAATAATATTCTAAATTCCAATTAATTATTATTCACGATGATTTATTGTAAATTAAACCCATAAAACGTTTTAAGTCCATTTTAAGAGCCCAATTAGATATTTATTATTTTTTTAAATATTTTCATAAATGCTTTTATTATATTTAATAATACTTTGAGAATATATCGGATTTTGCATCCCGTAAATTCAATTCTTTGATTTTTAGGGATAAAAAAATAATTTCAAAGCACACGTTTCGAATATGTTGGAATATGCGCCTGATGCGGCGTCTGTGCTCATCGCACCACATGCGTCCAGCGCATTTACCAGAACGCGTCAGGGCGCCAATGAGCGCCTGACATGTGGACTTTTGACTCACACAGAGTCCTACGTCTGACACAAGTCCTGTGTCAGACGCAAGCCTTGTGTCAGACGCAAGTCTCTTTTCAATCTTTTTAAATACACGTTTACACATGTTCAAACATGGTTGGGCAGACCATGTCACACGCACCAATTTGCGCCTGAAGCACGGACCCACGCCCGCCACGTCGGACTGCCCTTGGCGTAATAGGCGCGTGTGGCGCAGTTTTTCCCTGCCTATAAATAGGGGCTGATTTTTCGAATCAAACACGATTTTTCATTGAGTATTATTTTACGAGCACAAGAATACTTATGAATAGTTACGAATCCTATTATGAACCTTCAAATACTTGAACACTTTCAATACATCAAATCAATTTCCAGTTCCTGATCATAGTACTTTTTGGTTCCACGATTTCTCCGCCTGAAGTTCGGTGCACTCTTCGATTCAAACCGCACATGTATAATCCTGAGCATCATTGAATAATCGATAATTATATTTATTGTATTGAAGTTACTAACAGTTTTTTGTCATGATTCAGATCTCTTATTGATAATCGTGATTATTTGTAAATTCTAACCCTTTTTTATTATTCTTGTATATAATATTCATGATTGCTTTATGTTATTTCCCTAGGAACACTACAAGAGGGGGGGTGAATTGTAGGTGTAGAAATAAACGTAACTTTTTGCGGAAATTAAAACTTAAACGAATAAACAAGCTATAGGAACACAAGGGATTTTTACGAGGAAAAACTTCTTGGGCCCAACAAGAAGAAACAACCTCGACCACTAGGGATTTTAAACTCAACACTTTCACTAATTAGGCCAAACAACTTTGTTACAACCTAATTCTAACTCGAGCCACACCTTGAGTTCCTAAACTCAAGTTCCTGAGCCACTGTTCCCTTAACAACAGTTCCTCTCAACTTCACTCGAAGTTTTCTCACACATACAAGCTTCACTCAAGCCTCTATCTTACAGAACTTCACTCAAAGTTCCCTTACCCCAAAAACCAAAATACAATTGATCGAAATAAGCTTAGTGGAATTAGAGTAAGAAGGCAAAGAACAAATGGCTATTATGAGAGAATGAAGGCACTGACACTTAATAAGTTAAACTCACTTAATTACTTAGTCAGACACAATTTGGAACTTATCTAGACTTCTATATTTATAGTGTTAATCATGAAGAACGTGGGATTAAAGTTAGAGTACATGTTTAGTCCATTAACCCATGATGTTCCTTCCCCTAAGGAACACGTTTTACATCATGTCCCATGATCCCATGAACTACAAATGAACGTGGATATTTTTCAACCATTACTCCTAAGTAATAGGAGTTCCTTGAGCTTTATCCGAAAATCAGTTTTATAAAAACTCTTTTTATCTTTAAAACTGAATTTTTAATCTTTAAGAAAATAATATCTTTAATAAAATCTTTCTAACAACCGGATATTTATTTTCTTATTTTCCGAAAAATAAAATCTTTTTCAAAACAGATTTTCTTTTTAAAACTGATTTTATCATTTGAAATTAGAATAACTAATTTCCTATAATTAGGCATGACTTACTCATATCTTTTAACCGTTACAATACTTACGCCTAAGTCTAGTTCCTTTTATTACAGTTCCTTTAACATATTCGTAAGTGCCACTTAGTTTGTTCCTTACAAGGAACAAACTTCATTCTCAAATACTGCCACGTTCCTTACCATTCTTTTTTGTTCCTTTACATTGGAACTAGAAAATAAAACGCCTAGCTTCTATTTTTCTTGATCCAATGCTTGCTCCAGTATCAACATAGAAACTTCTTTACTTAGCCTTTGAAATCCTCTCTTGACTTCTTCATTGACTTCGTATTCTCCCAGTTCCTTGCATTGATACCTTAACACCATACACTTAAATAATTCATTAGTTCACTACTTAGTTTGTTCCTTTGTTTCTTTGTCATTATCAAAACTAGGGTTCAACAATTTCCCCCTTTTTGATGATGACAACAAAGGTACAAACTAAGGAAAATAACAAATAATATAAGTGAATGAAATAAAAAATAAAGAAGAAAATGAAAAAAAAACACAATTATGTAACTGAATTTTGATTTTTCATTTACCTTCCTATTTTTGATTTTTATTTACCTTATCCATTTTTTAATTTTTTAATTTTCAATTTTTTAAGTAAGTTTGTTCCTTAAATCTTTTCCCCCTTTGTCATCCTCAAAAAGAATAGACTCTGCATGAATTGATGAATTGATTTAACACCTTAAGACCAATATACAAGCACCATTTGTTGTTAAGTTAGAAAATCAAAGAGTAAACTTGCTCAAACATCAATCACATAATACTAGCCATTCCAAGGAAGAAATTATGCAAACATTTAGACATATAGCAAAAGTCATTGATTATATAGCACTTGTTCCATAACAAAACAAAGAAGAAAAGAAAAAGAAGAAACAAAAGTTGTGTTCCTTGATGAAAGAAACAGGAACAACAAAACAACAAAAAAACTAAGAAAGGGAAGGGGAATGGTGTTCCTCTACAACTTCTTCTTCAACCACATCCTCCAATTTTTCATCACCACCCCATGATGAGTCAACCTGTTCCTTCAGCTCCTCCAAGGACGAGCCATAAGTCCATCTTCTTTTGCTGCGCAACCACGATCACTCAATTCTTCATAAGACTTATCATAGTATCGTTTTGGCATCCAAAGTCCAATGAAGATGATTGTAAAATTTTATCATATGTTGTGCAGGAAGGCAGACTTCATTAACCCAGTTAGCATATCCGGATTCCTGTTCCTTACCCTTGGAACTAGAGGCAGATGGGGGTTTGTGAAGGAACTGAGGAGGTTTGAGTGGAAGGCTCATCTGTTCCAGGAATGGAAACAGAAGGTGAAGGGTGATAAATGGGAGGAAGAATGGTGGTGTGGGTGGAAGAGTTGTGGAGGTGGAAGCAAAAGGATTTGGCCTTTTATTTCATCCTTCAACTGCTCAAAACTGAAGGAACAGAGAAGGACGAAGGTGAAATGGAGGGATTTTGTGAAAGGAACAGAGAGTTTGGGAGATGGTGGTGGAGTAGGTTCCTTGAGAGTGAGGGTACCTGTTCCTCATTATCCGAAAGGACTAAAGGAGAGTCCTCGTTGGAAGGAACAGGAACGGAGCAATTTTTCACGAGTGCTCTTTCTCACTCTCAGAGGAACAGAGGGTTTAGGCTTATGGCAATGTGTTTGCGCCTCTTAGGTTTGGTGTTCCTCCGGTTAGGAACAGGTTATCCAAGATAACATCATTATCCTCTTCTAAGTCAGTTTGGGCAGTTTTCTTTTTCCTGAGGAACTGGAAGCCATTCTTCCTTGAATGAGAACACCTTCTTGGACAGACAAGCCAAGTCCATTTAGGGCTTCTCATTCAAGATGTTCCCTTGTTTGACTCCTATGTGGTCCAACCCGTAAGTCTTACTTCAAATGATGAAGTAAGAAGTTATCAAGGACCGTACCCAATACACAATGTTCTCAATGCAGTGGGTTAAATGTTGAATGAAGAGGGAAGGGAAATTGATTTGTATGTGGTGGTCCAAGCAAAACATGTAACACATATCCAAGAGACCCACTTCATTCCTCTTTTCAGTTCGAGGAATGAGTGCTCTCCAAACCAAGTTAAACAGACTTTGTGAAGGGGAGAGAGTAGGTTATGGTTAAGTTTGTTTTGGCCAGCTGTTCCTCCAAAATATTCTAAGATTTTGTCTTGAGGAAAATTCGGAAAGGAAACAGTTCCTTTCCTTTTAAAATACAAATCAGTTCCTTTGCAAGGAACTTCCCATACTTTGCTTAAAGTTGCTTGATTAAACCTTATTTTTTTTCTCTAACCTAGTTGTGCAAGTTCCATTAGTATTAACAAAATTTGCACAAAATCTCCATAGCTAGAGGAACAAGAGCATTATTAAAGGCGAATTCAAACAAGAATTCCATGCCTTGTTCCTTTAGAATGGAGGTTAATTCATGAAATTCATTTTATTTGCCCATTCTAAATCGACGCAAAACCCAAAACATACCTAGATTCACTTCGTTCGACCCTTTCTTGGAAGAGAAGAAAGTTCTGACAGGTGAGTTTCTTCTTCTTCCCCTGAGATTGTTCCGGGGTTTCTTCTTCATCGCTTCCCCAATCAATTTTCTTCTACGCATCTCCTTCTAGGAGATTCTAATTGCTGTTCCTCTATGGGGTTTTCTTGAATTATGTCGGTTTCAAGGGTTTTAGTTGGAGATGAAGAAATTTCCATTTTTGAAGTGTCGGTTGTTTTTGATGTTGGAAAAGGAGTTTCTTGAAGTTTTTGCCATGATTTGTGAAGGTTTGGAGGTTTTTATGGAGTATCAAAGGGTGTGATGAGGTTTCGGTTTGGTGAAGATGAAGATTGAGAGGAACACGGTTTCTTAGATGAATTAAGAAGGAAGTTTTGCATGTAATAGTAATTATGACACGCGGGAAAAAATAAAGAAAAAAAAAATAAATAAATAAAAAAGAAGAAAACGAAAAATAAAAGAACCAAGATTTAATTAAACTGGTTCCCCTTATTTTTTTCGGATTTTTGGATTTTTATGAATTTTAATTTTTGAAAGAAAATAAATGCTAAGGAACTTGTGCTATAGGAACAACTAATGCTACATATCAATTCCTTCATATATGCATGTTTCTTGACCTTAGGAACAGTAAGGGGAGTATTATGTGACATTTGTGAGTTGTTTGTATTTCTTTGATTCATGTTTATGTTGCAACATTCCAATTTGCAATGGTCTTAGGCAATTAAACACAATTATTTTTGCACACAAAGTCACTCAAATTGATTCAAACATGGGGGAATGACATAGGAACAATCACTTAATTTTTATTAACGCCTAACTCAAGCCTTAATTTTCATATCTATCTCTTTGCAAAGGCTTAGTTAGATATCAGCAATCTGATAATCAGTTTGACAAAACTCAAGTTTAATCAAACCTTTTTCAACATTTTCTCTTAAAAAGTGATGTCTATATGTATATGCTTTACTCTAGATGATGCACTGGATCTTTAGATATACTATAGCACTTGTATTGTCACAATAAATAGGAACACATTCAAAGTTTATTCCATAGTCACTAAGTTGTTGTTTTATCCAAAGCATTTGAGAGCAACATGCAGCAGCAGCTACATATTCTGCTTCAGCAGTGGATAAAGCAACTGTGTTTTGTTTCTTGGTACTCCAAGAAACTAAACTATGACCAAGGAATTGTGCCATACCTGAGGTGCTTTTCCTATTTACAAGATCTCCAGCATAATCTGCATCTGCATATCCTTTTAGTTCGAATGTATCACTTCTTGGATAGTAGAGTCCAAGATCATCTGTTCCTTTAAGATATCTAAGAATTCTCTTCACAGCAGTGAGGTGAGACTCCTTTGGATTTGCTTGAAATCTAGCACACAAACAACACTGAAAGCTATGTCTGGACGACTAGCAGTTAGATACAAAAGTGAACCAATCATTCCTCTATATTTTGTTTGATCAACACTTGTTCCTATGGAGTCTTCATCTAATCTAGTTGAAGTTCCCATAGGAGTGTGATTTATCTTTGAATTTTCGAGGCCATATTTCTTTAATAGTTCCTTTATGTATTTTTGTTGGTGAACAATTATACTTTTCTCAGTTTG
Organism: Beta vulgaris subsp. vulgaris; assembly: GCF_026745355.1. NCBI lineage: Eukaryota > Viridiplantae > Streptophyta > Magnoliopsida > Caryophyllales > Amaranthaceae > Beta > Beta vulgaris. Next base: position 13,448,658 of record NC_079209.1, read on the forward strand.
TTTGATTTGTAGTCCAAGAAAGAAATTTAACTCACCCATCATACTCATTTCAAATTCATTGCTCATGAGACTTGAGAATTCTTTGCACAATGTTTCATTAGTAGCTCCGAATATGATGTCATCAACATATATTTGAACAAGCAAAATATCAGTTCCTTTAGATTTTAGGAACAAGGTTTTATCAACCTTTCCTCTTTTAAATTGTTTTCTAAAAGGAACTTGATAATCTCTCATACCATGATCTAGGTGCTTGTTTTAACCCATAAAGAGCTTTATCAAGCTTGTAGACATGATTTGGGAGATTATTATTTTCAAACCAGGGGGTTGTTCAACATATACATCTTCGTTTAGATAGCCATTTAAAAATGCACACTTAACATCCATTTGATATAATTTGAATCCCATGTAAGCAGCAAATGCAATTAAATTCTAATGGCTTCTAATCTAGCTACAGGAGCAAAGGTTTCTTCATAATCAATTCCTTCTTGTTGGTTATAACCTTTTACTACAAGTCTAGCTTTGTTTCTTACAATGGTTCCATATTCATCTAGTTTGTTTCTAAACACCCATTTTAAGCCAATTACTTTTGTTGTTTAGATGAAGGAACTAGATGCCATACCTTGTTTCTTTCAAACTCATTTAATTCAGCTTGCATTGCATAATCCAATCAGAGTCAGTTAAGGCTTCTTCATGATTTCTTGGTTCCATCATTGATAGGAACGCATGAAATGCACAAAAGTTCCTTAACTGAGATCTAGTTTGCGTACCTTTGGATATGTCGCTGATTATGAGTTCCACAGGATGTGACTTTTGTAATCTCCAAGGTTTTGGTTGAAACTCTCTTATAGGAACATGTTGTTCCTCATGAGTTCCTTGAGTTGATGAGGAACTCTGCTCAGTTGTTCCTCTGTTAGCCTCGGTGGACTCAGTTCCTTCATTTAGAGGAATAGGAGCATCTTCTCCTCCTTGAGGAACAGGAAATCATTGATCATTATTTTCAATTCCTCGTTCCTTTCCTCTTTCACTTCTTCTTCTTCTTGTGAATCTGTGTTCCTTGACTAGGTTTGCTAACCCTATCTCATAGTCATCAACCTGTATGCTTGGATTATGTTTGTCAGATTCATCAAAGATTACATGAATGCTTTCTTCAACACACATAGTTCTTTGTTATATACTCTATAAGCTTTACTATGTGAGGAGTATCCTAAAAAGTTGCTTCATCACTCCTTGCATCAAATTTTCCAAGATTATCTTTTCCATTATTATGCACATAACATTTGCACCAAATGTTCTAAAATAGGTGATGTTTGGTTTCTTTCCAAAGTAAAGTTCATAAGGAGTTTTATTAATGATAGGTCTCATCATGGCACGATTAATTATGTGACAAGCAGTATTAACAGCTTCAGCCCAAAAGTTCCTTGGAAGTTCACTAGCAATTAACATGGTTCTAGACATTTCCTCCAAAGTTCTATTTTTCCTTTCTACAACACCATTTTGTTGTGGTGTTCTAGGCCATTATCTCTGCTTAGGTCATCAAATTTATAATTTTCGAATTCCTTGCCATGATCTGATCTAATGTGCATTATTTTATGTCCACTTAGGTTTTGAACTCTTTTAGCAAAGACAAGGAACTCATCATAAGTTTCATCTTTACTAGAGAGAAAAATAACCCAAGTGTACCTAGAGTAGTCATCTACAATCACAAGTACATACCTCTTTCCACTTCTGCTTTGAATTCTCATGGGTCCACATAAGTCCATATGATTAACTCCAATGGTTTAGTGGTACTTACAATCGTTTTAGATTTGAAAGAGGATCTTACTTGTTTACCTCGTGCACATGCATCACAAACTTGATCAATATGAAATTTTATGGATGGTAATCCTAAAACAAGTCTTTTGATCTAAGTTTCTCAAGTAATGAAAAGCTAGCATGTCCTAGACGCTTGTGCCATAGAAGTGAATCATCTTCAATAACACTAAGACAAGTTAAATTGATTTGAGGAACAAGGTCTAGATCCACAATGTATGTGTTCCCTTTCCTTGTTCCTTCCAAGATAACCTTCTTAGTTTTAATGTTGATGTTAAGCATTTTTCTTTATCAAATTTTACAGTATTTCCTTTGTCACAGAATTGAGAAATGCTTAATAGATTGTTTTAGACCTTCAACTAAAAATACATTTTCAATGGAGTGTAAGGTGACTTACCGACCTTACCCATAGCAACAATGTTACCTTTCTTATTATCACCAAATGTTACACTCCACCTTCATAGGTTGTGAGTGAGAGAAACTTCGTTTTGTCTCCTGTCATGTGCTTGGAACAACCACTATCGAGATACCAGTGTTGTTCCCCTCACTCCAACCTGCAAAAATCAACTAGTTGTTAGTTGAAGGAACCCCATCTTTCGTGGGTTCCTGTTCTTGACTAGGATTTGTTTTGACAACCCATTTTTTCTTACTTATTGTCACTTTTTCCCAATCATCTTCAGATTTTAATTGACATTGATTTATGTAATGACCTACCTTGCCACAATACATACAAAATTATCACTAGGTAGATCAACATATTTCTTTGTCTTGTTCCTTTTCTTGTAGTTTTCAAAACCAAGACCTTCCTTCCTTTTGGTCTGTGGTTTCTCAATCCACTTAGGAACTTTCATGATTTTGCCTCTGTTCCTTGCGACAACCAGTTCCTTTTTAAGATTACAGATCTGTTCCTTTAAAATATTTTCTCTTTATTTTTTTTTCAATCTCAGATCTGTATCCTTTCAAAGGGGTTGATCTTATATCAAAGGAACTCAGAACAGGGACAAATTCCTTCAAGTGTGAAATCTCTAAATTAATTAGATAATTTTCATTTTTCAAACTTCATAAATTCTTTGATTTTTAAGTTTTTATCAAAAAATCAAAAATCTTGTTTCAACATTTCTCATTTTCTTAAGCCATTCTATGTGTTCCTTGCAAACTTTAAGGCTTGTTCCGTTTGTTCACGTTTTTCACGTTCATCTCTACATTCAAGAATTGCATCATAAAGAAGATCATATATTTCAGTCCTAGTTTTACCATCTAGTTCTGACTCAAGTCCATGTTGACTTACCTCAATTTTTTCTTCATCTTCTTTTTCGTCAGTGTTTGCCATGAGGCAAAGGTTTGCTGTTTCTTCAGTTGGTTGTTCCTCTTCTTCTTCCGTCTCTGAATCTCCCCAAGCAGCTATCATAGCTTTGCGCACATTTGCCTTAGAGAAAGGTGCTTTTGATTCTTTGTTCCTTTCAGCAAAGCGTTCCTTGTTCCTTTCTTTGGTTTTGTCATTTTCCCAAAGAGGACATTCCTTGATGAAGTGATCTGTACTTCCACATTTATGACAAGCAGCTTTGTTAGAAAATTTCTTAGTTTTACCTTTGAAGTTTCCATTCTTCATGTTCCTGTACATCTTTCGAAATTTTCGAACCATGAGGGCTGTTCTTCTTCTTCAGAGTCCGAATCATCTTCATCATCTGCTTTGAGAGCAATTGATTTTGATTTGGAGCTTTCACCATATTCAGTATCAAGGTGAAGCTCATGAGTCATAAGTGACCCTGCCAGCTGTTCTAAGTTGAACTTAGTGAAGTCTTTTGTTTCTTGAAGAGCTGTGACTTTAGCCATCCATCTGTCCTTAGGAAGACTCCTAAGAACCTTTCGAACCTGTTCCTCAGATGAAATAAACTTTCCAAGAGAAGCCAACTCATTTATAATGTTAGTAAAACGAGTAAACATGTCTCGGATGCTTTCTTTGGATTTCATGCAGAACAGTTCATATTGATTCATAAGTAAATCAATTTTCGATCTTTTAACTTCATTAGTTCCTTCGTGGGTTACTTCTAGTAAATCCCATATTTGCTTTGCGGATTTGCATCCCATGATCCTATTATGTTCATGGGGTCCAAGTCCACAATGCAATAATTTAATAGCCATGGCATTTACTTCCATTTTTTCAAAATCAGATTTGTCATAATCAGAGAGGGGTTTAAGAGTTACCTCATTTTTGTCATTTGTAGTTGTGACTTCGAAATCACCAACTTCAATGACTCTCCATACCTGATAGTTTTCAGCCTTGATGAATATCTCCATGCGGTTCTTCCAATAGTTGTAGTACTTCCCATTGAACATAGGAGGCCTTTGAGTGGAATAACCTTCTTCAAGTTTCTCGGTGGTATTCATTGTTCCTTGGATCTTTTTCTCAATAGGGTTTCCTATCTTACGTGAGTTCTAGCTCTGATACCAATTGTTATTTCCCTAGGAACACTACAAGAGGGGGGGTGAATTGTAGGTGTAGAAATAAACGTAACTTTTTGCGGAAATTAAAACTTAAACGAATAAACAAGCTAAAGGAACACAAGGGATTTTTACGAGGAAAAACTTCTTGGGCCCAACAAGAAGAAACAACCTCGACCACTAGGGATTTTAAACTCAACACTTTCACTAATTAGGCCAAACAACTTGTTACAACCTAATTCTAACTCGAGCCAACCTTGAGTTCCTAAACTCAAGTTCCTGAACCACTGTTCCCTTAACAGCAGTTCCTCTCAACTTCACTCGAAGTTTTCTCACACATACAAGCTTCACTCAAAGCCTTCTCTTACAGAACTTCACTCAAAGTTCCCTTACCCCAAAAACCAAAATACAATTGATCGAAATAAGCTTAGTGGAATTAGAGTAAGAAGGCAAAGAACAAATGGCTATTATGAGAGAATGAAGGCACTGACACTTAATAAGTTAAACTCACTTAATTACTTAGTCAGACACAATTTGGAACTTATCTAGACTTCTATATTTATAGTGTTAATCATGAAGAACGTGGGATTAATGTTAGAGTACAGTTTATCCATTTAACCCATGATGTTCCTTCCCCTAAGGAACACGTTTTACATCATGTCCCATGATCCCATGAACTATAAATGAACGTGGATAAATGCAGCCATTACTCCTAATAATAGGAGTTCCTTGAGCATTATCCGAAAATCAGTTTTTATAAACTCTTTTTATCTTTAAACTGAATTTTAATCTTTAAGAAAATAATATCTTTAAATAAAATCTTTCTAACAACCGGATATTTATTTTCTTATTTTCCGAAAAATAAAATCTTTTCCAAACAGATTTTCTTTTTAAAACTGATTTTATCATTTGAAATTAGATAATAACTAATTTCCTATAATCTAGGCATGACTTACTCCATATCTTTTTAACCGTTACAATAGTTACACGCCTAAGTCTAGTTCCTTATATTTAACAGTTCCTTTAACATATTCGCTAAGTGCCACTTAGTTTGTTCCTTACAAAGGAACAAACTCTCATTCTCAAATAACTGCCACGTTCCTTACCATTCTTTCTTTGTTCCTTTACATTGGAACTAGAAAATAAAACGCCTAGCTTCTATTTTTCTTGATCCAATGCTTGCTCCAGTATCAACATAGAAACTTCTTTACTTAGCCTTTGAAATCCTCTCTTGACTTCTTCATTGACTTCGTATTCTCCCAGTTCCTTGCATTGATACCTTAAACACCATACACTTAAATAACTCATTAGTTCACTACTTAGTTTGTTCCTTTGTTTCTTTGTCATTATCAAAACTAGGGTTCAACACTTTAATTGTCCTATTGATGGTATTATCACCCACATGTTATTACTGCTAAACAAGACCTAAAGAATTGTTCTAATTTATTCAGATTATTTGGACAACCTGCTAGGAACCTTGTAATATGATTGTTAAATAACGTGTCACTAAAAAATATAGTCTTTTATGTGTTTTCTTAACCAACCTAGACTAAGTATTATCAGGGTGTATTCAAACATTATATGATTATTCTTTTGCATAAAATATGTAATGAATCGATATATAGTAGAGGCCAACAATGGGAAATATGGTTCCTAACTGTATTGTACCCTCACCCCAAACTCAATTTTTGGTTCCTGACCATCTATGGAGTCCAGACGATGAAGTCTTCATTAGATAAGTCCCTAAGATGTCCCTACCGTTTCAATATCCAATTAGGTTTATGATTTTTCCTTTAAAGAATTGTTGGTGATTTCAAAACGAATTTTAAATAAAACCTTAACAATGGGGTAGTCAAATAAACACACTCACACCTCGTGTAGGCCTAAAGGAAAAAAATCCACGCCTAAATTTGGCAACTTCACTAGGGAGGATTTTTTTTTTTAAATGTGTGGGTGAAACTTGAAAAACACGATTCATTCTTCTTTTATGTCTCAGAATAATATAATGTTTTGCATATGCATGGCTTTTGTTCAGCCACTATAAGGACAATCTACTTTCCCTCATTAGCACATGTTTAATGTGTGAGGTCACCCCCAGGGGGTTTGCGCTTTGTCCTTCCAAAAAGCTTCCTGAGCGATAGTGTTGGATCTTAGTTATAAGCAAACCTACCCAACCATGGCATTATTCTCTTGTTACTGACTTGAGAATTGGAGTTCGTCATACACGTGGCCACCTTTTTAAGCAAAGGTAAGAAGTGTGGTATCAGTCTCTTAGTCATTGACACTTTCAGCCTTAGCCTAAACATGACCTATAGTTGAATGTAGAACTAGTCTTTAGGTTGAGAATTTCACATCCATGTTACTTGACATTTATGTGTGATTGCAATTTTTGCCTGCTCATATTTTATTAACATGTTGATATGTTTTGCGCCTAAAAACAATGCAAATCGCGTCTAAAATTGATCGTCGTTTTGGCCCGAACATTCATCAATTTACCAATACGCATGCCACAAAGCATTGCGACAAACACATTAAGTTGCGTCTAGTGCAAAGTTCCTTCGCTAGATGCATAGCCTGTGCGCCGCGCGCAATAGTTGCATGACACACAATCTGTTTGTCCCGTACATATTGGTCTTTTGACCTTTGTTCGAGTCTAAAAATAACAAATTCGCTTCAATATTAGTCTGTCAAACTTGATATGGTTAGTGCGCCAATCTACGTGTCCTGAAATTATGCTTAATTCGTCATAACATCCCCTAAATTGCCATAAAAGCGTGCGTGGGATCAGCGCGCTAGACCCATGAGGATGTGCTTGACGCATTGGTCCTGCCAGGTGCACAACTTTACGCCACACGCATTATTGCTACGTGGCGTGCTATTTATACGTCTAGCATTTTTCGTCACTTTTGATAATGTGGTGGCCAATTTCGTATAATGTTCTTGTCTCCATGCATTAGAGTTATTGACTGTTCAAAATGTCTTGCATCTAATTTCACCTAAAAAAAAGAGTCTTTGTCTTTCTTTAGATTTCTATTGTCATTAGGTCCCATCTAGGTGAAGAGTGATGTTTAGGATTTCTCTTTTTATTTTCATTTGTTATTTTTTTGAGAAAGTCGGATATTCCTATCCTCCCAACAACTTACCCCATCTAATTTTTTACACAACTCATCTTTCTTATTTTAAAACTTCATTTTGATCGGTAAAAGACTCTTGCCAAGTCATCATTCCATACATCATCACATAAATATCACCACCTAACGCTTCTCTTACAATTCATAATCACAAAATCCAAAATATCAGTATACACTGCCTTCCATAAATATCTTGTCCTCTTGGCAAGAGTTTTGAACGAATTAAAAAGATCTTTTGAAAAAGTTCTATTTCGAAAATATCTTCTCATTCATTTTCATTTCTTACCCTATCCATTTTTGAGTGAGTCCTAAGTCAATGTGTCCTTGTTAAACAGGGTAATCGAGAAAACATATCCAATAGTTTGTTCACGTGCGCGAAAGTCTCGATCTGTTCAAGCAGCTGAAACACGATTAATTGTTGAAGCAAACAATGGTGATGAAAAGATTACTGAGTTGACCAATGTCATCGAACGAATGGCTAAGAGCTTGGAGGAGGTCACTCTCTGTCTGTACCAAGTTGAAAGTGGTGAAAATGCTGTATTTTTCACGTGTGACTTTCCTAAGTTCAAACCTACTAACAATATCAAGTACCACTTGAGGAACTTCAAGGCCACTTTGATCATTAAGTCTGTGGACTATGAACTTTATCCAATGGTATTCCCGATGTTGTTGGACCCTGCCTATCAAAACTGGTTCTATCCATTGACCCCAACCATTATCACTAGAGAATTTATGAAACAATATGAACATAATACTATAATCCGAACCTCACTAAGGGAGTTGGAAGTGCTGAAGCAGGATATTAATGAAGGCTTTACCACATACCTTAATAGGTGGAGGGAAAAAGTCTGCTCACATGATCTCCAGACCTGCTGAAAAGGATCTCGTCCGCATCTTTGTCATCAACTTGTTGCCTAAGTACAAAAATCATCTCAAGTATTTAGGTATCGAGAACTTCACTAAGCTATATGACATAGGTGTGCAAATCGAAGATGACTTGTTGAAAATTGCCCAAAATGAAAATAATCGTTATAAGGGAAATAATAACAACAAGAAGAATGATTATGAATCCACTTCTAAAGGTTGAGAGGTGAACCTTATTGAGGCACCTCACAAATCCTTCCAAAGGAATTTCAAGAGGACATTCACTCAAGTAATAAGCATGTCATTTTCCGTTGCTTTTGATCGACTTAACTCGAAAGATGCCCTGTTCCCTATCGGACCAACTCCTGATCCGGAAGAAGATAAAAGAGATTCTCGTTGGGATAAGAATTCTTACAGCAAGTACCATAGAGGGAATGGTCATAAAATAGAGGACTGTCTGTTACCAAGGGAAGCACGCCATTCAAGATATGATTGATGAAGGTAGACTTCCCATTCCTCCTCCTGGGAAGAGGCCTAACAATCAAGATAAGCCGTTAACCAGAGTACTGGCTATCTCTGAAAATTAATGCTGTCATGATACATCTTTCTTGATCATACCAATAGGGGATCCTGTCCTCACTATCATTATTGCTGGAATGTCACCAGATATCAATGGTATTTGGGATACTGACGATGAAGGCGAGTATGTCACCGTAGAAAGTGACTAGACTTGGGGAACATGTTTGCATCCCTCCACCCCCAGGATTATAAGATGACGAAGAAATCATTGATCCTCAAACTGATCGCATCACCTTAGGTATGTATCGATACAAAAGCAATGAGGAGGAAGCAGTACTAGTGCTTACCCGAACTGAAAGGCTACAGACAACCTTCCCAAATTGTCGGCATCTCCTGAAGAGCTTTTTTGCAAAGAGAATACTCCCATTCGACAACTCATGAAGACAAAAGCCGAAATTAATATTTAGCAATTGATAACTTCTTCTCATGAACATCGCATGGCATCACTAAATGCCCTTACGAAGATGAGCGTGTCATCTGACACCTCACCTGAAGGATTGGTTAACTTCGTAATTGTTGATAAGCCAATCCAAGGAAATATTGTTTCCTTACTGACGACAACCTTCTTTTTAAAGGAAATAAGCACAACAAGGCTCTGTATTTACTGTAGCATGCATGATTATGAATGTCCCAATGACATTAGTAGACAATGTATTCGCAATTAATGTGTGTCCATTAAAAACTGCACGCCGCCTATGCTTCAAAGATGAGGATTTCAGTCCTTCTCATTAAGGCATCCGCGCATACGACAATTCTCGTCGTCAATCCTTGGGCACTATAGCCATAAACATCTCTGCAGGAGTTATAGAAAACCGCACGATCTTCAAGGTCATTAATATCAAGGCCTTATTCAACCTATTGTGAGGACGACCATGGCTTCACGAGCTTGGTGTCGTCCCATGTTCCTTGCATCAAAAGGTCAAGATGATTGTAGATGACATTCTCATAACTCTTGATGCCTCTACAATGAAGGTACAAGTAATTGAAAAACCTTTCATTGACATAGACCATAATGAAGAGGATGAAGATCTTCGAGGCTTCATTCCTGAAGAGGTAGCCCTCACTGAAGAGGATTTAGTGCGATTTGACTTTGATTGCATCTCCAATCTAGCAGTCAACTACATCATGCGCAGGAAAGGACACTTCCCAAGCATGTCACTGGGTAGTAAAAAATCTAGAGCACATCCTGTCACTAATTCTAAATTAGTGGAAAATTTGTTTGGCTCAGGATACATGCCCAATAGGAAGGAGGTTAGAGAACATATTGCACAATGGATGGCATATCGCAATACTAAGGAAAAGGACAGATCCCTTTTCCTCCCTATCAACCCACTCTAAATGGGCAATTTATGAGGGAACGAGAAAATTATCCTTGAACCATTTTATCAGGCTCAGGAGGGAGTGATCTACCCTGGATTTGAAATGTTTATGGACTGTTACTGTCTTGATGATGAGAATCCTGATCCCAAAATTAAACAGTTTACTGAACTCTGTTTAGACTACAAGGCATTTGGATTTTTATTCCTTAAGAATGAGTCGAATGCCCAAATAATATTGCTTATGTCCAGCCTGTGCTACAAAACGAGAACTTCGACCCTGCTATGTTAATCACTCTTACAAGTGGCACCATACAAGGATGGATGAAGACTATCAAGCTAACCGCACCAGACGGAAAAAAATGATCTTCATGATGTGTTCATTATTCATCGATTATTTACTCTAATCCCCTTAGTTTTGATAGTCGATTTGGGCTCTTTTAAGCTCTTTTCTTGTGGATTTGATGTGTTTGGAGCTCTTGTCGTGTTTTGCAGGTTTTGATGCAGATTAGGCACTTTTTGCATTTAATCTGAGTCGCGACACGGAAGTCTAGCACTCACACAAGGTCCAAGAAGCATCCGGAAGACCACACAAGCATTTCGGTTGGATTCCACGAAGAAAAAGACAAGGAAAAGACTTCGCCCGGTTGACCGGGCGGCGTGGCCCGACCGGGCGAATTTTTATACTTAGCCACTGCAGCATTCGAAGAAGGAAACGCTCACGCGCCCGACCGGGCGGTCTTGCCCGGTCGACCGGGCGAAGCAAAGAAGTTCAGTTTTTTCACCATCTATCTCGCCCGGTCAACCGGGCGAACAAACGAAGAAAACCACTTACGCGCCCGACCGGGCGGATTTGATTCTTCGTCGTAATTTGCTGATCACCGTCGCCTGACCGGGTGGTTTCTCGGGATGTAATTAATATGAATAGGTTTTTAGTATTTTCGTTGAGACTATCTCATTTTCTACGTTTTTTAGGGCCAAACACTTAGTTTATTCTCTCTAGTTTTGTTGAACTTTTACATTGGTAGATTATATAGATCGTCGATTTCCTTTTTCATTGTTCTTCATTCATTCGGTATTCTTCTTTACTTTCTTTAATTTAATAAATTCTTTTACTTTGATCATGTTTATTGAGTTCTTTATTATAATGAGTGAGTAGTCTATTTCTAGGGTTTAGAGAGGGAAGCCATGTTTATACTTTTTTGATTGTGGTTTATGTTCTTCAATAATTGATTGAATAGAATAATTCCTGTTGATTTGTTATACTTTTTAATTCATGTAATTCGCAATATCATGAGTTATGTTTAGCTAATAAGAATTAGAATCGAAAGATCATATTCATTATAGGCTTATTACAATAGGCAGATTTGATTATGTTGAGCGACCGTACTGGCATATGTTAATCTAGGAGTTGTTAATGCCTGACCAAGGATTAACGAAATACTTCATTTATTCGAACCTCAATCCAAGTGTTGTTGAACTATATTATATTGATTAAACTGGTATAAGCATGGTGGACCGATCGATTGCCCTAGTTGTTTAATATTTGATAAATTCCCATTTTCTGCGTTTTAGTTTACTCTAGCTTAGTTATTAATTCCTCAATTATTTTTCCTCTCTGAGTAGTTAGATAATTGAACATAAATCTGTAGAACTCCTCTCCCTGTGGATCGACCCGTATTTGCCAGTTTCTGCAAACAGACACCGTGCACTTGCGGTATATTTTAAAACACATCAATTTTTGGCGCCGTTGCCGGGGAGAGGCTAGTTTCTATACTTTCTGATTAATTATTTGACTATTTCTGCTGTCTCATTGGAACTTCAAGTTCCAATTGAGGCCATCTCACTGCACATTTTTCTTTGTTTCTTTTATGCCCAGGTCTAAAAGAACAGGTTCTCAGTTCAGACTGATCCTGATCTTGAGAAAACCATCCGGCAGCTCAAGAAGCACAAAAGAAGAAAAAAGCAGTCTGCTAATCAGGAAAAAAGCCACGGAAGAACCAACTGAACCAATTATGCCTCCTAAGTCACTGAATCTTATGGGGTACCTTCTCCTGGCAATGTTCCCACAGGCCCTACTATGCCTGATATACAAGCAGCAACTTCGAAATCAAGCCTGCCTCATCAATAATGATCCAGCAGAATCAGTTTGGTGGCATCCACATGAAGACCCTGCAAATCATTTACAACGGTTTCAACAACTCTATCGTACCGTTAAGCACCAAGGGGTCACTCCTGATCAGTTGAAGGTCATGGTCTTTGAATTTTCATTAAAGGACAAGGCACAGAAGTGGCTGAATGATGTTAATGAAACTGAGTGGAGTGCTATATCTGAAGCATTCCTGAAAGAGTACTACCCTCCCACCAAACTGCAGAAATAAGACACAAGCTTGCCACCTTCCAACAAGAACCGATGAACACTGAAGGAAGCATGGAATAGGTTTAAGGATCTGCAGAGAGAATGCCCACACCACAATCTGGATAAGTGGTTCATCACCCAAGCATTCTACAATGGTCTACAACCTCATATCAAGAGCACGATTGATTCATCTGCAGGGGGTGTCTTCCTAGATAAGGGGGTAGATGAAGGATACGATTTTCTGGCCAACTTAGCAGCGAATGATCATAGTTCCTCCAGGACTACTACAAAGAAGAAATTGGATGCTGATGCATATGCTTTGTTGTCCTCACAAGTAGCACAGTTGAGCATGAAGATGGACTCACTGAAATCTTCGCATCTAGTACTCCTCCCATGAGTATTAATGCGATGTCCTCCATGGCTCCTATTACTTCCTCTTTTTGTGAAGTGTGTGGTATTCAAGGCCACTTTGGTCATGATTGTTCTACAGTCAACCTGATCCGAATCAGATGGAGCATGCCAATGCTTTTCAGCAGAGACCACACAACCCCTATTCTAACACTTACAACCCAGGTTGGAGAGATCACCCCAATTTCTCCTATAAGAGCAACAATGTCCAAAATCCTCAACCTCCACCACAATCTTCCTACCAACCACCACATCAAAACCCACCACAACATGCTGCTAGACAACCATATTATCAAGGGGCTCCTCAGAACCCCCTCCTGGTTTCAATAGGCCTTCACCCCAAGGCTATCAGCAGCAAGCTCCTCATAATAACAGCTCTCAAGAGCCTACTATGTCTGATCTAATGAAAATGATGGTTTCTATGAGAAAAATCATGAGGAGAGCATCAAGGAGCTGAAGAACACCACCAAGCATTTGGAGACTCAACTTGCTCAGGTGGTGGAAATAATGCACAAGGCAACCAGGTCATCTGCCGGGGCAACCAATTCCTAAAGAAACGCTAATGCTGTCACTCTTCGAAGCGGTACACAATATGATGCCCCACCTATGCCTACTGATGATTCAATACCTCCAGTTCAGAATGATGCTGTGGATGACAATGAAGGTGAGGATAGCTCCAGAACTGAAGTTGAGCGCGGGAAAGTGGATGACGAGAGAAACGCAAGGAGAAGGTTACTGATTCTCCTACTCCACCACTACCTTTCCCCATAGGATGCAAAAATCAAAGGTCGATCAACAACTTGGTAAATTTATGTCTATGGTCAAAAATCTTGAGGTAACAGTTCCTTTCACTGATTTAATTTCTCAAGTACCTGTGTATGCCAAGTTTCTGAAAGATATGATACTAAAAAGAAAGATTTTGGTGGATAGATAGGGTTGCTTTAACTGAAGAATGCAGTGCTGTTCTGCAAAATAAAATCCCACCTAAATTAAAAGATCCTGGTAGTTTTTCCATCCCTTGTTTATAGATAAGGCTTTGTGTGATCTAGGTGCTAGTGTGTCTGTTATGCCTTTATCTTCTGTAATAAACTGAACTTGGGTGCTTTAAAGTGCACACGATTACTTTCAGATGGCTGATCGATCTGTGAAGTATCCTTTGGGTATTTTAGAGGATGTCCCTGTTAGAGTTGGAAAATTTTATATTCCTGTGGACTTTGTAGTACTTGATATGGAAGAAGATAGTCAAATTCCCATTATTTTGGGTAGACCTTTTCTATGTACTGCTGGTGCTGTTATTGATGTAAAATCTGGCTCTCTGACTTTGAGTGTTGGTGATGATACTATTACTTTTAAGTTAACCAATGCTATTAAGTCTCCTATGCTTGAGCACACATGTTGCAGGATTGACATACTCGATGAGATCTCTGGAGTTAGTTTTTCACAATTTCTGTCAGATGAATTATTGGAGACAAGTCTTGATCTAACTGATGATCTTGACATTGATACGGTAGCAGATTGTAAGGTAATGGAGACTATTTGCTCTACTTCCGAACCACAGGTAAAGAAGTTAGAACTTAAACCTTTACCTTCTCACCTCAAATATGCATTTCTTGATGATGCTGAGGAATGTCCTGTGATTGTCAGTACTAAACTCACAGATAGCCAGCTTTCACAACTTCTTACAGTGCTTCGCATGCACAAGAAGGCTATTGGGTATAGTATTGATGATCTAAAGGGCATTAGTCCTGATTTCTGCATGCATAGAATTAATTTGGAAGAAAATCACCGCCCTTGCATACAACCTCAAAGACGTTTGAATCCTAATATGCAAGAGGTGGTGAAAAAGGAAATTATGAAACTACTTGACGCGGGCATCATCTACCCCATCTCAGATTCTAAGTGGGTGAGCCCGGTTCAAGTTGTTCCTAAAAAGGGGGGGACTACTGTTGTTAAGAATGATAAGGATGAACTAATTCCTACTCGTACTGTTACAGGTTGGCGGATGTGTATTGATTATCGCAGATTAAACACTGCCACTCTGAAAGATCATTTACCTCTCCCTTTTATTGATCAAATGTTAGAAAGATTAGCAAAACATAACTTTTTCTGTTATTTGGATGGATATTCAGGTTTCTTTCAGATTCCCATTCACCCAGCTGATCAGGAGAAGACGACGTTCACTTGCCCCTATGACACTTTTGCATATCGCAGAATGCCATTTGGTTTGTGCAACGCCCCTGCCACATTTCAGAGATGTATGATGGCCATTTTTTCTGATTTCATCGAAATATCATGGAGGTATTTATGGATGATTTTAGTGTTTATGGTTCTGACTTTGATGTGTGTTTGCATAATCTCTCTAAAATTCTGAAACGTTGTTCTGAGGTTAATCTGGTTCTTAATTGGGAAAAGTGCCACTTCATGGTGAATGACGGAGTGGTACTTGGACACCTTCATATCTGAGCGTGGCATCCAGGTGGACAGAGCAAAAATTGAGGTGATTGAGAAACTTCCTCCTCCTGTGAATGTCAAGGGAGTGAGGAGTTTTCTGGGTCACGCGGGTTTCTATCGCAGATTTATAAAAGACTTTTCAAAAATTGCGAAACCCCTTACTCAATTGTTGCTCAAGGATGCCACTTTTGATTTTACTGATGCGTGTGTGGAGTCTTTTGACAGGATTAAGGAAGCATTGATCACTGCCCCTATCATACAACCTCCAGACTGGAGTCTCCCTTTCGAGATCATGTGTGATGCTAGGATTATGCGGTTGGTGCTGTGCTTGGTCAACGGAAAAACAAAGTCCTCCATGCCATCTACTATGCCAGCAAGACCTTAGATGAGCCCAGGTCAACTATGCTACTACAGAGAAAGAGTTGTTGGCCATTGTTTATGCTCTTGACAAGTTTCGGACCTACCTCATAGGTTCGAAAGTGATTGTCCATACTGACCATGCTGCGCTGAAGTATCTCTTGGCCAAGAAAGAGGCCAAACCACGACTTATACGATGGATACTCTTACTTCAAGAGTTTGATTTGGAGATCCGTGACAAGAAGGGTGCTGAGAATGTAGTTGCAGATCATCTCTCCCGGTTGAGGTTTGAGTCAAGTGCTGAGGTCCCATAGATGATGCTTTTCCAGATGACCATCTTTTGCTGTGTCTACTCAATCTCCATGGTATGCTGATTTTGCTAATATTGTGTTAGTGGTTCTCATCCTCCTGATTGACTTACCAACACGCAAGAAGTTTATCATGATGCCAAGCATTATTTTTGGGAGACCCACTCTTATACAAGAAGTGTTCAGATGGCTTGTTCGACGATGTATAGCTGATTGGGAGATAGTTGGCATTCTCCAACATTGTCATAGTATGCCTTGTAGTGGACATCTGGCTCACAAGCCACGCTTATAGAGTTCTCAGAGTGGTTTTTATTGGCCTACCATTTCAAAGATGCTCGTGTTTTTGTCTCTCTTGTGATGAATGCCAACGAACGGGTAATATTTCAAAGAGGCAGGAGATGCCACAGATGGGTATTTTGGAGATCGAACCCTTTGATGTAGGGGTGTTCTATGTCGGATATCGGATAGGAACCGATCCGAAAATTTCGGATCGGGGAAATTGCGATCCGAATCTGATCCGAAATTTTCGGATCGGATCACCGGGTTTCGGATCGGATACCGGGTTTTCGGATCGGATCATCGGATTTTTGGATCGGGTCCGTTGAAATTTTTGAAAAATCCCGATCGGTATCCGATCGGAAAACCCGAAATTTTTTTCCGGATACCCGGTCCAAAATATCCGAAATCTTAAAATCGGATCGGATATCCGAAATTTCGGATCGGATCGGCGGATTTTCGGATCGGATATTTCGGATCGGATATTTTTGCACACCCCTACTTTGATGTATGGGCATTGATTTCATGGGACCTTTCCCTTCTTCTTGTGGGAACAGGTATATCTTGGTTGCTGAAGCTGTGGCTTCCATTACCAATGATTCTATGGTAGTCATGAAGCTATTCAAGAAGGTTATTTTCCCTCGATTCGGAGTCCCAAGAGTCTTGATCAGTGATGGGGGATCTCACTTTCATCAGCGGACCTTCAAAGCCTTACTGCAGAGATATGGAGTCACTCATAAAGTTGGTCTAGCTTATCATCCTCAGACTAGTGGTCAAGTTGAAGTCTCCAATCGTCAGATCAAGCGCATCTTGGAGAAGATAGTCAACAGGTCAAGGAAGGATTGGTCACAAAAATTGGATGATACTCTGTGGGCTCTGCGAACTGCTTTTAAGACACCTCTAGGAACCACACCATACCGATTAGTCTATGGCAAAGCTTGTCATTTACCAGTTGCAATGGAGTATCTCTCAGCTTTGGCAGTTAAAGAAATTAATTTGGATTTGGAGGCTGCGGGGGAAGCAAGACTTCTTCAACTAAATGAGTTAGATGAGCTTCGACTGGAAGCATATGAAAACCACAAACTCTACAAGGAGCAAACAAAGAGATTTCATGACAAGATGATTGTGAAGCGGGAGTTTCATGTTAGTGACAAAGTCCTATTATACAACTCTAGACTACAGCTTTTTCCTGGAAAGCTTAAGTCAAAATGGTCTGGACCTTTTGTTGTCACTGACGTGAAAGCACATGGAGCTATTGAAGTGGCCAATGCAGCTGGGACGAAGTTTAAAGTGAATGGGCAGCGTCTGAAACTGTACCATGAGGGAGCCTTCATCGGCCAAGTAGAGGTTATGTACCTAGACACTCCCTGATTTTGAGAAGAGGTACTACGGTCGTGCAGGACCATCTAAACCAGCGCTTTGCGGGAGGCAACCCGTCTCTCTTTTTTTTTTAGTTAGTTTAGATTTTGTTTTATTTTAATTTTCATTTCTTTTATTTTCTTAGAGTGGTGAGGGAGAGTGTACTAATATTTGGACGAGTCTAGTGTGTGCAAGAGGCAAATTTTACGACTTGGGAAAATTTTGACGTAAAATAACGTAAAAGGGAAACCGCCCGGTCGACCGGGCGAGTTCGCCCGACCGGGGGCGCAACCACTTTTCAGCAAAGTGAACGAAAAAACGAGAGAAAAAGTGAAGTAATTCCGCCCGGTCGACCGGGCGAAGTCGCTCGACCGGGCGCGCAAGCGTTTTTGGAGGTTTTGGTTCCCGGTCAACTGGGCGAAACAAATCGGAAATTTCTGGAAATCGCCCGACCGAGCGGATTTCGCCCGGTTGACCGGGTGGATTTCCTCTTCTTCCGTAGCCCAGCTCTCTGAGCAAGAACAGCAGATCCTCGAAAAAAAATATTTTCGCCCGGTCGACCGAGCGAGTTGGCCCGACCGGGCGGAACCCCCAACAGCTTGTTATTGTCGCCCGAATTCCTCCTCTTTTTTATTCTTTCTTTCTCCTTCTCTCAAAACTTCATCTTCTCAAACCCTTGTTTTCTCTCTCCTCACTACCTCCATATCCATACCTTCTCCTACCTTCCTTCTCTCACCAATCTCATCTCCTCCTTCAAATTTTCTTCTCTCTTCTTCTTTTTCTTCATCTTTCTCACAAAAAAAAATCAGAAAATTTTCATTTTTTTTCCCACACACTTACATTCACCTTCTCATCAAATTCAAGCATGTCAAGGCCAAGCAAACGGAGGCAAAGCTCACGAGGGGAATCAAGCACTCGCATTCCACCGGATTCAACCTTTCCTGAGGTAATCTTCAAATCTCTAGAGCAAAAAGAAAAATTTCAGCAATTGAAACATCGCAATATTGTTCTTACTAGATTTGTTGATTCGTAATCTCTGCATACATTGGGAATATTTGCTGATACAAAGACTTTATTTAAGAAATTGGGTTTGGGCACTATGTTTGGCATGTTTTTTTGGACCTTTAGGCACCTAACCCTTGAATTTCTGAGTTCCCTAGAAGTAGGGTACAAAAATCAGGTCCTTCATTTTCGCCTCATGAATGAGGATCGGGAACTTACGCTAGGCCAATTAGCTGCTATTTTTGGCCTACCCCTCACTAGGGACCATCGCCACCCTCCTGACCTTCGCATAAACCTAATGTGGGCCGCTTTTATGGGTGAAGATGAAGTCAACACCCAACATATATCTGCTGATCATTTGCACTTTCCTAGTCTTCGCTACTTGCAGCGATTTCTGGGATGCACACTTTTTGGGCGAGCTGAGCTCCACTCCTGTCAAAAACAGGAGATTTTTCTGATGGGAAGCTATTTGTTTCCCGAGTATGACTATACGTTGTGCCTGCCCTATTTGTTTATCTCCCAGCTCAAAAGGACTGCCACTAGTTTGCCTGCCACATTTGAGGATGGTTGTATTAGAGGACAACCTATCGTTTTAGGTGGCCTTATTACTGCTATAGCTGTTCATTTTGGTTATGTACCTGACGTCAACAATGTAGTAGCTGGCCCAGCACAAATTGGCATCGATTATATGATCAATGCCAAGTGGGTCACTGCCCAATCGGCCAGCAAGTTTAGGTGGTACATTGCCAAGAAGGAGTCCATCCTTCTTCCTGACCGCGCCCAGACCCGCCTTGAGGCTGGTGATGGTTCCTACCTACTTCCTTTACGGGGTCAGGAGCCCATTGCTAGACGACCTTTGAGGACCTACCATAGGCAGTCCGCGGGGGAAGCCTCTTCCTCCGCTCATGTAGACCCTATGATGGCCGCCCTTACCCGCATTGAGCAGGGACATCAGTCCCTTACCTCACAGATGGGCCGTCTTGAGCTCGGTCAGGCCACCATTCAGACTCACCTGACCACCCTGGACACACGGTTGACCACCATGGAGTCCGACATTATAATACCCCTGAATTTCGAGTGATTAATTCAATTAAATAATATTAAAATTCTATAGAAAATTCGGCAGAGTTCCGTTTGAAAAATGGACTGCCTAAAATTTAATTTAGGACTGGAGTCCGAATTTTAAACATGTATTCAACAAATCAGCAATCCAAAATCCAAATTCCCAACAACTCCACCCATTTCAAATACCAACAAAATTCCGGTATAACTACTCGAAATCCAAACGTGTTGTTCCACGATTATTACGAGAATAATCGCTAAGGAAGAACTACCTGCACCAAAACTAAATTAAAGCTTATTTTATACTATTACAACCCAACCGAATAAAGATTTAGGTGGATTAATATTTACAACCCTAAGTTTCAAAATATTTATTATATATAAGAAATGCACCTAAACAAAACTATTATAACTATATTTACTCAAAACTAGTGGACGTTGCTCTCCGCCCATACCCCGAGTCTAAGCCTTCATGTACCTGCATATATCAAGCATGTAGTATCAGCCAAACAGGCTAAGCAAGATTCAATACTGTAAAGCCAAATATATGTGCAGGTAGGATGCATTAATTATATCCTACAAATCATTCACTTTTGCAAGCCAAATACTAAATAAAAACATTGTAAAACATTTTTCTTCATTTCTTTTCCAAACCATATACTTTTCTATTTTCTCTGCTAAAACAATTTCTTTCAGAATCTTAGAATCATAAATCTATGGAATGGAACGAACTTTATTTCCCATTGGGCTAGCTAGGCCCTCCGGATAACTATTAGACAAAGACCCCTAGTGTGCACACCCACAAACGGTCAAACCGTAGCAGAAGATCTAAGTCTGAGGTAATGATCAACGTACCCCCCCAACTATTTTGTAATGTCGAGACGATCCCGGCAAAGTTCTAATTCCTTGAGACACCATAAAGGCAATCCCAACCAGTTTAAAAACATAAAACTATCCATAAATATTTTCTGTAACTATTCTATAATTCAAGGTTTGAAAACAAACTATCCGTATTAGGAGGAACATCCTCCTATTCAAACCAATCTCAACTCAAGAGAGAAACATACCTTTATAATCTTTTCTCGTAAATATGAAATTTTGTTGAAATCTTATCTTTTGTAGACCTTTCTCGTAACTATTAAAGATTTGAGTAAGGAATCTTACCTTTTAAACTATATCAAACCAACTAGCTCAGTCAATACGGCTCCTCAATGAAACCGGAATCTACAATATAAATGTGTGTACTTCGTAAGTAAAAGACTTGGATACAACTAATCTTAGTTCACAAAGCCATCAACCTTTTCTAATTTCCATAAAACATCAAACAAACATATCATGTTCTTTTACCATATAAATGACTTTCATGTTCTAACGTCTAAGTCAAACCGTCTAACTTAAACCGTCTAACTAAAACCCTTACCAAATTAATCAAAATCATCTTACTTTATATAAAGTCAACATTAAATAATCATATGTTCATATGGTAACTCAAAAGTTCATTATGAAGCAATTATATGAAAAGTAGAGTTTTAAATACAACTATATAAAATGATATGAATTGAACAGAAACTTAATATGAGCATAACTTTCTCCTACGAAGTCCAAATCAAGCGTTTCTTGAGCCTATCTTGAGTAAAATTTCAATACAACAACTTTTGTGAAATAGTATTTTTGCTAAAAACCGTAAACTGCCTAAAAACACAAATACGAACCTAATGTAATTATTCTACGAATTACAGCACACTATATTCAATTCACTTGAACATTAACAAGTTTCCTACTATTCTAAACTAACTATTAAACTCATGAATGAACATTCAACTCAATAAATTCCACACCCAAACTCTAAAATCAAAAACCCCAATTCAATTTCAATCTAAAAACCCTAACTTCATAATTTTTAAAAGAAAACTTAAATTAGTTGAGGAATTCATCTTACCCACTAATATAGAAGATTGGGGATGAAAATAACTTGCAAACGCCCTAATTCGAGCACCAAATGCTCCAAATTACAGCAACGACGACCCCCCTTTTCTTCCTTGCGCCGCCTACTTCTATGGCGTCACCTCTAGTGGCGGTTGTGGTTGTGTCGTCGGCACGGTGGTGGTTGTGTGATGAAGGGAGAATGTTAAAGATTTTGAGAGAAGAAGATGGTGAAGATGTTGAGATGGTGAAGAGGTGAATATGGTGAACGGTGGTGAACACCGTTTTGTTTTAAATGTCGTTCTTTTGTATGTTTTTGTTATTTTTTTTTTTCTTGTTTTATTTCTCCCTTTTCCCCCTTCTTACATATATGTGAATAAATTTCCTCTTATTACTATTATTAGTTAAATTACTTACTAAACTTGTCCCACTATAAGCATATATATTATTTACAAAATAATTCCTAAAGATAAATGAATTTAATTATTAAATAAACTAAAATATATAATATAGTTAATAAAATAAATAATAAACTGTTTCAAAATCGGGGTGTTACAATCTACCCCCTTAAAATAAGTTTCGTCCTCGAAACTTGAAACAATTCTTAAACTCGTAGCGAAATCCTATCACTTACTTTAGCTCATTAACTTTACATGTTTAGCCAACTATCTATTATTAAAGTACGAAGAATGAAATAACTATATAGTATCAAACTTGCACATAAACTATCTCACTAGTATACTCTCAACATGCCATTAACTTTCACGTAGGATCAAGCACTTAATACAAGTCAAAATTATCTTTAAATATTAAGAATTGAAATGAACTCATACTAATTCCACCCTCCCTAAAAAATTAGTTATGTCCTCGTAACTATAAGCGTACCTATTGAAATAGGTGGGGATATTGAGCTCGCATCGCATCCTCGAATTCCCAACTAAGTTCATCGTCCTTGTGGTTCGACCACAATACTTTCACCAGTTTAACTTCTCCATTCCGAGTTGCTCGAACTTTACTATCAAGAATTTTCATAGGACCTCAACATATGAAAGGTTATCTTCTAGTTGCAATTCATCAGGTGTGAGTACATGCGAGGGGTCACTAATGTAACGACGAAGTTGAGAAATATGGAAAACGTTGTGAACTCGAGCTATCTCTGGAGGTAATGCCAATCTATAGGCAACTTCACCTATCCTTTCTAGGATCTCATACGGTCCGATGAATTTAGGGCTTAACTTCCCTTCATCCGAATCGCATTACTCCCTTTATAGGAGAAACTTTCAAGAGTACTTTCTCACCGACTTCAAACTCTGCATGTCGTCTGGTATTTATCAGCAAACTTTCTGTCTATCTTGTGCCGCTTATTTTCTGTTGTATCAGTTTTACTTGTTCACAGTTTCTTGGATCATTTCAGGCCAAGAACACAAGATTCACCAATATCACTCAACAAAGAGGACTACGACATTGCGGCCATACAAGGCTTCATATGGGGTCATTCCTATTGAAGAATGATAGCTATTATTATACGAGAATTCTATCAAGTCCAGTCTATTTTCCCACGAGCCTGAAATTCTAAGGCACATTCCTCAACATGTCCTCGAGTGTTTGGATTGTGCGCTCTGTTTTGGCATCATCTAGTAGCAGGATGAAATGATGTACTCATTTTCAACTGTTTCCCTAAGGCTTCTTGAAGCTTCTGCCAAAAATTAGATAAGAATCTACTATCTCTATCGGACACAATGTCCTTTGGCACACCATGTAAGCGCAAAACATTCTTCCTATATGCATCAGCTAGCTTTTGATGTTTCCATGTATCTTTCATTGGTACGAAATGGGCAGACTTGGTGAGTCGGTCCACAATGACCCAAATCATGTTATTACCATTAGGTGTTCTTGGAAGTCCATATATAAAATCCATAGAAATTGAGTCCCACTTCCACACTGGAATATCCAAAGGTTGAATCTCGCCTTGAGGTCTCTTGTGCTCAAACTTGACTTTTTGGAAAGTCAAGCACTTGGAAACATACTCGGCGACCTGTTGCTTCATGTGAGGCCACCAAAAGGTGATTTTGAGGTCTTATACAACTTGTCACCTCCTGGATGTACCGAATATGGAGTCAAATGAGCTTCATCTAAGATTTTCTTCTTCAGATCAGGTATGTCAGGAACACACCACCTACTCTTATAGCGAAGACTCCCATCTGCATGGATCTTAAAATAAGCATCTTCAGTATCTTGAACCTCTTCCATCTTTTTCTTCGAAAGTGCATCAGTAGCTTGGTTCTCCTTAATCTCATCGTACACATCTGGTTGCAATGTAAGGGAGTTAAGTTGTGCCCTAACTCGACAAGTTCGGCATCAAAATTCTGAAATTCATCTCTAAGCAACCTTTTCTCGAAAGCATCGTGTACAATGAGTGAGAAGATTTCCTGCTAAGCGCATCACGACAACATTGGCCTTGCCTTCATGGTATTGAATCTCCATATCTAATCCTTAATCAGCTCTAACCATCTTCTTTGTCTCATATTCAACTCTTTTTGCGTGAAGATATACTTGAGGCTTTTATGATCAGAGTATTTTGAATGAAGTACCAAGCAAATAGTGACGCCAAATTTTAAGAGCAAAGACTACAGCAGCTAATTCAAGATCATGTGTGGGGTAGTTCGCCTCATGAACTTTTAATTGTCTAGACGCATAAGCTACAACTTTCCGTTTCTGCATAAGCACACATCCAAGGCCATTTCTCGAAGCATCTGTATACACCTCGTAGTCTTGATCCCCATTAGGTAAAGTTAAGACTGGAGCTGTAGTAAGACCTCCTTCAACGTCTGAAAAGCCTTCTCACAATCATCATTCCATTCATACTTGGTGCACTTCTTCATCAAACTTGTCAATGGGCGAGCTATTTTGGAAAAATCTTTCACGAATCTCCTATAGTAGCCGGCTAGACCAAGGAAGCTGCGAATTTCAGTCACATTCTTCGGAGTAGACCATTCAGAAACCGCTTGAATTTTAGATGGATCAACTGAAACACCCTCCTTAGAAATGATATGACCAGAAAAGCCACTTTCTCGAGCCAGAATTCACATTTGGAGAACTTTGCATACAAGTGATTTTCTCTCAGTATTTGCAAAACAGCACGGAGGTGCTCTTCATGTTCACTCGCATTCTTTGAATAAATCAATATATCATCAATAAACACAACAACGAATTTATCCAAATAAGCTCTGAATACCCTGTTCATTAAATCCATGAACACCGCTGGAGCATTAGTCAAGCCAAAGGGCATAACTGTAAACTCATAGTGTCCATAACGGGTACGAAAAGCTGTCTTTGGGATATCTTTATCTGCAACACGAAGCTGATGGTAACCTGATCTCAAGTCGATCTTAGAGAATACACCTGCACCGGCCAACTGATCAAACAAGTCATCTATCCTTGGCAATGGATACTTGTTTTTCACAGTGACGTTATTGAGTTCTCTGTAGTCAATACATAATCGTAGGGTACCATCCTTCTTCTTCACGAAAAGAACTGGTGCACCCCAAGGTGATACACTAGGTCGAATGTAGCCTTTATCTAGCAACTCTTCTAATTGAGTTTTCAGTTCTCTCATCTCAGCACGCCATTCGATAAGGTGGCTTAGATATGGATCCCATTCCAGGTACCAAATCGATGTTAAATTCCAAATCACGCTTTGGAGGCATATTAAGAATATCATCTGGAAACACATCTTGATACTCATTCACAACTGGGACATCTCCGAGCTGTGGTCTTTCCTTACTAGTATCATGAATATGGCAAAGGTACATAGGGCATCCCTTCCTTAAATAAGACTTCAATGTAAGAGCAGAAATAATCTTCACTGGACGCGACTATAAAGCACATGAACACCCTTATGACTCTCTATTGTTACTTTTTGTTTCGGACAGTCTATCTTGGCTTTATACTTTTCTAGCCAGTCCATCCCTAGTATTATATCAAAATCTTTCAAAGGAAAAACTATTAGGTCACGAATAAGGTAGTTTCACCATAAGCTATAGGGACATCTAAATACATCCTATTAACGTGACACTTAGACCAGAAGGAATGGAAATATCGGCCTCACAAGGTGTGACACTTTCTAAGTTTAACCTTTTTGCAAAAGTTTCAGATATAAATGAATGTGATGCACCTGAATCAAATAGTACGTAGGCAGGTGTAAAATAGATAGAGAAAGTACCGGTCACTGCATTCCCTGGTTATCTGCATCTGCTTGCTTAAGATGATTAAGGTTGCCCGTGTTCTTTTTCTCAAGACTTCTCTTAGCCTGAGCAGCATTAGCCGTTCCTGCGCTACGATTTGTAGCTGCAGAAGTAGTTGGGCGATTACTAGCTGTACTAGCAGTGGGTGTCCTCAACACCTCATAATTGCGGCCAATCTTAGCATCAGGGTTAGTGAAACACTCATAAGCTCTATGCCCCTCCTTCTTGCAATAATTACACGTCACCTTATTGCCTTCACAATCCTCCCTGGATGATTGTTTTCACATCTTTTGCAGAAATAACGATGAACAGGTCCTGGGTTGTTTTGGGATTGAGATTGGCTCTGGCTTGGCTACGGGGCTGAAACGAACTCTAAGCACTCCTTGAGGCTTGTTAACTCCGACCTCCTCTATTGAAGCTACCCCTAGACCCCGATTATCAAAGTTTCTGCTCTTGTTTTGACTAAAGTTATTACCCTTATCCCATTGTTGGGTACTTTCTTTTGTAGGAGCTTTCATCTTTTCTGCGGCTTTCCTTCTCTCCTTGATTCTCTCGGCATTGCTAGCACGAGTATAAACTTCGTTCAAGGTCGTGAAGTCGGCCGCTCCCATATTGCTAAGAAGTTCAAGATCAAGTTTTTCCTCGAACCTCTAAGCTCTTTCTTGTTCATTTGGGACCAATTCAGGCACAAAACGAGACAACTCAAGGTATTGTTATAAAAAGTCTTGGACAGACATATCTCCTTGCTCAGTGTTCAAACTCAGATCTCTTCCTTTTCCTCATATGAGGTGGGAAGAACTCAGCGCGTAGCGCCTTCTTGAACTCTTTCCAACCAAATTCCTTTGTCTCCACCTCCTCAAAACCATCCTCATCGTATGTGACTTTGGTGGTAAAATTATCTTTGTTGTTGGTCCACCAGATATCAGCATCTTCAGTGAGATGGTAGGCTGCGGAGTCTACTTCATCTTCTTCAGGGACCTGGAGAGTGACGAAGATCTTGTCAAACTCTCTAATCCAATTCTCCATCTTCACGGGGTCGCCTTTTCCATCATACTTAGGCGGCTTCTTCTCGTCAATTGCTTTATGCACAGCAGCAACTTCAGTATAGCTACTTTGCTAGTGCTAGTAGTAGCAGCTCGTGCTTCCGCTAGCAATTGCACAGCCTCAGTCATGGCCTTATTAGACTCGGCCATCGGCGCATCAAAGCGCGCATCTCTGATGATTTACTTCTTTGCGCTTGTGCATCTTGTAAGCACTACATAAGGTAAAAGAACTTGAATCTCGATAAAACACGAGTATAACACATTGATTGTCATAAAAGAATATTAACTCTCAAATCACGATATACAAAAACAATCAATAATTAATGTAAGCATATAAACAACACAGAATATACACTTCCCGTGTATAACCCATCTCACTTTCTCACCTCGGCTTGTCAAAATTTTAGTTTCCTATCATCTTTAACTTAACCCAGTCCTTTATTAACCTAGGCTCTGATACCAACTATAACACCCCTGAATTTCGAGTGATTAATTCAATTAAATAATATTAAAATTCTATAGAAAATTCGGCAGAGTTCCGTTTGAAAAATGGACTGCCTAAAATTTAATTTAGGACTGGCGTCCGAATTTTAAACCTGTTTCAACAAATCAGCAATCCAAAATCCAAATTCCCAACAACTCACCCATTTCAAATACCAACAAAATTCCGTTATAACTACTCGAAATCCAAACGTGTTATTCCACGATTATTACGAGAATAATCGCTAAGGAAGAACTACTGCACCAAAACTAAATTAAAGCTTATTTTAAACTATTACAACCCAACCGAATAAAGATTTAGGTGGATTAATATTTACAACCCTAAGTCTCAAAATATTGATTTATATAAGAAATGCACCAGAACAGAACTATTATAATATATTTACGCAAAACTAGTGGACGTTGCTCTCCGCCCATACCCCGACTCTAAGCCTTCATGTACCTGCATATATCAAGCATGTAGTATCAGCCAAACAGGCTGAGCAAGATTCAATACTGTAAAGCCAAATATATGTGCAGGTAGGATGCATTAATTATATCCTACAAATCATTCACTTTTGCAACCCAAATACTAAATAAAACATTGTAAAATATTTTTCTTCATTTCTTTTCCAAACCAATATACTTTTCTATTTTCTCTGCTAAAACAATTTCTTTCAGAATCTTAGAATCATAAATCTATGGAATGGAACGAACTTTATTTCCCATTGGGCTAGCTAGGCCCTCCAGGTAACTATCAGACAAAGACCCCTAGTGTGCACACCCCACAAACGGTCAAACCGTAGCAGAAGATCTAAGTCTGAGGTACTGATCAACGTACCCCCCAACTATTTGTAATGTCGAGACGATCCCGACAAAGTTCTAATTCCTTGAGACACCATAAAGGCAATCCCAACCAGTTTAAAAACATAAAACTATCCATAAATCTTTTCTGTAACTATTCTATAATTCAAGGTTTGAAAACAAACTATCCGTATTAGGAGGAACATCCTCCTATTCAAACCAATCTCAACTCAAGAGAGAGAACATACCTTTATAATTTTTCTCGTAATATGAAATTTTTGTTGAAATCTTATCTTTTGTAGACCTTTCTCGTAACTATTAAAGATTTGAGTAAGGAATCTTACCTTTTAAACTATATCAAACCAACTAGCTCAGTCAATACGGCTCCTCAATGAAACCGGAATCTATAATATAAATGTGTGTACTTCGTAAGTAAAAGACTTGGATACAACTAAATGTAGTTCACAAAGCCATCAACCTTTTCTAATTTCCCATAAAACATCAAACAAACATATCTTATTCTTTTACCATATAAATGACTTTCATGTTCTAACGTCTAAGTCAAACCGTCTAACTAAAACCCTTACCAAATTAATCAAAATCATCTTACTTTATATAAAGTCAACATTAAAGAATCATATGTTCATATGGTAACTGAAAAGTTCATTATGAAGCAATTATATGAAAAGTAGAGTTTTAAATCAACTATATAAAATATGATATTTGAACAGAAACTTAATATGAGCATAACTTTCTCCTACGAAGTCCAAATCAAGCGTTTCTTGAGCCTATCTTGAGTAAAATTTTAATACCAACAACTTTTGTGAAATAGTAATTTTGCTAAAAATGCCCTTAAACTGCCTAAAAACGCAAAATACGAACCTGAACTGGTAATTCTACGAATTACAACACACTATATTCAATTCACTTGAACATTAACAAGCTTCCTACTATTCTAAACTAACTATTAAACTCATGAATGAACATTCAACTCGATAAATTCCACACTCAAACTCTAAAATCAAAAACCCCAATTCAATTTCAATCTAAAAACCCTAACTTCATAATTTTAAAAGAAAACTTAAATTAGTTGAGGAATTCATCTTACCCACTAATATAGAAGATTGGGGACGAGAAATAACTTGCAAACGCCCCTAATTCGAGCACCAAATGCTCCAAATTACAGCAACGACGACCCCCCTTTTCTTCCTTGCGTCGCCTACTTCTATGGCGTCACCTCTAGTGGCGGTTGTGGTTGTGTCGTCGGCACGGTGATGGTTGTGTGATGAAGGGAGAATGTTAAAGATTTTGAGAGAAGAAGATGGTGAAGATGTTGAAGATGGTGAAGAGGGTGAATATGGTGAACGGTGGTGAACACCGTTTTGTTTTGAATGTCGTTCTTTTGTATGTTTTTGTTATTATATTTTTTTTCTTTTTTTTTCTTTTCTTGTTTTATTTTTCCCTTTTCCCCCTTCTTACATATATGTGAATAAATTTCCTCTTATTACTATTATTAGTTAAATTACTTACTAAACTTGTCCCACTATAAGCATATATATTATTTACAAAATAATTCCTAAAGATAAATGAATTTAATTATTAAATAAACTAAAATATATAATATAGTTAATAAAATAAATAATAAACTGTTTCAAAAATCGGGGTGTTACAGACATGCGCCACACACTCTACCCCATCTACCATGACTACTATCACCACGGGCTTATTGCCCATGACCATACCCATCCGTCTTGGTATACGCCACATGTGCCTGACCCCACTGACCATGTGGGGGAGGATACTTTTGGCAATGCTATTTTTGGTGCTGCAGGTACTTCTGGTAGCGGTTTTCCTACTGAGATGTCTGATGAAGAGACGTGAGTCCTTTTCTTCCCTCTTGCTGCAATGAGGTCATTGCCGAGTTCAGGTTGGGGGGAGATTTGCTGTAAGTACACCCCTTCCCTTTATTGCTTTTCAGTGTAGTCAGTTTAGTTAGTATGTTTTTCATAGCTTAGTTCATTGCTTTCTTAAAAAAAAAAAACCAAAAAAAAAAAACACCAAAAATACGAGCTGACTGGATTGGTGTGATTGCTTCCCTGTGCCCCATGATATTCTTTGAAAATGTATTTGGGTTCTTTATCTGGATAGTTAGGGACTTGTGATTGTGATGCTGGAATGTGAACTCTAAAGGCCATGAACCTCAATGAGTTTTGATAATAAAGCGCTTATCTTGACTGCATACTTGAATTGGTTAGACTGTGAGGATTCATTCTTGCCAATGGATTCATTTCTATATCCATTCTTTTTTCTTGTGTGTTAGTTCCTCATTAGCTGACTGATCTTGACTTTGACATCGTACGCATTGAGATCTGATGACTTGTGGCAATTGTTGTGATAGAGGCATTCTTTTGTCTGCTTTTTGAGCCTCAAAGTGATTTTCGTGATATATTTTTTTCCTCCTTAGCCCTGCTGAGCCTAATGACTATTTCATGTTACTTAACCTCATTACATGCCCATGGCCCTTGTTTTGATATTAATCCCAAGCCTAGCTTGGGGGAGCATATGGTTGAGTTAGCATCTGAGATAGTTTTTATGAGTTACATTGGACGGAAATGACTGTATTAAGGTACAAAAGTTGAGAAAAAGAAAAGAGTGAGCAAAGTGAAATACATATGATTATGGGATTGAAAAAAATGCAAAGAGAAAGAAAAAGAAAGATTGAAAAAGAAGAAACGAACAAAAAAGTCAAAAATTCTTTCTTTTACAAGTGCTTACAAAGAACAAAAATTCATCACACTGCTTCAAGAATAAGTTTATTGAAAATTTTGTGAATTATAGAATTGGGACACTGTTATTGGCTATATTCAGGTTGATACTTCTAGTGACTTATGCTCCCCTATTCTTGGTTTTAATACCACATTTCCCATACATAATCCATACCCATACCTAAGCCCCATTACAACCCTGAAAAAGTCCTCTTGAGCTTGCGCTTACATTGTCTATCGGATTGATGTGGTCATTTTGTCAAGGTTGAAGAGTATGTTCGCTACTTGAGTCGACATGATTAGGTTGAGTGACATTATCACCTTTCTAAATACATGAGAGTGTGAGTGGGAATGGTTATTATGGTTGGGATGGTGAGTGATCGGGCACATCTTTTGCCTGCCACAAAAATGTCGAGAGGAGTGAGACCCCAGTGAGTGTCTTTTCGAGATTTGTATGTCATATAAGGCAGCTGCATTGGATCGGTTGTTTGGGTGATTGGTAAATAGGGTGATCTGAACGGTTGAACTTGAATTGTGCCTGCTTGAATGATTTATGAGCCTCATAAAAAATTTTGATCTCTGTTTTCATATTTGAAGGGGTGAGGCAATCATATTCTTGTTCATGTCATGATTTTGCTTAGGGACAAGCAAAAGGTTAGCTTGGGGGATTTTGATGTGTTCATTATTCATCGATTATTTACTCTAATCTCCTTAGTTTTGATAGTCGATTTGGGCTCTTTTGAGCTCTTTTCTTGTGGATTTGATGTGTTTGGAGCTCTTGTCGTGTTTTGCAGGTTTTGATGCAGATTAGGCACGTTTTGCATTTATCTGAGTCGCGACACGGAAGTCTAGCACTCACACAAGGTCCAAGGAGCATCCGGAAGACCACACAAGCATTTCGGTTGGATTCCGCGAAGAAAAAGACAAGGAAAAGACTTCACCCGGTTGACCGGGCGGCGTGGCCCGACCGGGGGAATTTTCATACTTAGTCACTGCAGCATTCGAAGAAGGAAACGCTCACGCACCCGATCGGGCGAAGCAAAGAAGTTCAATTTTTTCACCATCTATCTCGCCCGGTCAACCGGGCGAACAAACAAAGAAAACCACTTACGCGCCCGACCGGGCGGATTTGATTCTTCGTCGTAATTTGCTGATCACCGTCGCCCGACCGGGCGGTTTCTCGGGATGCGTTTTTTCGGGTTTGTTTAGCCGGTTTTGTAATTAGTATAAATAGGTTTTTAGTATTTTCGTTGAGACTATCTTATTTTCTACGTTTTTAGGGCCAAACACTTAGTTTATTCTCTCTAGTTTTGTTGAACTTTTACATTGGTAGATTATATAGATCGTCGATTTCTTTTTTCATTGTTCTTCATTCATTCGGTATTCTTCTTTACTTTCTTTAATTTAATGAATTCTTTTATTTTGATCATGTTTATTGAGTTCTTTATTATAATGAGTGAGTAGTCTATTTCTAGGGTTTAGAGAGGGAAGCCATATTTTTACCTTTTTGATTGTGGTTTAATGTTCTTCAATAATTGAATTGAACTAGAATAATTCCTGTTGATTTGTTATACTTATTTAATTCATGTGATTGCGCAATATCATGAGTTATGTTTAGCTACTAAGAATTAGAATCGAAAGATCATATTCATTAGAGGCTTATTACAATAGGTAGATTTGATTATGTTGAGCGACCGTACTGGCATATGTTAATCTAGGAGTTGTTAATGCTTGACCAAGGATTAACGAAATACTTCATTTATTCGAACCTCAATCCAGGTGTTATTGAACTATATTATATTGATTAAAACTGGTATAAGCATGGTGGACCGATCGATTGTCCTAGGTTTTTAAGTATTTGATAAATTCCCATTTCTCTGCGTTTTAGTTTACTCTAGCTTAATTATTAATTCCTCAATTATTTTTCCTCTCTGGAAGTAGTTAGATAATTGAACATAAATCTGTAGAACTCCTCTCCTTGTGGATCGACCCGTATTTGCCAGTTTCTGCCAAACAGACATCGTGCACTTGCGGTATATTTTAAAACACATCACTTCACCATCGGAGAAGGGCCAATGTTCGAAGAGTCTGAGTCAGAGTATGAGTCATCTGAGTCAGTCTAAGTCTGTTAAGTCTAGTGTCTCAATTGGGATTGTGTCTAAGCCTGTCGATCGTAGTGTCCAAGAAAAGTCTTAAATTTATGCCGAGTCATTGTTCAATTCCATGATTTTTGATTTGAATTATATGAATTCATTTGCTTATGACTTGTGCACTATCTCTACTAGGGGATGCAAAGCTTATGAGATCGAAAACTTCTCTTTTTAGAGAGAGAGAAAGTAGATAATGACAGGGAAATTAACAATGTAGAATTAAATTAGTGGGAATTCATGAGTATAATATTCAAGTAGTTAATTTGGAAAGAACAAAGAAGTAGTACTTCTTGAATCATTTGCTAATTCGAATTGAGAAAAAAAAAAATTGAAAATGAAAGATTTATGCAGTATAAAGTGTGTATTCCTCTATTCTTGCCAATTTCAAAAGGTGGTATAGAGTAAATTTTTTTGCTTGTAAATCAAATGTAAATTGAAATATGTACTTCTTCCGCTCTCAATCAATTGCAACAGTTTTAGTTACACGCTTACCAATGCACAATTTAGACTATTGATTATTTAGTTTTGTTTTGGTAAAAAATCAATATTAATAAAATATACATTGACACGAATTCAACAAGATCCCACATGACTGTTTTTCTATATATATGAAACACAAAAGCTAGTTATTATATGAGTGATTGTAAATAGTGCCGAATCTGAAAGTGTTGCAATTATATGGGAATGGAGGAAGTATATATAATGAAGGATATCAAAGTTTCTTTTATTATGTCACCCTTAATACATTATGCATATGAAAGTAGTAAACATTTTACAATAATCTCGTGAAATCTCTTGTACGACATGAAATTATTGGTATATTTTGCAAAAGCTAAGTATTTAGCTTTCGAGATACAGGAACCTTTTAGAATAAATTTTGAAGACATAATTTAGTTCATTTTTTAGTTATTTTTTTTTAAAACTGACATCGAGCTTTACTAAATTTTAGTATTTTAAAAAACCTGCTATTATATAAAGCAAATCGTTATTACGCGAACACCAGATTGCTGAAATTATTTTTCGTGACACTAAATTGTGAAATTCTATTTATTTGGACTCCGTCTTAGGAAATCAATAATACGAATCAAAAATCCAATCTATTTGAACACCAAATTGTTAAATTACTTCCTTTTAAACACCCAAATGACGATACTTTTTATTTTTCAACACCATTTCAGAAAATCGTTCAGAAAACATGTTACAAGTATTAAGGGAGATAAGCCAAAATGCAACATTGTTCAAAACTTCTACAAATTTCCCTTCAAAAAGAAAAACTTCTACAAATTAGCAGACTGTTGCTTATGAGAGGAAGTTTGGTGTGAGCCCAAAGGGTAAAGCCTCTCATTTTGGGTTTAGCTCGTTCTACCTTATAGTTTCTGTTCAGGTTGGGCTGAACCATTAATATTCCTCCAGAAACTCTTAATAAAGACAATAATTGAGATGGGAATTGAGAACATTCTTTTATCATTGTGTTCCTAGAAAAACTTAAATTTGTGGGAGAGCAAAAATGTACTACTATATTCAAAGTCCACTGATTTAGTTATGTGCTTGTTTGGGTGGTTAGAAATGCTACAAAGATGTTACCAGGATCACAAATTTGACTACTAGAAACAACAATGAACAATCTTCTAGACGCGATGATCACGGAATTCATTTTCGAGATACAAAGAAGAAACAACGATGATCACGCTCACTATGATAATCGTTAAATGAGAATAAGTGTGTCAAAGAATTTGATGCGATAAACAATGAACTTGTGCTTTTCAAGAGAGAGAGTTTTTCTTGTTTCTATCATAAACATGTATAGAATAATGAATTAGAGTACTTTGAAACACTGGAACATCCAGTATTATATGACAAATTACCGTCACAAACCAACCGAACAGACGTGAAAAATAAGACAGCGTAGAGGAGGAGGTGGCGCTCCACTCAAGAGTGGGCGCTCCTCGTGCACTCCTGTAAGTTTTTGCGTTCTTTATAATCCCCGCCAATTCTGATCGCTCGCTCTAAACCGAGCGAATACTCCTTCATCAATGTAATAAATACATTAATAAACTCTATAACTCATGTTGATTCGAGTCACGCCACCATAACAATTACGACTCAAAATCACGTGACATGAAACCAATACGTCTGATACTCTAAATCTCCAACAATATATATATATATATATATAAAATAAGATATAACAATCCTTACATATATATGTACAAGTTTGCTCAACATTCCATACCAATATGCCAATATAATTAAAATGATAGCAGGTGAAGATTTTGCTCTAGCTAACATTTTATCTTCGTAATGGTCTTCCTATCAAGCCTATATGAAAAAATGAATTCAAATTCCAAAATGAAAAGCTAATACGTGCTAGCATAAGGACAATATTAGGAAGGATGAGGAGCTAGCTCATGTGGTAGAGCACTCCCCTCTATCTTTGAGGTAAGGGGTTCGATTCTTACCCCCAGCATTATGTTGGGGTATTTCTTTAGCATGCTTTACCAGTCAATGTGCTGGTAGTTCCTACAAGGCTAGTAGCCTTGGTAGGGGTTAGCCCTTGGGATGACTTAATTTCCCAATCAAAAAAAAAAAAAATGACAATATTAGGAGATAGACCTTTTTTGTTGAAATGAACAAGGATTTTTAAGAGCAATGCTATTGGTGATGAGTTTGTTCACCAAATTTCCCTACTTACTAATGTTTTGTTAATTTTATGAACAAAGGTATCACTTCTACTCCACTCATGATTCATGAACAAACAAACCATCAAAATCCACCTTATCTCTCCTACTTTACACTACCCCACCTCAACTTTCTCTCTCATATTTCTTTTTCCTACTTTAATTAATAATATAATTTACATATTAAAAATAAAAATGGATCATCTTATGATTAAAGATGTTATTCTTTTAGTAAGAAGGTAAATATTTTTTATTACAAAATATGAGTTTTTTTTTTCTTTTTAGGTGAGGAGGATAAGGTAAAAATTTATAGAGAAAAATGATGTATAAATATTTTTAGAGACAAAGATTGAAGAAATGTTTGTTTTTATTATGAAATATGTCAATATGGGTATCATTTTATAGAGGGGAAAAAAAATATGAATTTTGGTATATTTTTTTTTGAAATAGGGATTTTCTGGGAAATTCCGTGGAAATTTCCACGAAATTTCCCAAAAATACACAGCAGCAACAACGTGGCAGCGTGACACTGGCTGGCTATGTGTCATGCTTCCAACTTTTTGCCGAAAAATAATTTAAAAACTCCTCCTTTTCTCTTAATGCAACGTGAACAAATTGTTCACATGATGAACAATGATACATTTGGTGAAACACTTTTTTATCACCAACTAGTTATTAGGCCCGGGCTATGCCCCGGGTAAGAAAAAAATTAATTTATTAATATAATACTTTATGATAATAACACTAAATACAACTTAGCCTAGTGGTTAAAACTTAAGTATATGTACTTGAGGTCTCGAGATCAAACCCTATACTATGCAATTTCTTAATTTTTTTATTCTACATGGATTACATGAACTAAAATTCCCTAGGAAGAGCGCTATGTGGCACAGTTTCTTGTTTTCGCACGCCTTTTAATATATTTGTATAGATGGGATCCAACTTTATTTTGTTCAATTCAAAATTTAGATTTTCTTGATCAAACTCATTACCAATGGCATTGTTCTTAGCACGCTAAAATGCTGACACTAAATAAAGTGAAGGTGAGAAACAATAGTCGTTTATAATTGGATTTTTTGTCAGAAACCCTCTTTAAGTGTGTGGACCATGAAAATAGCTCACAACAACCTTTTTATTTTTACTTAACCCACAACAAATCTTGACCCGTGTTGGTTGCAACACAATTAGACAGATTTCAGGTTAGAGCCGGTTTAATGGGGCCCACATCTTCAATTTCCCTCCCATAATATGGCACGTGAGGAAGGCACATGTTTTTTTACCTCCCACTGCTGCACATTTTTCCTTCTCTCTCTCATTAATTCATTACACTCCAACCACCAGTACAAGGGTCTTCGTCTCTCTCCTCTGTACATCTTCGAAAAATTGAAGATTCTTCAACCACATCAGCTTCCATCTGTAAAGTTGACGTTTTTCACCACTTTAACTCCTTGGTTCAGCACTGTAATTTCAACGCTTTTACTGCTTGTTCCTAATGGAGACAAACCCAATAATTATGGGTGAGGAAGGAAGGAAAAATCTGGAGGGTAAAGCAAGAAATAGGTCAGAAAAGGGACGAATTAAGGTGAGGACCACTTACTGATGTTAATTATACTTTTAAATTTCTGATTTTGCTGAAAATGTAGTTTAATTTATGTACTTTATGGCTAGACCTGGCAAAGTTGGTCCTGATCCGAAAATCCAGTCCGAAATATCCGATCCGTGGTCCAATCTGGGTCCGAACGAGACGGTCCGAACCTTGATCCGAATCCGAAACGGTCCTGATCCGGTCCGAATCCCGATCCGAAATAATCTTGATCCGAAACTCATCCGAAGTCCGAATGGTCCGATATAATCTTACCCGATCCGAAACCGATCCGACCTGATCTAAAACTGATCCGACCCGAAGGTAAACCGATCCGAAATTATAGGTTTTGATTAGGCTTTGATCCGAAATACCTGAAACTTACCCGTTTTTTTATATAAAAAAATATCATTGGCATAAGTATTCCATTCATTCCACCATAGTCCGATTCCGATCCGAAATACTAGTCCGAACGATGACCCAATCCGAAACGATCCGATCCGGTCCAATCCCGGTCCGAATGTAACTTGATCCGAAAATGGTCTGATCTGAATTGGTCTGGTCCGATCCCGATCCGAAATAATAGTCCGAACGATGACCCAATCCGAAACGGTCCGATCCGGTCCGATTCCAGTCCGAATGTAACTTGATCCGAAAACTGTCCGATCTGAATTGGTCCGATCCGATTAGTCCGATTGCCAGGTCTATTTATGGCTGATAATGTGGGTTGAAAATGAGATTTTGGGACTTAAATAAATGGGTCAAATTGAACAGTAAGTGATGACAAAGTGAAAAGTTTGCTTTTTTATTCATTGTTGTTATCGGGGAATGGGTTAAATTGGGGAAGGAGGGTTTGTGTTTGTTTCTCATTTATTCATTGTTTCTCATTTATACTTAAATAATGGGTTAAATTATTGTTATTCATTGTTGTCTGTAGCTCAAGACCAACCAATTCACTTGTGCTTGCTGTCTATTTAGGGGTTTTTTTCCAATGTAGTAAGCATAGGACTGAATATGTTGGTGGGTCAGTGTTTATTAAGGAGGGTCTCATGGTGGATGAGTTAAACATGGGAAGATTGAGGGAGATTGTAATGCAGGGTCAGAGAATGCATGGGATGAGAGTGAATGATAGATTCAGTATGTGGTATAGGGAACATGGAAAGAATTTAACAGTTGGGAAGAGGATGGTAGTAGCTCAATATGACATGAATGGTTTATACCTTAGCAAGGATGGGCATGACAGGATTGTGTTGTATGTTGTTGATGAACCCAAGGTTCAAAGTGCTGGACCTGTGTTTAGGTGTAAGACCTTACCCACCCTTTCAAAACCCCTTACACAACCCAATCCAATCCCAAAATTGAAAACAGTCCAATGGTTTTCCCACACACAGCACTCAATTGCTTCTGTCCAAGGCCCTAGTGCCTCATCAAAAGGGCCAACTTCTTTACTTGGACCAAGGTCTTCCTTTCTTGGCCCAACTCCTTCCTTGGTCCCATCTTCTTCTATTCCACTCACAACCAATAAGGGTATTGCTGCCCCTATCCTTCAGTTGCATTCCTCTAACCCTCAAACTTCTACTGCAGCTTCCCATATCCTTCACCCTAATCCTTCTACTGCAGCTTCCCCTATCAAATCACCAAGTAACCCAAAAGCTCCTGCTGTTGAGAAGAGGGCTACCCCAAGAGTGAAGCATGTAGCAACGAAACACAAAGCAAAGGAAAAGGGGAAGAAGGAGGCAGAGAAGAAGAGTAAAGGTAAGAAGGCAGTCAAGGAGGGTAAACCTAAGAGGGCTTCTGTGAGGAGGTTGTTTGCAGACTATGAGGGGGAGGAAACTGATTCAGACTTGAGTGATTTTGATTTTCAACCAGGGGAAGAAGGCAGGAGGGAGGATGTTGATGACGAGTTGTTCTTTGTTTCAAGTGACAATGTCAATGACATTGTGAGGGATGTTTTGACAGATCTAGGGTCACAAGGGGTTTTGAGCAACACAGTAGCAAAGGAAAATAGTGGCAAGGGAAAATAGAAGGTGATACAACCTAGGTGGGCAGAAGAGGATATAGAGGTTGGCAACCCAATAGAGTTGGACGAGGACAGTGATGAAGCTAGGAGCCTTGATGGATCTGATGAGGAAGGTGATGAGTTTCCAACCTTCAACCCTGAGACTGACTTCAAGGGGCAGGTACAACTTTTTGTTGGTTTGAAATTTGATTCCATTTACATATTGAGAAAGTATCTACAGCATCATAGCATTGAACAAAAATACTCCTTCTATTTCATACACAATGGGGGGTAAATTTGAAGTAGGTTGTCCCCACAAGTGTGACTGTGAGTGGAATATCAAAAGAGGGAAGTTTGTGCACTGTCACTGTCCTAAGGACCATCTTAGGTGTTTGTTTAAAGTCAGAGCTGTGAAGTCGTTGATGTCAGACCAATACCAACTTAGGGAGTGTCAATTGAAGCATGACTGTGGTTTCTATCACCACAGTAATAAGATCACATCTGCATACCTAGCTGAGAGGTACATAGATGACTGGAAAGCTGACCCTAGATGGAGCCTAAAGGCCTTTATTGATAAAGTGTATAGGGATCTGGGGTTGACAATTGGTTATTCTAAGGCTTGGTTCACTAGGGCTAGGGTTAAGCAAATTTTGTATGGTGATGGGGATAAGCAGTATGCCAAAGTGTACCAATATGCATTTGCCTTGCTGAAATACAACCGAGGGTCCACTGCAATAGTGGTTGTTGAGAACAATGAACACACATCATCCCCACATTTTGCAAGGATGTATGTGTGTCTTGAAGCTTGCAAAACTGGGTATAGGCAGGGGTGCAGACCTATCATTGGGGTTGATGGGTGCCACCTGAAAGGATCCTATCCAGGAATGATTCTCTCTGCAATTGCAAAGGATGGAAAAAAAACAACATCTTCCCAGTAGCATGGGCTATTGTAGAGGTTGAGAACACAACAAGTTGGACTTGGTGTTTGGAGCTGCTGATGAATGATACAGGCCACATTGATGGTGATGGGTTGACACTAATGTCAGATAGGCAAAAGGTAATGACAACATGTCTTTATCATTGTTATTGCCTTTATCATTGTTATGAATGCTAATGCTGTGCAGTAATATGTAACAGGGTTTGATTGAGGCCATCTCCATTACTGCACCAAAGGCTGATGTCAGGTTTTGTGTTAGGCATATCTGGGCCAATTTCAAGAAGAAGTTTGCTGGGACATTGTTCAAGGAAGCCTTCTGGAAAGCTGCCAAAGCCACCACTCTAGTAAGATATTGGAAACCCTACAATACCTTGTTGTGAATCTTTGTTTAGTGTTAAGCTCAAACCTGAAGTTACTTCTTTTATTTCAATAATGCAGCACTAATTTCAAAAAGAACTTGGAGGTATAAGGTTCCTATCTGAGGAGGCCTACAACTTTTTGGTTGATATACCAGCAAGGCACTGGTCCAGACATGCCTTCACTACAACAGCCAAGTCCAACATGGTAACAAACAATATGTGTGAGACTTTCAACGCAGTTATCAAAGAGGCAAGGGACAAGCCTGTGATTACCTGCATGGAGTGGTTAAGGAGGTACATAATGAAGAGGCAAGCTGAGAAATGGGAGGGTGTTCAAACATACAACTCGACACTAATGCCTTACATAACAAGGGAGCTTGGGTGGATTCACGAGTGTGCTAAATATTGCACTGCAATTCATTCAAGAACAGATGAATGGGAGGTGGACACAGTTGATGATAGGCTCATTGTAAATCTGAGAACAAGAACTTGTACATGCAACCACTTTATGCTAACTGGCATACCTTGCAGCCATGCATCATAACAAACTAAACAACCAAGTACAATATCACCACTTAACTAACTAAATACCACTTAACTAACTGAACAACCAACCATCTACCCTAATGAATCATGATGAAGACCAAGCAAACTGCCAACAAAGTCACAAGAGCCCCAACTAGCATTCCTGACAACATCCTTGAACCACTGCCCTTCTTTAATCTTCTTGCAGCTCCATTCTTTCTCATTGACTTCCCCTGCTCAGCTTCAGCTTCGGCCTTAATCCTTATACCTTCAACCCATGACAGTTCACTCTTCAGGAAGGCTACTTCATGGCTCAGTAGCCTCCTTTCAAGGAGAAGATCATTAATCACAGCCTTCTGCCACCCTTCCATATTATGGTCATGCCAACCAAAAAATCCACAACCATCCCTCCCTGAGTGGTAATCGCTGAATTTGCAAGCATAGAACTTCCTACCTGGGTTTTCATGAGTCCAGGAGGACACAATCTTAGCTGGGATACCACACTTGCCACTAGTGGAAAAAAGAAGAAGGGCTGCGCTGAAAATGGCATGTAGGGCTGCACTTTTTGACAGCAGCCCTTTCCATAGCAGCCCTTCACTATACAAGTAGGGCAGCGCTAGTAAAGCGCAGCCCTTCAAAAGGAAGGGCTGCGCTTTTTTGTAAAAGGAGTAGCCCTTTTAGCTTTGAAGGGCTGCGCTTTTAAGTCAAAAGCGCAGCCCTTCTAAGCCAGAAGGGCTGCGCCTTTTACAAAAGGCGCAGCCTTTCTAAGCTTAGAAGGGCTGCGCTTGTTGTAAAGCGCAACCCTTCTAAGTTTAGAAGGGGTGCCCTTCTAAGTTTAGAAGGGCTGCGCTAGTTCCAACTAGCGCAACCTTTCTTCTTAGAAGGGCTGCGCTAGTCCAACTAGCGCAGCCCTTTACCTTTAATTTTTTTTTTTTTTTTTTTTTTTTGCATGTGCACATAGCCTGCACACTGCACAACAGCATAGCCCCCCTCCCAGCCCTCACCCCACTACTCCCACCCCAGCAGCCCCACCCCCCCACCACCCACTGCCTCCCACCCCACCCCCACTGCCCCACCCCAGCAGCCCCCACCACCCGACCCCACCCACCCCCCCCCACCCCCACCCAAACCTCCCGTTCGAAAAAAAAATGCAAATTGCAATACGATAATATATGACAAGTGGAGAAAGGTAATAATTAACTTCAAATATATTTAATAATGTTAAAAGTGTACATAGGATTGATAGAAACTAGTACATTCGAGTAAAATCTCATCCTATGCAATCATCGGTAATGTGGGACGGCAACTTATCCCGAACTTCATCAATTTCTTCTTTGGTGAAGTTCCTCAAACGTGGTGTGGAATTCGCATAAACCTTGCAAAACAACCAAGGAATAAACACATATATAAGAATTCATCATTTTACCGTAGTTTGTACTTCTAAAAATGACATATACCTTACCGAAATTCAATCAAAATCAAATACAAGCCTAAAAGTCTACACACTAGTTATAATATATCTCATATAATCATGTTCAAAGAAAATTTGGGGTTAAATGACTTGATAAGTACATTTTGGGAGCGAAAAAGCCAAAATAGGCCGGAAATGGCCTTTTCGTCCCCGAAATGCAACCAACAACAAATGCAAGCTTGAGAATCTACATACTAGTTATATTATGCCTCATATAATCATGTTCAAACAAAATTTGGGGTTAAATCACTTCATAAGTACATTTTGGGAGCGAAAAGGCCAAAATAGGCCGGAAATGGCCTTTTCGTTCCCGAAATGCAACCCAACAACATATGCAAGCCTAAGAATCTACATACTAGTTATATTATGCCTCATATAATCATGTTCAAAGAGAATTTGGGGTTAAATCACTCATAAGTACATTTTGGGAGCGAAAAGGCCAAAATAGGCCGGAAATGGCCTTTTCGTTCCCGAAATGCAACCAACAACAAATTGCAAGCCTAAGAATCTACATACTAGTTATATTATGCCTCATGTAATCATGTTCAAAGAGAATTTGGGTTAAATCACTTCATAAGTACATTTTGGGAGCGAAAAGGCCAAAATAGGCCGGAAATGGCCTTTTCGTTCCCGAAATGCAACCAACAACATATGCAAGCCTAAGAATCTACATACTAGTTATATTATGCCTCATATAATCATGTTCAAAGAGAATTTGAGGTTAAATCACTTCATAACTACATTTTGGGAGCGAAAAGGCCAAAATAGGCCGGAAATGCAACAAACAACAATTGGAAACCTAAAAGTTACATACCTTTCGAAGATCACCAACATCTTTGCAATAGTTGACGATATCGAGCATGAACCTCATGACGTAATACCCACACACAAGTCCACCTTCTTGTACCGGACACTAAAATTCACCAAAGATGCAATAAATGACATGTTAGATGTGTATTATGTGTTTCTATAAAAGGATGCAAAAAATTACTCATGTTACCTCGACTAAATACCAAACAGGAGGTTTTGTTGTCGAAGTCCAGATGCAGTAACTTCTTCATCACACTACATCAATAGATTATTATAAGATTAGATGTACATTTAATATTTAATAAGCTAAGTGTGCATATAGTTTCGATTAGGCTACCTATTTAACAATGATTTGACTAGTAAGGACCGTATTGTTCCTTTACGCAAAGAATCAAAGTGGTAGACTTCGTTACGTGACAAACATATTGCAATCAGTGTCCAATGGTTCCTACAACAATAAAAATGTTATTCTTTATCGTAGAACAACTAATAGGTCAATTTAATTAATTAAAAAGTGAGTTTAAGAAGCATACGATTCAATGTAAGGAAGAAGAATGATCTTATATCCATACGAGAACATGCGTTCAAAGAATCCTTGAGATATGCTTTCACCTCCTTTTCGTTTTGTACGCAACTGTTATCTCGTACAAAGCTTGGACATAACCAACCAAACATTGGCTGACTAGATGCCTCAAATCATTGTATAATAGCCTGAGAATTCATATTGATAAAAATAAAACTTACTTATTATGGAAGTTATTATTAGTTGGATTGAATACTACTTAATTAAGGCATATATGTATATTTATTAATTTAATATACTTAATAAAGTATTACCTCATGAATGTTTGTATCATGGAAACATTCAACTCTTCCCAAGTAAGAATTCTTTAATATCAACCTTAGAAATGAAGGTCGATGTTTCCTCAATGTAGTGGAATTGGTGGTCCGACAACTTAATCTCAATCATTGCTTCATCGTCTGCATCGCTAACGCACTCATGTAGCCAGAAGCACGGTTGAGTAA
This sequence comes from Beta vulgaris subsp. vulgaris, assembly GCF_026745355.1. Classification (NCBI taxonomy): domain Eukaryota; kingdom Viridiplantae; phylum Streptophyta; class Magnoliopsida; order Caryophyllales; family Amaranthaceae; genus Beta; species Beta vulgaris. The sequence continues at coordinate 13,493,177 of NC_079209.1, forward strand.
GGCCTTGCACCACCTCCATATCCGTAATGAGTGGAGACTTTGCCGTAGAAACATTTACTTTCTCCACTTGGGCACGTCGGCCTCCCTGAGGTGAAGCTACCTTCTTTCCCTTCCTGTCGGCCTTCCCCGAACCCTAGTAATTAGTTAAATTAAAAGATATTACTGACAATCATATATAGGAACTATAAAAGAAAACTATGTATATAACTTATGTTAGACATTGTACCTGATCTGATAACCGCACCAATGCACGCGGCCATAGAATATAACTGCCAAGGGCATCAGACAATAACTGTACACCAACTCCTGCATTCGGCAGCGGAAGAGAAATGCTTCGAAACCGGGCACAATGTCTGAAACGCTGACCACATAGTGAATATCAGCGACTGGCTGGTTGTGCAATCGTACCCGGTCCCTAGGGGGCTGTCAGATCCATAAGCCACGATAATGAAACTACCATGACCATCTCCTTGATTTAGTAGCTCACATGGTGTCTCTTCCTTTAAAAAAAAACTCTATTATAGTTAGTCTATGAAACAACATATTTAAGAACAATAGTTGTGATATTAAATGATTACCGTGAACTTCGGATATGGATGAGGCTGCGTAGGAACATTGCCCTGCGTGAAAGCACCAAAAGTCGGTAAGCCCATCTGCGCCAAAATGGCGTTGAAATTCTGAGTCATCTCCGCTCTGAGCTCCTCCCGAAGCTGGGCTTTCATAGCCTCCACATCTATGGAAGGTGATGAATTGACACTAGAGGCACTGGATCTTGACGTAGAGGTGTATTGATCACCATACACCTTTCTGCCCCGAGGCGGACACCTCCTACGCCCCTCACACGTCCATATTGGTCCCGTCCTAGAGTCTCGTGTAAGGCATCAACTTGTCCTCTAGGAGTGAACTCACCAGTTCCTCCTTTTCCTTCAAGCCAATCTGCATAAGGATAAGAGAGAAATACTCGTGAGCGCACAAGTTATATTATTATGTAAACCTTATCAAAAACTTATAATATGTACTTACAATGGCATTAGCTATTTGCTTTGTTGTGGGATCAGGTATGACTCTCTGTCCCTTTGCATCAACCCCATGCATGGAACACCACCAATCGAGCGCTCTATCTGGTTGCCGCTGTGCAACTGTCGTCGTAGAGCTAGTGCCCGATGTCGTGGTCGACGCAATCGTGGGGTAATGGTTGTACATCCACGATTCTCTCGCCTGACCATACGACTGAGCACCCAGATGGTGATAGTGCTTCCTAGCTTTTGCATTCGCACTATTTTTCTCACCATATGCCTGAAACACACAAATATAAACAAAGGTTAGATATGATGTTATACAATAATATTGGATCTAAAAGTATTAAATCTTAGCTAGTAAAAAATTCTTACAACAGCTTCTGGGTTGTTTTTTGTGCAACAAATGCATGCCACTCCTCAGCTGTGATATGCCTCCATATCTGATATGGAAGCTTGGAGGGCGCCTCAAATGATGTGTCTTGTGAAGCCTCAGAAGAAGGTGTTGCTCCCCCGTCGTAGATCTTCTTCTTCTTTGTTCCCCCGATCCCTATCATCATCTCCAAATTCATCATCCAAATTCTCATCCCCTAACTCATCATCATGCTTCTTTTTTTCTTAACATACATCATTCTTTACTCCAGAGCTTCCCATATACCTCCCCTGCTCACCATGCCAAATCCATACGTGGTATTGAGGCCTAAACCCATGGCGAAAGACATGCTCCCTAACCACATGTATACTACTAACCTTGCTCACATTTCTACAATCCAAACAAGGACAATAAAAGTCGACTGCTCCAGAGGATGTTTGATATTCTAATGCACTTCTACAGAATTCCAAGACCCCATTCATAAACTCAATCGATTCACGACTACCATACATCTAAGTACGATCCATCTCATTTAAGAAGACCACCTCTAATAATTAAACACAACATTCATTATAATGCATCAATCATTATTAAAGTACACACACTCACATATTCAAATCACACACGTATACAACAAGCTAAGATAGTCACATGTTCAATTGTATGCATGCAGTCAAAGGTCCTTATCACTCCAACCTAACCCATCCTTGGACGTCTAATCTCACTAGTGAATATATGCCAACTTTTCAATTCTAAGGAAAATCCGGCAGCATTTCCCTACAGTTCTCCAAGTACACAATGTAGATAATTGCTTATCTACATATGTACCCAGAGAACAATGTAGCGAAACGATAAGCCAAGATTTTCCTCAGAATTGAAAAGAAGACACACATTCACCACCTAAGTGAGATCAAACGTCCAAGAACAGTCCCAAACCGGGGACTATTCAAGACTTACTCCTAATGAGTAAGTTTTGAACGGGTATCTAGGCATATATGATGATGATTCAAACAACTAGTTATTTTCATATATATAGCTAAATCACATTGCGTTTTCATACAATCTCATATCAACAAATAATATATATGTACATTATAAAAGATACATATACATTCAATAAATTATCAACTTTGTCTACATGTAAAACTATCTATTAGTTACCTCTTAACACCAACGACGAGCAATAAAGAGAAAGAGCTACTTGGGACTTTATTTGCCTTCCTTAGCCTCTTCTTCCTACAATTGACAAAACCCACATTGCACATTAATCATTTAATTCAATTAAGAAAACAAAAGTAACTTAAAAACAAAATTAATTCATACCTAATTAACCACTCAAATGGTGGAGAAGAAATGAGAAGAGAAGAGAAGAGAAGGGTAGTGGTGATGGTGGAGAAGAGAAGAGAAGTTTAAGTCGCGTAATGTGGGTGGCGCGCAAGGTGGTGGCGGAACCACAATGTGGTGGAGAAGAAATGAGAAGAGAAGAAATGTTGTGGTGGAGAAGAAATGAGAAGAGAAGAAATGTTGTGGTGGTGGTGGTGGTAATGGTGGTCGCGCAAAATGGGTGGTGGTGGTGTGTCGAATTAGGGCTCGCAAGGTGGTGGTGGTGTGTCGGTTTTTCGCACGAAATTGTTGAAGGGTGAAAGAAAGAGGGAAAGTGGGAAGGAGGGTACTATAGGGTGCGCATAAGAATTATCGAAAAAAAAGTTCAGCTAGTAGGGCTGCGCTAGTAGTAAAAAGCGCAGCCCTTCCAATTGAAGGGCTGCACTTTTTTGAAAAAGCACAGCCCTTCTTATTTGTAGGGCTGCGCCTATTTACAAAAGCGCAGCCCTTCAACAATAGGGCTGCACTTTTGTAAAAAGCGCAGCCCTTCTTGCGCAGCCCTTCTGTTTTTTTCCCCTAGTGTGCACTTCTGAGCTACCATCACTACAATTGAATTAAAGGCAAACAGGGAATTAAATAAGCATTATTCCTGCAAATTTAACCAATTTTGTGCAAAATTCGATGATTTACTAACACCCCAGCTCAATTCGTGCAAATTCACCAACAAAGTTAACCAATTGCAAAGAAACTCTAAAAATTTATACCAAACAAAAACCTGAATGCAGCAGAGAATTTACCTGATTGATGACACCTTCTTCTTCTCCAGTTTCGAACAAAAAGGTTGAGAAATGGGATTTGAATACTCGAAAGTTGGAAACGGTTGGAAATGGGTGGAGTTATTACGGGTGGAGTTGCAAATGGTTGGAAATGGTTGGAGTGTAATGAATTGAGGAGAGAGAAGGAAAAATGTGCAACAATGGGAGTTAAAGAACATGTGCCTTCCTCACGTGCCATATTATGGGAGGGAAATTGAAGATGTGGGCCCCACTAAACCGGCTCTGACCTGAAAACTGGCTAATTGTGTTGCAACCAACACGGGTCAAGACTTGTTGTGGGTTAAATAAAAATAAAAAGGTTGTTGTGAGTTATTTTCAAGGTCCACACACTTAAAGAGGGTTTCTGACAAAATATCATTTATAATTTGATTTTTGTAGTATGAGGTAAGTTTTTGTGAATCTCTCAAAAACACAAATAGGACAAACAGAAGAAGATAAAGTGAATACCGTATCATTCAAGAATGAGCAAATTAATGAATTTCCACGCTAGAACAAGAAACTAATTAGCTAGAATTCATCAAAATTTGACCCGGAAACAAGTTTGGCGAGTTTTGGTTCAAGTAACTAAAAGTAGACATAGATTATAATTACAACCATCCTGAACTATATTGATAAAAGATAAAAAAACTTTTAAGATTTTTTTTAATTAGCTAGAATTCATCAATATCCTCAAAAGATAAAAAACTTCACATATCAATCAAATTAACCATCACTTGTATGATATTTTTTTTAATTAATGTGCATAAAAAAAAAAACCAAAACGACTAGGTATCCGAAACACGATTGATGGCTTGTAGTTTTGATTAAGGTCCAACTTTTCGAGCATCGATTTCGAAAATTCGAGTAAGTTTCTAGTTTTACCCCATTATTATTAATTGATAATAAGGATACCACTCTTGCATCAAAATATTAGACTTTTCAACATTTTACTTAGCAATAGTTTTTTTTTTCATATATATACTCCCTCTAGACTTTATTAGTTTACCTCTTTTTTTGGAACACATTTGCCGAGACACTAATTTAAACCTTAATATTGTAGGAATATGTAAGTACTATAAAGCGGAATTTCATGAATCAAATTCATAAGCACTTAAATCAGGATCACATGTATATACAATTAAGGATCACATACAAGTTTAGAAATAACCTTTGTAGCGTGATTTCCACAAAGCTTGAAGAACCCGGATTGAGAATCTCAGATGTGATTCCTCTACTTAGTCCACCAACCCAGATCAACACTCCACCAATGCTAGTTGGAAAGGAAGAAAACTTCTTCTTTGTTTCTTGGAGTATAACGTGACTTTTGAAGAGAGAGAATAGGAGAGAGAAAATAATAAGAGAATAAACTGACTATTTCTTTTCTGCCTAACCCAAAATATAAAAGTATTTAGGTCAGATTTCTCTCCTTTTCCTATCTCTTGGCCGGCCACCCTAGGGCCCTCTTGGGCTCTAGGTTTCTTTTGTTGATCCAAGTTTAATGTGTGACCTTGTAGGATCCGTTACATTGGGCTTCGGGTTTATTTATTTACTAATCCGAAGTTCTATAGCTTTCTCTAGCAAGACGTATAGACGACCCAATATAACGAACTTATTATCTCTATAATACGATCCATTATATATTAGTAATTGCATTTAAGTCGAGGACATAAATCCTTCAATCTCCCACTTGTCCGAGACGAGTGTGCAATGTTTTTATTCCTCAAGTCTCTTAATGTCTTAATTTGATAGTATGATCATATTTCTATATCATCCATACTAGCTTTCAAATTATTCCTTGAAATCCGAGTTCAAATTGTCAACAAATGATCATCGAATGATCCATTTGAGCACGGCCATGCATTTTCAATTTTCACTCTTCAAGGGGCCAAGACACCTATCCTATCTCATATAGGAGGACTTTTCCAATCTTGTAGTAACCAATACTCCCACTCAACTTTTAGCCAACCTGAATGCTGCCTTTATAGTCCCCTTTTACGGCATGACGTTTGACAGTATCAAAGCTATACTAATCATTGGGCTAAGTAATGTTCTACTCATGTCTCAGGAATCTACTAATATAATTTCGAAGTTATAAAACTTCTAAGTAGGTCAAGTTCGACTATGTATCAACTATACATATCCATATGATTGATTAAACATCTCTATGTTTCCATAGCCCATGAAACGGCGCTATCAATCAATCTTATATGCTAATCCCTTTAATAAGTCATTTATGTCCAGTTTAATGACTTAGATTAGGAACTTTAATATTCTATGAATTCTGTTCACTTATGGTGTTTCATTCATCAAATCACATATTTGACAAAACCATAGAATTCAAGATATATTTTGGACATTTTATTTAATACCAAACCAAAATTAAATAAGACAAAATTTATTATCATAAACATAAATAGCAAAACCATGTCTTTACATTGTAATAAGTTTCTCTAAACCTAGTACAATCTAAAGCCACTCTAACATTTGCTTCAAGCCTATAGCCCTAGCGTGACACTCATGCTTGGGTTGAGGTAGCGGTTTAGTTAGCGGATCAGCCACGTTCTCATCCGTATGAACTTTGCAGATTCTGACATCCTTCCTGTCAACTATCTCTCGAATGAGGTGATACTTCCTCATCACATGCTTGGACTTGTTATGTGACCTTGGCTCTTTTGCTTGCGCAATAGCACCATTGTTGTCACAAAACAACTCAATTCCTTCCAGAACACTAGGTACGATATCCAGCTCTGTCAAGAATTTCTTTATCCAAACTGCTTCCTTAGCTGCTTCAACTGCTGCTAAATATTCTGATTCTGTCGTAGAGTCTGCTACAGTGCTTTGCTTTGAGCTCTTCCAGCTCACTGCTCCTCCATTCAGACGAAAGACATACCCTGACTGAGAGCGGTAGTCATCTCTGTCGGTTTGGAAGCTTGCATCCGTGTAACCTTCAACAACCAACTCACTTTGTCCCCCATATACTAAGAACATGCCTTTAGTCCTCCTTAAGTACTTAAGGATGCTCTTAGCTGCAGTCCAGTGTGCTTCTCCTGGATTTGCTTGGAACCTGCTCACATGCTCAAGGCATATGCAACATCAGGTCGAGTACTTATCATGGCATACATATAGACCCTATAGCCGAAGCATAAGGAATGCTACTCATTCGCTTTAACTCATCAGGCTCAGTCGGGCACTGACTCTTGCTAAGCGATATGCCATGTGACATGGGAACGAAACCTCTCTTCGAGTTTTCCATGTTGAACCTTGTAAGAACCTTATCAATATAAGTTTCTTGACTTAGCCCAATCATCCTTCGAGACCTATCTCTATGGATTTTGATTCCCAGTATGTACTCAGCTTCTCCAAGGTCCTTCATAGAGAAACAACTTTTAACCATTCCTTGACTGACTCAAGCATTGGTATGTCGTTTCCCATGATTAGTATGTCATCTACATACAGAACCAAGAAGACTAAGCTGCTCCCACTAAACTTCTTGTAAACACAAGACTCTTCTTCGCTTTTGATGAAACCAAATTGTTTGATTGCCTCATCAAACCGAAGATTCCAGCTCCGAGATGCCTGCTTCAATCCATAAATGGATCTCTGAAGCTTGCAAACCCTTTTAGGATTTTCTGGATCTTCAAAACCTTCAGGTTGTGTCATGTACACATCCTCATTCAAGAACCCATTCAAGAATGCGGTTTTGACATCCATCTGCCAAATTTCGTAATCGAAAAATGCAGCAATCGCTAAAAGTATCCGAATTGATTTAAGCATTGCTACTGGAGAAAAGGTCTCATCATAGTCTATACCATGAACTTGTCTGAATCCTTTTGCAACCAGTCTTGCTTTGTAGACATAGACATTTCCATCTTTTCTATTTTGAATTTGAACACCTACTTGCATCCAATAGGGTTAACCCACACAGGCAAGTCAACTAGTGTCCAAACTTTATTCTCAGACATGGAGTCTAACTCGGATTTCATGGCCTCAAGCCATTTCTCAGAGTCTGGGCTCGTCAAAGCTTGTTTGTAGGTAGTAGGTTCTGAATTTTCCAAAATCATAATTTCAGAATTCTCAGTCATTAGGAAATCAACCAACCTTTTGTTTGGAATCCTTGGTCTACTAGACCTACGCGGGGTCTGAGCATCAAGAGAAAGTTCTCTTCAACAGTTTGAAGATTTTCGCTTGATTCAACTTCGAATGGGACGGTAGGAGGTTTCGTTGAATACGTTATCTCCTCAACATGACTTTCGTCTTGTTGGGCCGTCTCTGACATGGTGTGAGCCACGTCCAGTTGTTGCTCATCTCGAATTTCTTCGAGTGTTATTTTACTCCCACTTGTCTTTCTAGAAACAAATTCCTTTTCAAGAAAGACAACACGAGCAACAAACACTTTGTTCTCTTGACGGTTATAGAAGTAATAACCCCTTGTCTCTTTTGGATATCCCACAAAGAGACATTTATCTGACTTGGGTGCGAGTTTGTCTGATAGTAACCGCTTTACATAGACCTCGCATCCCCAGATTTTAGAAAAGACAAGTTTGGAGGTTTTCCATTCCATAACTCATATGGAGTCTTTTCTACAGCCTTTGACGGGCTCCTATTTAGTGTGTGTGCAGCAGTTTCGAGAGCGTATCCCCAAAAAGAAATCGGAAGATCAGCAAGACTCATCATAGATCGAACCATATCTAGTAATGTTCGATTCCTCCTTTCAGATACACCATTTAACTGTGGTGTTCCTGGGGAGTTAATTGTGAAAGAATTCCACAATCCTTTAGATGATCATCAAACTCTTGGCTCAAATATTCACCACCACGATCGGATCGTAGTGCTTTTATTGTCTTACCAAGTTGATTCTGTACTTCATTTTGGAACTCTTTGAATCTATCAAAAGATTCCGACTTATGTTTCATTAAGTAAATATAGCCATATCTACTCAAATCATCAGTGAAGGTGATGAAGTAATTAAACCCTCCCCTTGCCTTTGTGCTCATAGGACCACATACATCTGTATGTATGAGTCCTAAAAGATCGCTGGCCCTTTCACCTTTTCCAGTAAATGGTGATTTTGTCATCTTACCCATTAAGCATGATTCACATACATCAAATGATTCGAAATCAAATGATGGAATTATACCGTCCTTTTGTAACTTGTGAATGCGCTTTTGGTTTATATGACCCATTCGGCAATGCCAAATATAGGTTAGGTTAGAATCATTTGATTTCTTTTTCTTGCTATCTATGTTATAGACTTGTAATGATTTATCAAGCACATATAAACCATTTATCAAATTAGCTCTGGCATAGAACATATTATTGTAAGAAATGGAACAACATTTGTTCTTTATTTCAAAGCAAAAACCTTCAGAATCCAAAACTGAAACCGAAATTATGTTCTTAGTTATTGTAGGAACGAAATAACAATTATTTAATTCTAAAATAAGCCCAGATGGCAAGTGTAGACTATAGCTCCCGACGGCAAGTGCAGCAACTCGTGCTCCATTTCCAACGCGTAGCTCTACCTCGCCTTTTGCCAACTTCCTACTTCTTTTTAGTCCCTGCACATCATTAACTATGTGAGAACCACAACCGGTATCAAATACCCATAAAGAAGTAGAAGTCAAATTGATTTCTATAACATATATACCTGAAGTGAAGCCCCAGACTTCTTTATTTCCTCCAAGTATATCGGGCAGTTCCTCTTCCAGTGTCCAATCTTGTGACAGTGGAAGCACTTGCTTTCCGCAGCAACCTTGGCTTGGCGGTTGGCTTAGGTTTTTCAGCGACAGTGGCAACTTGCTTGCCTTTGTCCTTCTTTCCTGCCCATTTCTTTTTGAAACCCTTTCCCTTTTGAACCAACAGAACCTCTTTCTTTGGTTCAACCTTAGGGATGTTCCTTTCAGCATTGACCAACAATCCATGCAGCTCTTGCAAAGTCTTTTCAGACTCATTCATATTGTAGGTCATTCTGAACTGATTAAAACTTTCAGGTAGTGAGTGGAGAATGATGTCAGTAGCCAACTCGAGCCTATAAGGGAACCCAAGTCTTTCCATGTTTTCGAAAAGACCCATCATTTCGAACACATGGGGGCCAACAGCTTGACCCGGCTTCAAGTGACATTCAAGGATCTCCCTGTTAGTCTCATACCGCTCAACTCGGGCCTGAGTTTTAAACATGGCCCGCAGCTCTTGCATGATCGTGTAGGCATCCTTGGTTTCGAACCTCTTTTGGAGGTTCGGCTCCATGGCTGCTACCATCAAACAAGTGATTGGTATAGACTTATCACTAGCCTGTTTTGCACGACGTTTTTCAGCGTCAGTTGATTCATCAGTTATTACAGGAAGCGGGGTATCTAAGACGTCCTCTCGACCCTCAAACCTCAGAACGAGTCTTAAGGTCCTTTCCCAATTAAGGAAATTTTCACCATTCAGTCTGTCCTTTTCCAGAAAAGGACGAATGTTGAAACCGAGTTGTTGTTGTTGTTATTAGACATGATATCTACAGACAGAAAAATAAGGCAAAGTTCAATTTTATGTTTATAAAGCAACCTAAAACATGTAAAAGGTTTCTAGGTTGACCACCTATTCAAAATTAAAGTCCCCTATGAATAAGTGTTTTACAAGATCCTATCAACATGTAACACTAAGCAGACGGAGGCCTTATCTTAACGTTACATTATCAAGGTAAGTAAACTCTTTTACTAATTATAACACTTTATAACTCTTGTTTAGATGGATAAACATCGCATGTTTAACTATCTCTTGCTTCAAAATTCAAAACGCTTTTGATAATTTTGTTAAGGACAACCAAACTAAGTTGTAAAATTCGCAATTTTACCTTATATCCCAAAATTAATGATAAACCCTGCGGAGGCATGACCTATTACTATTAATTAAGGGTTTATAAGTACTTTATGTTTGGAAAAGCAAACCTTAATATTTACGGGGCCTAAGTTTATTATGTTGTTATGAATTAGTGAACTCTAGCGCATCAATAACAACATACAATAAACTTATAAGCATTTTAAAATAATAAAATGCGAAAATAAATCTAGTATGGCCCCTAATCCTAAGAACTAAGCATCAATGGCTCCTTCTTGGACTCTTCATGGATCTCCATCCACTTTTCCATGGGCCTTCTCTTGATGGGCTCTTCTTTGGATTACATAAGTATCAAAATAATTTAAATAATAACTAAATTAAATAAATTACAAAATACTTAACGATACGCAGATCGTATTTAAAATTACAAGAATACATCACGATACGCAGATCGTATTTTCTAACTTAATTTGGGTCATACTAGTCATACATAGCAAATATATCATAATATAAAAGCCACATAATAATATCATAATTATACTTGCCAATCAATTAAAATATCAAATATTCTTAATTAAAGCAAGAAGATAAAATTTTAAGTAATATCTAATCACCTAAAGATTCTATCCCTTAAAACTAGCCTAATTAATTTTAATTAATTAAAAAATCAGATTATGATTGAAATCTATGACCAAGTCAATATAATTGAAAGTTACTTATCTTTCTCAAAATTCTGTTTTCAAAATTAAAACTTCCAAAATGATAAAATAAAAAATTCTGCTGCCCAGATTTTGTTTAGGCACGTTTTCCTTGACAAAATTTTTTTTTTTTTTTAATCTTTTCGAAACCGTGAACCCAGCAGCAACAAGGCTGCTTTCACGCATCATGCCCAGCAGGACGTGAAACCAAAATTTTTCGGCGACCTTTTCGATCCCTCTCACGGCAACTCGCCGGTTGTTTCTTTCGAGAGCCAACGTCGGACGCCGGCGCTTCACCTGCGCAGCCACCTCTCCTGTTTCCGACGCGACTGCTCGCCGGCAGCCTTGCGTCGCCCTTACCCCGGCTTTTGGCCGGCAGACCACCGGAGCAGCCACGGTGGCTGCTCCTCTTCTCCCTTTCAATTTTCTTTTCTTTTCTTGAGGGATATTAAAATTACAACCTATTGTAAATTTTAATTAGGTGATCTTGATTAAATTAAACATAACTATTTATGCTTAATACAGAAAATTAAATTTAAAATCTCTATTTTAATTAATTTTCAGATTTATTCATATAATTAACCACTTATTCATATAAAACATCTTTTACATGAATTTATTTTCATACATAAACGATTTTAAGCATGAAAGTTTTATTAATAACATGAATTTATTTTCGAAATTTAGAGATCTAAAATCAGAATTTTATAAATTTCGAAAATTAGGGTTGAGGAGGTGAAAGATTTCGGCTATTAAATATTGAGAAAGCAAGTAATTAAAACTCCTTTTAACAAATTTCAATTAATTATTCAATCCATAATTTAATTCCTCCCCTTAATCAAATTAAAATTAATCATACATAAACTAAACCTTATGACCAAAATTCTATATGCAAGAGGCTAAAACTGATACCACTGTAGGAATATGTAAGTACTATAAAGCGGAATTTCATGAATCAAATTCATAAGCACTTAAATCAGGATCACATGTATATACAATTAATGATCACATACAAGTTTAGAAATAACCTTTGTAGCGTGATTTCCACAAAGTTTGAAGAACCCGGATTGAGAATCTCAGATGTGATTCCTCTACTTAGTCCACCAAACCAGATCAACACTCCACCAATGCTAGTTGGAAAGGAAGAAAACTTCTTCTTTGGTTTCTTGGAGTATAACGTGACTTTTGAAGAGAGAGAATAGGAGAGAGAAAATAATAAGAGAATAAACTGACTACTTTCTTTTCTGCCTAACCCAAATATATAAAAGTATTTAGGTCAGATTTCTCTCCCCTTTTCCTATCTCTTGGCCGGCCACCTAGGGCCCTCTTGGGCTCTAGGTTTCTTTTGTTGATCCAAGTTTAATGTGTGACCTTGTAGGATCCGTTACATTGGGCTTCGGGTTTATTTATTTACTAATCCGAAGTTCTATAGCTTTCTCTAGCAAGACGTATAGACGACCCAATATAACGAACTTATTATCCCTATAATACGATCCATTATATATTAGTAATTGCATTTAAGTCGAGGACATAAATCCTTCAAATATCTCTAATTTTTAATAAGCAAAAACTACAAAAAGTTGATATTTGAATAATACACGTTGAGACGAATCTAACAAGATCTCACATGACTATATTTTTCCTTAAATACAAATTACAAAAAATAGTCAAAGTCATATATGTGAATAGTATCAAAAGTCACAACGGGTAAACTAATAAAAATCGAAGGGAATATACTTTTAAAATATATGTTCAAATTTAATTATATAAATAATGCAGAAGTTATAAGGCTGACTTTAATTAAAAAGGGAGAAAGCATTGAGCAAGAGGTAGAAAATGGAGGAAAACTAGGTTATTTTCCATTAATTGGTAGTTAGGATTAGGGAGTATTTGGCTTTATGACCAAGAATCTTTTTAGATGAAAAGACAGCCAGAAATTATGGCCAACAACCAAAAAACATATAGTTAGTAGAGCTGGCCATGGGCCGTGCTGGGCCTGACCACGGGCCAGGCCCGCGGGCTGAAGTGGAATACGGGCCGGGCCGGGCCCGTGGCCCATGAAACTCGTGCCGTGCCGGGCCGGGCTGAAATTATGGGAAACTTGTCCATGGCCCGGCCCGGCCCACGGGCCTAGCGGGCCGGGCTCGTGCTCACCGCGGGCTTGGTCCAAAAATCACAGTTTTTGAAAAAAAAAAATTTGCAAGGCCCACGGGCTCGTGCCGGGCCCGGGCCGAAATCTAAAATCCCCAAACGTGCAAGGCCCACGGCCCATGTTACGGCCAGCGGGCCGGGCCGGGCCCATAGCGGGCTCGGGCCGGGCCGGGCCGAAAACGGGCCGGGCTCGGGCAGCCCACGGGCCAGCCCGGCCCATGGCCACCTTTAATAGTTAGTGACATATCAGCAGGTGTAAAATCCCATTCTTCTAGAAGCACGACTATGGATTGGTTTTTGTATGAGAAGAGATCATTAGCAAACAGACTAGTTTTTTTAAAGCAAAAGCACCTTATAAAAAAAGTACTACTACCTTTGTTCTTATAATTTTTTTTATTTAGTAAGTAGAATTTCATTGAAAGACAAGAAGGGGGAGAAATTGGGGATCGCTTTTGTATGGGGTGAGAATTGAACCCCTGTCACAGAGATAAAAAGAGGGCTCAAAATCACTAGACCAACCTTGATCTTCACCTTTGTTCTTTAATACTTGCTTATAACCTTTGTTGCAAGAGTATAGAACATAACCTATGTGAGTAATAAATATTATTTTTTTTTTATAAGAAAAGATAATTGGTCCGAATACCAACCCCTACTAAGCTACTAGCATGTATGGCACATCAGTTCACAGGCTGCATACAAGGCTAAACAACCCAAAAGTAAATTCCCCAATATACTGTTGGGATGAGGATTCTGGTCAATGTCCCAGAATTCGGGGTGGTACTCCATTGAATTACCACCTCTCACTCAATAAATATTCCTTGTAAGAGTACATAACTGATAAAAAAAATGTTACAAGTATTGATAAGCATCTCCCAAAAAAAAAAACTGCAAGTATAAGTAAGGGAGGCATACTATATACTTTTTTTGTTTCAAAATACTTTTTAAGGGGTTGTTTCAAAATACTGGACACACTTTTCATAACACGCTTGCCAATGCACATTCTAATTTCCTATAAGAAATTATAAAAAGTTGATATCTTGAAAGTGCGGGGCCATATTTGGGCACGGGCAAGAGGGACATATTCCCAGGACCCCAAAATACAAAGTCCAAGTTAATAAAGGCTAAAGAGAAAAAAGGAAAAGTTTAAAAAACAAAAAAAAAAAAAAAACCATCACATTGCGGACTATCGAGAATAGCGCTGAATTTACAACCTACTCAGTCCACCTCTTTTCCAATTTTTGGGAGTTTCCATACTTATTCAATTGTCCCACTTCTTTTCTAATTCAATTCTAAAGCTTATATCCCTTTTTATTCTCCAGTTGTAAAATGTTTGGCGAAAATCTACAAACAACTTGACGATGATTCGTCTTATAAATAATGATCTTCTAAAATGTTCAATTTCTATCGGGATTAAAAGCGTCAAATTTATCTATATCTCCTCTTTCTATTATTCTTCACATCTCAATTACTCATTAATTTTCTCTCTTTCTTATGTTATTTTTCTCCTTCTTTACTTTGGAAATTTAGGTGTTGTTTGGTTGGAAGCTATTTCTCTTGGAAATAGAAATTCCTAGGAAATACATTATGGGTGTTGTGTTTGGTTGGAGGGAAATGGGAGAAGCATAGGAAATACAAATTCCAAGGGAAATAGAATTTCCCATGAAACATGGGAAATCACTCACCAAGCCCCCCCTTGGTGAGTAATTTCCTAGGAAATGCAATTTCCTATGGTGTCATCCAAACAATTTTGTTTAATTCCTAGGAAATTAACAAGGGAAAGAATTTCCCATGAAATGTAAATTCCCATGGGAAATTACTTCCCGTGTGAACCAAACGAGGCCTAATTAGTTCCAAAGTTGTTTTTTCAGTGGTTTGATACTCCAAAAACTCAATTGTTCAAGGAGATTCTACCAATCACACAAGAATATTCGGGTAATTTCACTAGATTTCGTATGAGATTTGATTTTTTTTATTATTACACTGTTTTTTAAGGCAATAAAAAGTGTCATTTACAACAATCTTTTGTACTCATTACATACTCCAAAAAATGATTTTTTTTATCGTTTATTAAATAGGACCCCGTTTTGTAGTTCTCCCATGGGTCACTAATAACTCCAAAATGGGCCTGTGAAAGTGTATACCAAAACGAATCTAACAATATCTCACTTGACAATATTTTTCTTATAGAAAAATCACAAACAAAATAGAATATGTTTTTTTTTTTTGATCCATATGAGCCACGAAGGCGGTACAAAGTACAAATTAAAGAAGGGGAGGGGGATTCGAACCTGTGACCTATCGTTCACAGTACCTCAATCTTAACCACTAGGCCAAGACATCCTTGGTAACAAAATAGAATATGTGAATAGTGCAAAAGTCAAATCATGTGGAGTATTTTGAAACATAGTAATTACAGTGGTTGTATATTTTACCTGGCTGCATTATTATCTTAACTTTTTGCTTTTAAATTAGATACAATGTTTGACATTTACCATTGTCAACCCACAATCTTGAATTTTCTACCACTAATATCTCAATAATATCTTTCAAAAAAAAAAAAAATCTCAATAATAAAGTTTTTTCAATGTGTTTTCTGTGACCACCATAATCCAAACCAAGAAAACGTCCTGTTTCAAATTTTCATATCTGGCCAAAGCCTAACAACGTCTCTTTGACGAGGGATTTCTTCTTGGATTACCTTTCCTAGCTTGTGATGATCCGCTACATTCATTCAAGAAGTTAGCTGCTTTTGTTATTCGATCAGACAGTTTTCCACATGATAAAGTTGTTCGTCTCGTTGAGTCATTTTTCAAAGATTGTAAGTTTGTAAAGTAGAGATGGATGTTTATAGGAACATAATAGAAAGTGACAATCTTTCAGTTTTGAATTTCATCAAGCGTATTGGAAAATTATATAGGATATTCACAACATCATTTGTGATGTTGAGGTGGATTTGCTTCAACTCTCTTTCCTTTCATTACTGTTTTCAAGAGGTAATCAGACCGCAAATTTCATCATCAATTGAGGGCACAACAACGCTACCCTTTTTTTTTAACTCTTAAAGAAGTTTGTAGAACTTCAAACAAGATTCGTTGAAAAAGAAAGGAGGAAGGGAGAAAGAATTTCTGATGTAAGAATTTTCTCACCAATGAAAAGCTAGATTACAATCTTACAGCCAATCAAAATAAAGCATTATTACAAGTACAAGGCAATAACAGAAAAAAAGATTTAACTAAGTTGAGTTGGCAGGAAGTATGCATACTGATTTCTAATGGAAATTAGGCGGAAATATAGTGGGAATTTTGGTGAACACTTGGTTTAAGTTAGTTAATTGTTGTTGTTGGGAAGAGGAAGAAATATGGACACTGTTTCTGTCAGGATATTAAGAGATTGTGGTATGTTGAGAGACTTGATGTGAGTTCCAAGAAGGTACACCTGAGCTCCGTTATCTGTATGTCGAAAACCTGCAAAACAAGTTAGCCTTCCCCGGGGTGGTCCCGGGATCGCCCCTTCGACGCTCAAGTCAGGAAATGATTGAGGTAGAGAGATAAAATGATCAATGTAGAGAGAGATGCTCTGAGTTTTGTAGCTTCGAGTTGCTTACCTTTGGATAGATGGGACACCACTATTTATAGAGGATGTTACCTCCAATAAATGACGGTATTTTAGTCAGCTACAGTCGGTGGAGGATTGTCTTCCCTAGATATAGAGGTATTTTCTGACTACTAGTTAGTGGATTTTAGGTTATTTTTTATTAGGTGATGCAACTTTAGCCTGTCAAATTCTGCCGCCGTTAATGAGGAGACGATTTATTTTTACTTTATCTAAATTAATTATAGTATTACACTAACTTACTTTGAAGAACATTTGTTCTTTGAAGCATCTCACATTTGCTTTATGTTTTTGGTGTATGAGCAAGAAATTAATATCCCCAAATCTCATTCCATTTGATCTGGAGATTAAAAAGACTGGTCGTAACTCAGAACGAAAACTAAGTAAGAAAAGTTGTCTGCAGGGTCACCCTCCCAAAAGACAACTTCTTCACCATCCTTACCACGATAAGAATCCCCTGTCACACCTATTTCTCTTAAATGGGTGACGACATTAAACCAACCTTCAGAGATTATGCACAACCATCTCCTGATAATGTGCTCAATAGGGTACGGTTTCCTACTATCGTTGTTGTTACGCAGTGCTAAACTCGTAAATCAATACTACTATCGCCAACAATAGGTTCTATAATAGGAGACTTGTGCAATAACGCCTGGACTCAAAACCCAAAATTGAGCTCCGCCTTCGGACCTGCAAAAAAGGGACCCACCCTGGAGGTTTGGGTGGTATTTCCCCCTCCGAAGCTTAAGTCGGGTATCAGGAGTAGAAAAGGAAACTCTTAGAGAGAGAAAGTAAATAGAGAGAGAATTTATGGCAGAATAACAGTACACCGCTCTGAAAAACGTACATTTCTCCTGATCGAGGACTATTTATAATGTTTGGAGTAATTGTTGTACCCTGAGGTCACCCTAATTTGGGAGCACCTGATTGGTTGAGCAATAGTGCTATGACACATGGCAATCATTGAATGGAGAGTACACATCATCTATTCTATAAAGATGCCCTTGGTAAATGCTGGGCCTAAGTACAGATTGGGCCAGAAGGAGGGCTAGTACAATTCTCTTTATTCAGAAAGGTGTACTTTAGGCCATGCACTTTTCTGGACCATGTACTTTACCACATCAACAAAGTGCCACGCGTAGGGCTATGATGAAGCCACGTGTCCTACATATTGCAGTTGATTTTTAGGCTACAAGATTTACCCCTTAAAAGAGGATTTTTACCATTTAGGCACCCAGACGGTTGAAGTTCTCTTTTAATCGACGAGAACTGCCCTATCTTTTTCAAGATGAAATAGGCGCCATTTTGCCGGTCTCAACAGGTCAACCCTCAAGGGTTTTTGAAGTGCAACGGTAATTTGACCGGAGGGGGAGGTCATTTTTAACTCCCTATAAATATGACCCCTTGTCCTTTCTGAAATCACTTTCACATCTTTGAGAGAATTTTTTTAGAGAGAGAGACTCTACTCAATTTTTCACTAAACTTTAGAGAGAGGAAGAGCCTTCGTCCCAGATCTCGTTAAGTTTCCTCAATCCGTCCAAGTAATTCAAACACGTATCTCCTTCTTCTTGTAGTTCTTAATTTGCGTTCTTCTTTTTCACTCTTTTTAAGAAAAAATGGATTCGTTCTCTTCATCGAACAATCCCAGCCGCTTAAGGGTTGGTCTTAACCCTAGAACAGAGAGCCTTTTTTCTTCGGCACATTCTAGAGTTGGGCCTATTCTGGCCGGACATGCATTTTTTTCATAGACATGGACAAAAAAGTCAGACGACCCAATCTTTACCTGTGCAGGGTAATCTTGGCGCGTCAAGCAAACAACTCGCATTAGACGGGGGGTAAATTTCCCAGCCTCCAGCTCAGAAATGGAGGCATCAACAGGCCGAATCCCTACTAAGGAGGAGCGCGAAGTTCAAAGCGCCCAACCAGCGAACATAACCCTTTCTCCTAAAAACGTCCAGGAGGAAAGAATCAATGAGAGACCTTCGGAGGCCAGCTCGTCCGAATAAGGTATGACGGTGGACGAGGCCAACGAGGTAGAAACTTCACTAAACCCGTCCAACATTTCGGACGAACCTTCTACTATTTCTTCTGGAATTAGACGCCGCCTAGGTCCTTTGTCCGACCCTAGGTTCATCTTAGCTGACAATAGTTTGCTTGGACGGGTAGGTGCAGACCTTAAACATTTTTCCTCGGCCATACCTATGCCGGTGTATTCCTTTGTTCTTCCTGGCCGGGAGGGTTACGATTTCCTTTGCATCCATTCATAAGCCGCCTTCTTCATCATTACAACATCGGCCACAATCAAATGGCTCCTAACTCATGGCAGAACATCCTAGCATTTCTGGCCGTCTGTGAGTTAAAGGGAGTTAATCCCTCTTTGGCTGCCTTTACTCAGATACATTATGTATCTAAGGTTCCACTAAAACAATAGATGGAGCTTGGTTCGGTATTTGCAATCGTCATGGCTTCCTGACGTCTTGGGATAAAAAGTCCAAAATTTACGCTTGGAAGGCAGAGTTTTTATTCGTCCAAGCTCCTACTGAAGCCATAGACAGACACTGCCGCTATTTCCGCCGAGCCCCAACTAACACTAGACGAATGACATCATTCCTAGAGCTGAAGGATTACTCAGCCGAAGAAAGGATGGAGTACTTACGTATTGCGGAGTACTCTACCCCAAAAAACTCGTCCTTCAAGGGTCCTTCCAGCTGGATTCCTTTTAAGGAGATCTTTTATAATGAGAATTTTCTGGTTGCCGCAGGCTTGCGGCAGGCCGGGGATAGAGGTATGTTTGCTCTAATTTTGCTAAGTAAGTAGCTTCGTCTAATGACTGTATCTTAACCGCAGTGCTTTTCTTTTTCAGCTGCAGCCAAAGCCGTCAAAAAAAAGTCTTGGCTAGGGGATATAAGCATGTCTAAATTCACCAGCTCGCTATGGAAGGAGTACAACAAGTCCAATTCAGAAAAAAGGACGGACACTTTGGTAATAAATTTCTTTTTTCCTTTTTTTTTTTGCCAGCTAACATCTTCTTTGGACGAACCCTTCTCTAGATCGTAAGGCATCCAAGAAACCTCAAGCCGGTCCCTTTCAGCACATGAGGCTCGTTAGGGAAAAGTGGCCATGCTCCCTATGGTCGGTTTTCTCCCTTGGCTAGGGGTCGTCCAGAGAGTTCCTTTAACTCATCTGGATGAATCCCTGTCCAACTCGAAAGGCGGCCAAGCTCCCTATCGCCAGCTTTCTTCCTTAGTTAGGGATCGTCCAGAGAATTCCTTTAATTCATTTCGCCGAATCCCTATCCAGCTCGAAAGGCGGCCAAGAAATTCAATGACGATCTTATCCTTTGTCAATACCTCATCCAGGAACCATCGTTTTATTTGGTTTCTGGACGATCTATCTTTTAAAAGGTCTTGCCGCTCTTCAAGGACGAGTCTTTCTTCTTTTGACACTTACATTTTTTACTTGTCTTTTTTCAGAAAAATGCCCCAACGTCCAAAGCACTGGCAGAATAAGCGGCCACAAAAAAGAGACCGGCCGCGATAGCAGATGGCCCTCCTACTAAAAAATCCAAGGGCTTTACGGCCAAAAAGAAGAAGGTTTATCGGCCTTCTCTGCCGAAGATCGAAATTCCTCCTCCGACGGAGGAGACGGCCATGGTCCCCTATATTGGCGAAAGGGGTTTGGCACCCCCTACTACCACTGAACAACCGGACGCAGTTGTTATCTTGGACGAGACCGAAGAGGCTGAAGAGCAAACTCCTCAGCCGGACGCGGCTAAGGACGGCTCGGCTTACTCCGGGCCGGTAGCGGGGCTAGTATGGCAGATGCCTCCAGCTTATAGATCGGCCTCTCGATCTTCTGGTGAGTCCTATTATTCTAACGTAGTTAGGTCTTTGGGCGTGGGCGGGCGTCCAATGAGTCCGTCCAACAGACTGGCCGTGGTTATACCCGTCCGAAATACTGACGACTCTCCTCTTTCAGATAAAGGCAAAGAGGCAGCTGAAGTAGCTCCTAATGTTTCTACGATATTGTCGGACGATGACTCCTCGGCCGCATCTGCGAGGATAACTTCGGCCGACCGTGAGAAGCTCAAGCTGGAGCTCTTCAAATGCTTTCCCGGGCCTTATATTAAAGGCTTGAGAGGTGCTGCATCTCGACATGTAGGCTACATGTCTCAACTAGATGCCGAGATATAACTTTTGTTTCTTTGCCGTTCTTCTTTAATACTTGTCAATTTGGTTTCCTTTTTTGATCGTCCTGACATGTTTTGACCTTGCCTTTTTCCGCTTTTTACTCGCAGCATAATAACAAAGGACTAGGCAAGGTTGCTCAGGAATGAAAATAAGCAACTCGTCCTGGATGCTTCATCCGCTGGGGACAAGGCTCAATTCGCCATGGCCGAGCAGGAAATTCTGCATCGCCAGTCGAGAGAGGCCTGGGAGAGGCGTTCGTCCGAGCTTGAGTCGGCCAATAAAAAATATCTCGTCTGGCTAACGGAGCTTCTGACGAGAAGGATGCCCTTGAGCTGGCTCTCAAGGTCGAAAGGAACACCGCCCTCTTGACGGCCGTTGAGCTCCGGAGAGAAAATTGCTATCTCCAGGCGAAGAACCACGAGCTGAAGCAGGAGGTCGCGGAAACCTTCAACTCTGCCAAGGGGGCTCTTCACGAAGTTATAGAAACTTCAAAGTCCTGGGCTGTGAAGGCATTCGAAATGCTGGCCGAGGCTGACGACGTTCCTAGATACGAACGTCGTCTAAACTTTCAAGAAAGCCTTGACAAAGCCACTCTGGCCAGGGAGGAGCTTCCGATTTTTCAAGAGTCTTCGGACGACGAAGAAGAGGAGGAAGCGACCGACTCAGAGGCTCACACCAACGACACCAACCTCCCTCCTGAGCAGAACGCTTAGCTCTATTTTCGTTAGATCTTGGCCGCAGGCCTTTTTTGTACTTAGGCGTAATTTTTCTTTCTTTTTTAGCCTAGATTGGTATCTTCTTTAGTCATTTTTTATAATAGAATCTCTTATTTCAATCATTCCCTCTTGTTTTCAAACTTTCAAATTTCTCATTAAGTCTTACACCATCTTGGCTAACTCTGAATAATCACGGACGAATTGTCCTGGACGAAGAGAATTATAACTTTAACTGTTTAACAATGGATGAATTCAATCCAAACGTTATTTGAGCACCAAGTGCCAAAGTTATTCGGCCTAAAATTTGGACGTTCTAATCATGGACGAACTAATCCAAACATTATTTGAGCACCAAGTGCCAAAGTTATTCGGCCTAAAGTCTGGACGTTCCAATCATGGACGAATTGATCCAAGCATTATTTGAACACCAAGTTCCAGAGTTACTCGTCAAAACTTGCATAAGGGCTTGCTCGTCTGCACACCTAGGTCATTTCTTGACACTTGATTCTGGACGATTTTCTACTTGCTTTAGTGTATTCACTATGTATTGGTTATCTCCCCCCCTTCTTGGACGAAGAGGGTTGGGCAAATTCTTCGTTTTGAGAAGGAGAACGACCATGCTTGATAATGACATACTTTGCAAGGTAGAATACTTTAGGATATTGGCAATCCGTCCTGGTTTCTGTTTGTAATAACTTATTCCTTTACTAAGGTGGTTATTACTGTGAGTGGCCCTTTGACGGAAAGTAAGACCCCTTTACTAAGGTTTCTTAATTCCGGCCGTCTTCGTTTAGAAAATTGATGTTAACTTTATAAGTTTATCAATTGATGGCTTTCGTCATGTTTAAACCTTAGTGATTTATAATATGTTTGGCCGATATCCTAATAGAAGTATTTTTGTTTTGCTGCTCTTTATTTATGATTTTGTTCTAGACCACCGTTTTGGCTGGTGATAAGATGCCCCTAATCAAATAGTAAGACATAACAAGTAAAGAGACAATCATAGAGCGAAAGCAGATTTGTATTATATGAATTTTGCTTGGCTGAGAGCCAAGATAAATGTATACATTTCTACTTTTTCATTAATGTGCCCTGGCACTTTGTTAGCAGGAAGCTACAACTTTCAAATTACATCAGATGTAGTATTTTTTCAAAGTGTCCGAGTTCCACGCACGTCCGAGGAATAGGACGACCATCCATACCCTCCAGACGGAAGGTACCATTTTGAACCTCTCGAGTAATCTTGTAAGGTCCTTCCTAATTCAGCGTGAGCTTGCCCATTTCTTTGGCACGACTAATTGATTCCATTTTCCTTAGGACAAGATCCCCCACCTTCAATGACCGTCTGGCCACCCTCTTGTTAAACTCGCGAGCCATTCATAGCTTATACAGCTGCATTCTTAATAGAGCATTTCCCCTGACTTCAAGAACTTGATCCAAAGCCGTGCGAAGAGCAGCCCAGTTGGCTTCCTCTGAAAATAGCATGACTCGTAGAGTGGGTTCTTCTATGTTAATGGGAAGGACTGCTTCTGATCCGCAGACGAGCATAAATGGAGTCTCTCCAGTCGAGTTCTTGTCCGTATTTCTGATTGACCAAAGAACTAACTGGAGCTCTTCTACCCATAACCTTTTGCATCGTCTAGCTTTTTCTTTATGTCGTTCGAGAGAATTTTGTTAAATGACTCTACTTTCCTGTTTGCTTGAGGATGAGCAACGGCAGCAAATTGGCCTTTAATGTACTGCTCGGCCAACCATTCCTTGAGCTTAGACATCTCAAACTGCGGTCCATTGTCGAAGACAATCGACTGAGGCATACTAAATCTTGTAATGATGTTCTTCTAGATAAAGCTTTTTACATCATTAGTGATGATCCCTCTCATTGCCTCAGCTTTGTCCCATTTAGTGAAGTAGTCCACTACTACTAACACGAATTTTTTCTGCCCGACAGCCTCATGAAATGGCCCCAAGATATCCATCCCCCATTTGGCGAAGGGAAGGGGAAACATAATTGGGGTCAGATAATTGGACGACTTTTGATGCATGTTACCATGCCTCTGACAGCTATCGCATTTCTTAGCATAGACTAGGGCGTCTTCTTTTAAGGTGAGCCAATAATACCCTATCCTTAATGCCTTCTCCCTTAATGATCTTCCCCCAATGTGAGAGGCGCAAGCTCCTTCATGTAACTCTTTTCAGACATCCAACCCGTCTTCCCTGGTAATGCACTTCAATAGTGGCCGGTTGAATGCTTTTTTATACAGGGCCTCATCCCAAAGCTCGAACTACTTGTCCCTTGCCTTCATATACTTAACTTCCAAGGGATGTGATGGTAGGCGTCCAGTCTTCTTGAATTCAAGGATAGGATCCATCCAGACATATCCTCGGCTGAGGAACAAAACTTGCTCTTGATCAATACTCTTTGCCAGCTTTACCTCCCAAAACGCAGTTCGCGGCACGTCCCCTTTGGCCGAACTGGCCAGTTTTGAGAGAGCGTCAGCCTGATGATTCTTCGACCTTAGAACCTGGTCGAGCACAAACCGTTTCAAGTTTTTATTTCTTCTTGAATTAACTTCATGTATTATTCCATAGAGGCCTCTTTACACTCGAAGTCTCGATTGACTTGGCTGGCGACCAACAGGGAATCGATTTTTGCCTCAATCTCCAAGGCTCCAGCTGCTTTGCACATTTTGATACCGGCTAACAACGCTTTATATTCTGCTTCGTTGTTTGACGCCTGGAATTTAAATCTGAGTGCATACTCAAATTTGTCCATTTCTTGTGATTGGAAAATTATCCCACCCCCACAACCATTGGCGGTTGACGACCCATCAACCACCAGCGTCTAATGCCTTCTGCCACCAGCTGGATCTTGGACGAGTTCAATTATAGGCCGAGTAAGCTCTACAATGAAATCAGCCTAGGCTTGCACTTTGATAGCTGTTCTGGGCTCAAATGCTAAGTCAAACATGTTCAGCTCTACTGCCCATTTTAGCATTCTTCTAGAGGCGTCCATCTTATGCAATACTTGTTTTAGGGGCTGGTCAGTGTAGACCAGGATGCTATGAGCCAGAAAGTACGGTCTCATTTTCGATTGGCCATGAGCAGTGCTAGGCCGAATTTCTCCACCAGCGAGTATCTGCATTATGCATCTTTTAGCACATGACTTATGAAGTAGATGGGGACCTGCACCGACTCCCTTCCAGCTTGGAGAACAGCGCTCATCGCATGAGGTGAGACTACCAAGTACATAAACAGTTTCTCCCCCCTCGGTCGGACTGACCAAGCGAGGCAGTTGCCGAAGGTGTTCTTTTACATGCTGCAAGGCTTACTCAGCCTCTTCTGTCCACTCAAACCTTGCTTTCTTTTTTACCGCTGCGAAGAAGTGATGACATTTATCCCCATATTTAGAAAGAAAACGTCCTAGGGCTGCCAAGCACCCCGTCAGACGTTGCACTTCCTTGACTTTGGACGATGATGTCATGTTTAGAATTGCCTGAATCTTATCAGGGTTTGCTTCAATTCCTCTCTGGTCGACCTGGAATCCCAAGAACTTTCCGATCACCACTCCAAACACGCATTTCTGAGGATTCAACTTCAGTTTGAATTTTCTAAGTGACAGGAATGTTTCTCGAAGATCCTCAATATGATCCAGATCCTTCTGGCTTTTGACGATCATGTCATCAATATAAGCCTCCATGTTCCGTCCCATTTGAGGCTGGAAGACAGTGTTTACTACCCGCTGGAAGGTAGTTGGCGCATTGCGAAGGCCGAATGGCATCCTCAACCAACCATAGAGCCCTTTCTCAATAATGAATGAAGTCTTGTCTTGATCTTCTGGCCACATAGGAATTTGATGAGACCCAGAATAAGCATCCATGAAGTTTAATAGTGCATGTCTAGTCGTGGAATCGACTAACCGATCTATTTTTGGTAGAGAAAAGTTGTCCTTTGGACAAGCCTTATTTAGATCAGTGTAGTCCACACACATCCTTCGGGTTCCATTCGGCTTAGGAACCATGATTACATTAGCTATCCAATCCGGATAATAAGTATCCCAGATAAATTTTGATTTTAACAGCTTCTGCACTTCTTGATCGACAACTTGATTTCTGGTCGGACCTAGGTGCCTCTTCTTCTGCCGGATTGGCTTTTGATTAGGATCTATGTTTAGCTTATGAAGAACAAGTTCGGGATCAATTCTTGACATTTCTTCTACAGCATATGCAAAAACATCTTCAAATTCTTTTAACAGCTTGATCAATTCGTCTTTGATCTTAGGATTTAGAACAGGCCCAACTTTCAGCGTCCTCTTCGAACGTCTTTCATCCAATCAGATCTCTGCTGGTACTTCTACTGGCTCCGGCTGCTCCTTCTAACGAAGCCTTTTCTTCTTTGATGGCCATGCACTTCCTCTTTTGCTCGGCAAGAGTGGACAGTTTACTCATTTGGGGGGCCTTCGCCTGATTCTATTTACTTCATTCTTCAACTCGCTTATCTGGCCCTTCACAATCTCGACCGCCTCAATATCTATTGCCTTTGGTTGTTCTAATTTTTCTCCCTTCCATGATGAAGGTTTTAGTGTGGTGAGGTATCATTCTCTTGCTGCTTGCTGATCTCCATATAGAGATCCAATCTTCCCTCCATCACACTCAAACTTCATTAACATTAAGTGAGTAACAATAACAACTTTGATGTGGTTCAAGGTGGGTCGCCCGAGAATGACGTTGTAAGCCATCAAATCTCATACTACTAAGAACTTAGCAAACAATGTCCTGGAGGCCTCCTTGTCTACTACCCCTGACGGGCAAGGTGACAGTTCCCATAGGGTGGATTATTCCTCCTCCGAACCCAATGATGGGATGGCGGTCTGGGACCAAGTCATTCTCATTGAATTTTAGTCTTGACAAATAGTATGCACTGATGATATCGATTGAACTCCCCGTATCAATCAAAATCCTTCTCACTCTGAGATTTGCAATTTTCACTTCAACAACCAACGGCTCGTCATGGGGGGTTCTTATCTTCCCGCGATCCAACTCACTAACGACTACCTTAGGGAAAGGGTCAAACTCTGCCTGATTGGCAAGCATGATCTGGCCGATTTCCCTTAGGTAATTCTTATGTCCCTGATTGGTTGGACCTCCTGATGCAAAACCTCAAGATATAACAAGCACTACATCTTCGTTAGTGCTTTCATCTTCTTTTCTTCGGTTCTGACGATTATCTCGCTTTTGAAATTTTCTTTCTGCTTGAGGTAGATATGAGGTGATCTTCCCCTTATTAGCTAATTCTTCCAAAGCCCTCTTCAGGTGCTTGCATTCATTTGTTTCATGACCACAATCTTTATGAAAGTGGCAATATTTGCTTTTATCCCTATTTATGTAGGGAGTCTTCATTTCAGCCGGCGCCTTTAATTCATGCTGATCTTTTATCTCCATAAAAATGGAATATTGATCTTTGCTGAATTCTATAGGTTCCACCGATCCTGCTGGTTCACCTCTTTTGCTTCTCTTGGATGAGGTTGTCATTAAAGTCAACGCCCAAGTTTCAGCTTTCTTGGGGATGCTCTTCTTTGGCTGCACTGTCTCTGTAATTTTTTTTGTTTTCGGATGTTTTGCTTCTGCGCATACTTTTGTAGCATGGATAAATGCCTCCGCCTCCTCCCGAAGGGCTTCGGTCAGAGTGGTGATCTTCTTTTTTACCAGATGAAATTTGAAACTTCATGGCCTTAGACCCCTGATGAAGGCGTCAAAAACCACTCCTGCATTCAGATCCTAAATTTGCAATGCTTCTACGTTAAATCTCTTCACAAAACATCTTAAAGCTTCCTTTGGTTCTAGGATGATCTTCCCCAAATGCATGCTAGTCTTTTGTTCCTGTCGATTTGCCACAGAATAAATAGTGAACAAAATACTAAGCTCTTTTAAATTATTCACTGAATTAGGAGGAAGGTTATTGAACCACTTTGGTGCTACTCCTTTCAAAGTAGCTGGAAAATTCTTGCACCAGGTAGCATCATCAACCGCCTGAACATACATCTGATGCTTGTATGCCGATAGATGATCGTACGGATCAGTAGTTCCGTCAAAAGGTTCTATCGTCGGTAGCTTAAACTTTGGGAACGGGGGAGATTCCATGATTTTGGCCGAAAATGGGGTCAACCAGTTAATCTTGAGTGTCGCGGAAGGTCCCTCGATGTGTATGTGCTCTCGACGATATACCCTTAACACGGGATTAGATGAGGTGTTAGCTAGGCCTGGACGCCTATAAACCATAGATTGTAACACAGTTTTCTCTTGCCTTGGCTGGACAGCCAAAGGTCTTTGACTTCTTCTTTCAAATCTAAATGGTAATCTTAATGGAGGATCTCTCATATTTGGTGTGGAACCTGGCGCTGAGCACTGAAGAGCGGCTGCCTTCTTGGCCTCCGATACTCCCTAGCATCCGTCTCCATTTTATGACCACTGGGAGGTATATTATCTCCTGGACGGACCACCGACTTCTAATCCATTTTTCTCGGTGGCTCACTGACCGATGGCTGCTTTCCTTTCGACACCCGCCTGGACACTTCCTGCTGAGGAGGCCTGCTTGTCCCTGGACGACCCTCTTGAGACTGTCCCCTAGGTGGAGCTATAGCAGTCGGGTCTGGATTGACTGGGAAAAACAACATGTTGTTCTTGATTTGCTCTTGCATGATAGCTGCCATCCTGGTCTGGAAGTCATTCAAGACAGTTTCTAGATGGGCATCTGTCACTGGACGACGCTCAGGATTTTCTTGAATGACAGGCTTCCTGCTCCGTCCAGAGAGACGAACAACAACATGGGGCCTATCTCTCCCTCTTGGTGGCTTTTCATCATCCACCGTATCCTCCATTCGTATCTCAAAACTTCAATTCCTAGCAACATTGGATGAATAACAATCAGTCATTGTTGCGTCTCCCCACAGACGGCGCTAAATGTTACGCAGTGCTAAACTCGTAAATCAATTCTACTATCCCTAACAGTAGGATAATAAGATACTTATGCAACAAAACCTGGACTCAAAATCCGAACCCGAGCTCCGCTTTGGGACCTGCAAAAAGCGACCCACCCTGGAGGTTTGAGTGGTATTTCCCCCTTCGAAACTTAAGTCAGGTATCAGGAATAGAAAAGGAAACTCTTAGAGAGAGAAAGTATAGAGAGAGAGAATTTATGGCTGAATAACAGTACACTGCTCTGAAAAACGTACCTTTCTCCTGATTTCGAGGATTATTTATAGTGTTTGGAGTAATTGTTGTACCCTAAGGTTACCCTAATTTGGGAGGATGATTAATAGTTATATGACACGTGGCGATCATTGATTGGACAATACACATCATTTATTCTATAAAGATCCCCGTGGTAAATGCTGGGCCTACGTACAGATTGGGCCAGAAGGAGGGCTAGTACACCTCTCTTTATTCAGAAAGGTGTACTTTAGACCATGCACTTTTATGGACCATTTACTTTACCACAGCAATAAAGTGCCACGTGTAGGGCCATGATAAAGCCACGTGTCCTACTTATAGCCGTTGATTTTTAGGCTACAACAGCTGTAGCAAATTTTGAAACCAAATCTCATGTGATGAACATGGTTCAAAATAATCAATTTATTTGGTTACCTTCTGAAGACCCAAACTAGCATCCGCAACGATTTTCACAATGTGGTGCTACTCAGAAACAAGATGGTGTTTCTGCTGCGGAGATGAAAATAATTCTATTTGGCTATGTATTATGAGATAGTGACTTTCACCCAAGATCCTGGAGAGTCATTATATGAAGCTTGGGAAAGATTCAAGGATCTGCAGCGCCTTTGTCCTCATCATGGTTTTGACAAGTGGCATTTGTGTCAGATTTTCTACACTAGAGTTGTTGTAGATATGAGACGCGTAATCAATGGAGCTTCCGGTGGGTTCTTCATGGATAAGGTCATAGATGAAGGGTATGAACTTATAGATAAACTTGCTTCTAATCAGGCGTCAATTATTTGTTCTTCTATGAAAAAGAGAGGCAAACATGATATTGAGGCCATTTCTTTATTGTCCGGACAACTATCTGCTCTAAACCTGAAGATCGATTCTTTGAAGCTAGGTAACTATTCCTCACCTCACACGAGTGTTAACGCAATGGCTAGTGTTTCTAGTTATAATGCTTTCATATGTGACGCTGGTGGGATAGCTGGGCACAACTCTCAAGAATATCCCGCTCTCTCACCTTCTAGTGAGACAGTGCATGCATTAGATTCACAAGACAAGCCCTAGTTCGATTCCTACTCCAATACATACAATCCTGGGATGCGAGATCATCCAAATCTCTCATATAGGATCAATAATGTGTTAAATCCGCACAACAACAATATCCACACCCTCAGCAACAAAAACATTCCATAATAAAACCCTAGTTTCAGCAGTATCACTCACAACCATAAGCTCCTCCAGGATTTCAGAGAAATCGGTATCGATAGCATCATAGGACATCTCCTTTAGAGCCAGCTATTGTTGGACTCAAAAATCTCATGTTACAGATGCAAAAAGGTATCATTTCCTTTCAAGCAGATACTAGGTCTCAATTTGAGAACCCGCATGCTCAGAACAAGCTACAAGGGACACATAATAAGATATTGGAGTCAGAAATAGCTCAACTGGTAGTTCTTCTGCTAGTTATCCATTTGGGTCATTGCCTTTGAGACCAATGTAACCAAGGGACATTGCCAATGCTATTACCCTTCGAAGTGGAGTGCAGTAATAAGTGCTTGAGGATGATTAACCTCAAGAAAAGCAAGAAGCTGTAGACAAGACTACGAAGGTGACTGAGAAGAAAACTGCGACTCTAGTGATCAAACTACCATTCCCAAATCGATGCTCAAGAAGAAGCTTGACCACTAGTATAGTAAGATTTTGGAGGTGGTACAGAATCTGCAGGTATTACTCTGGAAATTAAATATTGACATGAACCGTCCCAACTATGGACGTTCCGGCATTTTTAGTCCTAACTAATGATTATTTCTCAGCAGTCCCAACTATGCATTTTTTTTTACTAAATTTGTTCCCAATAGGTTAATGACCTGGTACAACACGTAAAAATGAATTTTCAATTTTTTTCCTCAACTTCCATTTTCTCTCTCCTCTGGTGGGCATCCATCCCTACCATCCACCACCCTTAAAACTCCTACCCCAACTGCCACGCCCACCCAAACCTTCCACCCCTTCAACAACCCCTCCCCAACCCCAAACCTGCCATTCCTCCCCCAGACCCACCACCACTAAGCAACAACATAAACCCCCAACCCTTCGGCCTACCCTCAACCGACTCTCTTTTCTCCTGTAAAAAAAGACTTTGAACAACCTGGCTGAGCTACAAATAACTTTTTGTGGTTTGATAGTCCATCCCCACATTGAGATGTGAAAAACATAAATTGTTAGTAAAATTTTCTTCTTCATTTTCTTTTCACGCTCCTGAAATTGAAGTAGAGTATCACTTAAGGACATGGGGATGGACTACCAACCAACTGCCACCAATGCCAGCTCACTAACACTTACACTACCGACAAGCGCCACCACACATACCCACACGACACCTCTCCTACATACCCATCCCCGAAACTATTGTACCTAACCCCCATAACCACCCCCAAAAACCTTAAACCACCCGAACTACGATCCTAAAAACACAGGAATCACCTGAAGTACCACCCTGGAAACCCAAAAACCACCTTAGCCCACTCGAAACTAATCCAAACATCATTCACGAAACAACCACCTAACCTGAAAGTCTACCCTCCCACCACCCAAACGGCAGCCATATATCAATGAGATTCACCTGATGAAGAATCTGAGATAGAGAGAAAATAAGGTTTTTCACATGGTGGATTGAACTTTCTGGGTGTTTGAGAGAATTTCGTGGGTGTTTGGGTTGGTGCTTTGACGAATTTCACGGGTGGTGGTGGTTATGGTGGTGGTTTAGGTAAAACGATGATGCATGAGGGGGATGGAGAAGGGGAGGTAGAGGGGCGGTACGAGAGGGAGGAGGGAGGAGAGAGAAAAAAAGAAGAAGAAAAATCATTTTAAAGAAAATTAATACGTTGTATAGGTAACCAGCCAACTAGGATCGTTTTCATAAAACATACCTCAAAGATGGGACTACTCATAAATAATCTTTAGTTAGGATTGAAAATGGCGAAACGTACATAGTTAGCCCTGTTACTATAAATTTTTCCCTCTGCAAATGGCCTGGCTGACCGTTCTGTGAATTATCCCCTAGGTATATTAGAGCATGTTCCTGTTAGTGTAGGTAAATTCTTTATCCTTGTGGACTTTGTTGTATTAGATTTGGCAGAAGATACCCAAACACCCATTATCCTCGGGTGAACCTTCCCTCCACACTGCTAGAGCAATAATAGATGTTAAAAGTGGGAAACTGACACTAACTGTTCGGGATGATAAGGTTATTTTTAGCCTAATCAATGCCCCTAAGAGCCCAATGTTAGAGGAATCATGCTATAGTGTTGATGTTATAGATGAATTGATCCATGGCTGCATGCCTCATTCCCCCTCCCGTGATACTTTAAATGATGTGCTTGTCTTAGAGTCTATTGTAGGTGAAGAACATGTTCTAACAGCCTTCAAGACTCACAAAAAGAAAATTGGATATAGCACTGATGACCTGATAGGATTAAGCCCTGACTTTAATGAGCACCGAATTCATCTAGATGAGGGCCACCACCCTAGCATTTCTGTCCAATGCAGGTTGCAAGGGTTGGTACAACCAGAAGTGACGAAACTGCTAGATGCAGGTTGATGGACAACTGATGCCCATGTACCTTTCCTTCCCCTTGTTGCAATGAGGCCATTGCCAAGTTCAGCTTGGGGGAGGATTTATGTAATTATTGCTTTTCTTTTACATTTCACTGCTTTCTATATTACTCTAGTTAACTTAATTGCTTTCAAAAAAAGTGAAAAATCACAAAAAAAAAGAAAAAAATGCTAAAAATATACCAAAAATACGAGTTGAATATGGATTGAATTGATTGCTAATTGCTTCCCTGTGCCTTATATTGTGCTCTAAAAAAATGATTTAACTCACTATGCTCAATAGTTGAGCATTTGTGATTGTGATGTTGTGATGTGATCTCTGACTGCCTTAATCTTGAGTAAATTTTGAAGATAACGCCTATACTTTGACTGCATACTTGAACTGGTTATACTGTGAGGATTCATTGTTGCATATGGGTTTACATCCATATCTAATCTATTCTTGTGTTTTAGTTTCTCATATCATTCTAATCTTGTTTTTGGCAATGTACTCGTTGATTTTTGGTGACTTTATACATTTGTTGTGATAGAGGCGTTCTTTTGTTCAATTTTAAGCCTCAGAGTTGATAAATAAAATAAATTTCCCTTCTAGCTCTGCTGAGCCTAATGACTTTTTATTTTTATATTAAGCCACATTACACACCTTGAGCCTTTATACAATGATTATTGTCCCGAGCATAGCTTGGGGGAGCAATTCGTTAGGTTGATACTATGATGTGTGGGTGATTTGTGGGTTGCTTGGAAATAATGTCTATGTTGATGCAAAGAAAAGAAAGAAAAAGAAAAAAGAAAAAGAAAAATGATAGTGAAAAATCTGAAAAATTTCTATGATTTTCACTCATTAAATTTCAAAAGTGTTGGAAATTATGATGAAAGAGACAAGTATTGGTTGGTTCGGGAGATTTCAAAGTTGGTTATTATCTTAGTCATGTTGTTGAGGTCATGGGAGTTGGTTTGGCCACATCTAGTCTTGTTACTACTGTTTTATGCTTCCCTTTCTTGGCTTTTCCACCACATTCCCTAAATAATTTCCTTACCTTTACCCGAGCCTAATTACAACCGTGAGAAAGACCTCTTGAGCACGTATTTGATTGTTTTCTGGATTAATATGGAGTCAATTTGCCAAAGTTAAAGAGTAAGTTTGTTATTTGAGTCGACTTGACTAGGATGAGCAATATTATACCTTGCTAAGACACCTGAGAGTGTGAGTGGGAGGGGCTATTATGGTTGGGTTGGTAAGTACTCGGGCACATATTATTACTGCCACAAAATTAAAAGGAGTGACACCTCAGTGAGCACTTTTTCAAGATTTGTATGTTATGTAGGACAACTATATTTGATGGTTTCTTTAGGTGATTGGTGGTCAGGGTGATCTCAGTAACTGAACTTGAATTTTGCTTGATTGAAGGATTTTGAGTTTGAAAATGTTGGAACCTGAACTTCTTATCTGAGGGGTTAAGCAATTTTATTCATATTTATTTTGTGCTTTGCTTGAGAACAAGCAAAGGTATATCTTGGAGAGTTTGATGTTATTGTTTTATATAGAGTTTAGGTGCATGTAGGTTGCATTTCTAGTTCATATTAGAGCATTTAGGTGCATATTTGCATGATTTGCTCAAGTTTTGCTTTACTACTTCCCATGTACGTGTTTCGATGATTTTCAAGTTATTTTGAGGACGAATGTTTTGGACCGCATCAGAAAAAATTAGTTAGCTGCTGCGAGCCTATCCAATGCGGACCAAAACCACATCAGAAAGCCCGATTTTGACCGCATCGGATAGGCTTTTTTCCCCTAGTGGAACAAGCGGATTTGGGTCGGATGCTGTATTACGTGAGACAAAAAGTCTTATATTAGGGGATCTGCGTTGGACCATACGGGCCCATCCGACGTAGATTGACCCACTAATCTTTTTAACTTCTGGCTTTTTCTAACCTAAGACTCCCAATACCCTCTCTCACGCCGCTCACTTCCTCCCTTTCTTCGCTCTCCCTCCCCTTCTTCTCCTTTCCCCAAAAAATTTCACTCACAACCTCACATACGCCCACACTCCAGACTCGCTGTTTTGTATTTTATCATAATTTTCACCAAAGAACCATTCATTTTCCAGTAGTTACGACAGAGAGATTTTCCATCGAAGACGAACCCTTCTTCAACCTCTTGTTCGTTCGCTCGTTTTTGAAGCACCAATAAGAAGCCATCGCCGTTTGTTTGTTCCAATTTCATTCTCCACCGAAGACTTGCGACAAAGATTTTTTTTTCCAGATTTAAATTTGCTAGAATTGGTGTTTTTATTCTTTGTTCATGTAAGTGTTGAAATTTGAATAATTATATCTAAGTTTTTGAATTTTTCAATTTTTCAACTTATAACTTGTAAGATGTGAAAATTCAATATAAAAATTTTGTAATTTTTTCTGTTTTATTTTCTATAATTTTCTCTGTTTTATTTTCTGTAATTTTCTCTTTTGTATTTTTTTGTAATTAGTGTTGTAAAAACACCACTTCTTATTTTTTTTCCCATTGTAAATTTATGATACTGGTTTGGATCTATTATCAATATATATTTGTATAATTTCCATAGTTTGTAATACAATTTTGACTTAAATAGCACAAAATGCATGTTGTTTATGTTGCCTCTGTTTTTTGAATTTCTAGATCTATTTTGTTAGGCTATTAGCAGTATCAGGTTGTTGATAAAACTTCTAATGACGAAGCTGAGTGCGTCATTTGCGTCGTACTCTGAGCTATGTTCGACTAGAGGTGATCATTTGGGCCCGACCCGTTTTTGGGCCTGATTCTGGGCAGAATTTTTTGGCCCGCGAGCCAGGCCTGGGCCGACCCGCCCGTATTTTTTTTGGCTTTGGGCAAACCAAAATTCGACTTTTTAGTCTATTTTTTGGCCCGCCCGTTTTAGCCCGCAAAAGCCCGCTAATTTAGGCCCGAAATAGTAGGCTTTAGACACAAAAATTCGGCCCGAAATAGCAGGCTTTGGACACAAAAATTCGGTCCGACCAATGGGAAATTTGTTTTGGCTGCGGCCCTGCCCGAACCTGGCCCGACCCGGCCCATGATCACCTCTATGTTCGACGCAAATGGCAAATCATATGCGTCGCACATAGCTTAGAGTACGACGCAAATGGCAACGCACAACATGCCTGTTGTATGGTGCTGGCAAAACAACATGTGCGTCAGACGTAGAGTAATATCCGATGCAAATAGCACAAAATCTGCATTATGTCCTTAACCGACGAAGATCATGTCTCCCATATTTGTGTCAAGATCTGTGGCGTCGGACCAAGTGTGATATATGCTAGATTCATGGGAAGTATTATATGCGCTGCACTATTTTTTTCTTTTGATGAGGTTTTTATCCCACTTGGTTTTTTCCTTACAACGTTTTTAATGAGATAATTAACTTTAATCATATAAGGATACATAGTAGTTGTACTCTTTATAGTTATAAAATTTTTCCACTGGGTTTTTCCTAACGAGGTTCTTAATAAGACAACGTCTATTATAAGTTATTGGTGCACATTAAAGGGAAAGTGTTGAGATAACACTGAAAATGTGAAATTCAATGTTGAGATAACATTGAAGTCCACCGAAATAGCCTTTCACCAACATGCATTAATGCATGTTGGGAAAGTATTCTCCCATTCGCTGCAACTGTTGAACTTGTGCAGATGTACACAGTGAAATTTTTGCCTATAAATGTCGTCATTGCAAGAAGTGAATTTGCTCATTTGTATATAATACACTCTACTGATATATCTCTATTATATAAGCCAAAGGGAAGCAATGGTGTCTCTCTGTGAATTTACATTTTCACCCCTCCACAATATAAAACCATTATACGCATAAACTTACCGGAAAAAATTCAACCAAATCTCTATTAAATCCAACCAACTCATATAATTGTCAATCACATAAACTTGCCAATAAAAAAGATTCAATCAAATAAAAAAATTAGTAATCAAGAATTTACCAAAAATTAATGCTACAGACAATAAAAAAATATGTCATTCTCATTACAAAGACAACTCATATACAAAATTAATCATAAATACAAACTCCAAAAAAAATTCAGTTTTTTGGACATGAATAATCCCAACATTCAC
Organism: Beta vulgaris subsp. vulgaris; assembly: GCF_026745355.1. NCBI lineage: Eukaryota > Viridiplantae > Streptophyta > Magnoliopsida > Caryophyllales > Amaranthaceae > Beta > Beta vulgaris. Next base: position 13,529,838 of record NC_079209.1, read on the forward strand.
TAGTCTTTTAAAAACATTCACAACTTTGGATTATTTTAGAATAATCCTAACTTCAGAGAGTAGCTTCTCAAAAAAATCTGAACTATTAATTTTCTATATATTATAGACCTAAAACGGATTAGTGTAGGATAGAAAAGTGATACTTTGGTTTATTTTGAGAAGATTCTCTCGAAGTTAGGATTATTGTGGAATAATCCAAAGTTGGGATTATCTTGAGAAGACAGCTGAAAGTTGGGATTATTTATGTCAAATTTTCCCTAAAAATATTTTTAGATAATATTTGTAAGTATTTAAACACTCCTTACTCACCAACTGAAGGTGAACGTCGATACGTACTTTCATACTTTTATTTTTCATTTATTTTAATATCGAGTAAAAATAATTATGACTAAAATGTCACTGCACCCGTAGCGTGCAGAAAAGACTAATTTTTACTAGTACATCCTCTCTATTATATATTTTTCACAACATTAATAATTTTTTTAATTTTTCTATATCTATTAAATAGCATATCAGTTAGATAGATGCATCATTCCTCACCCTTTGTTCCCCTGGTATTGAATGGCAATATGCCATAATAAGTAGGACGCGTAAGTAGATACGTCTGAAAAGGCTGCTAAAGAAGTAGGTAATCTTCCTAAATTGGAGCCCTTCTGAAGAGCGACAAATCGGTATTAATCAGTACTACTGTACTTAAAACACTATATAAACATAGCTTCTACCCCCAACATTTTAATCATTCGCCTCAACAATTACAACTACACACAGTAATAGCAGAAGCAACCAAGAGTGTTCACTCTTCTGAAAATGTCCACCAAAATTTACATCGTGTAAGTTCCCCTCTTTTTGTCTCTCTCTCTATTAATTAATCCCTTAAAAAGAATCAAATTGACAATTATATAAATATTGCTCATATGGGTTTTGTGATTGGGTTATGAATTAGTATGATCATAATTGGAACTGTTTTCTAGAAATTACCCGTTTGAATTTCTGGGATAGCCTCTTATGGGTAGTTCACTATTGATTAATTGTTAGTTTCTTGGTTAATTTTATGTTCTTTTATTGTGAAGTATCATAAATGAAATTTAGTTTATGGGTTTTGTTTTTTCTTTTGTTGCCAAGTATTGTTTATATTGGAAATGATCAATTTGATACGGGGTTATTGAAAATATCCGTGATTGAGCTTATTTGCTGTACGTATTATGTATTTATGTTGTTCCAATTCGCTTCTATTACGGCAACTATGCTTAAGAAATGCATGATTTTGTTGAATGATCTTAATATCAACTTCCAAGTGTAAGAGTATCCTCTTTATAGTCTACATTTTGTCACTCAAACTGGAGGATAAGTATGGAATAACTCTATTATTATTACTCAACGTACTAACTTAATTGGAGCAATAGAAATATCTGTGTTAGTATGTTACTCAAACTCTGTGGAAAAGGATATAGCATATTTCTATTGTTTTTATTTGTGTCTGTTCATATTGTTAATTGGAAGATTATGAGAACTTATCTACCTTAACCTGACTCTGTGTTGAACTTGGGGTCCTGGATTATCCGCTGATGTAGATCTTCAGGGTTAGATATGGTCTTATGTGACGCGTTTTATTGTTGCGTTATGGCTGCATCTTTAACTTCTTTGGCTTACCCAAAATTACAAGTTCATGTCTATTACAAGTTTCGTCCATTTTTGGCACTTAGGTGTTTATTTTACGTTTCCCTTGATTGAAAGCAATTGATAAGTTGCATAAATAATGTGAATTGGTTAGAGAAAGTAGCTTTTGGAGGCATGGTGATGAAGATGCATTGTCTGTTACAAAGGTGGCTGTTGTTATCTTCCTTTTGGTACCTTTTGACTTTACCCCTTTGTGGACCAGTGTCTCTAGAATTTGTTATACGTTTATCCTCCTTTAATTACATGCACTTATCTTAGGAATCTAGTTTTATATTCTTCATCTGAATGATTATATAACTAAAGCTTAGGAAGACCGGATTACTTTCTCATAATGTAGATAGGAGTTAGTGCTGTGTCATGATGATGTTAGACTGGAAAATGAACTTCTTTTAGTTTCTACATCATGTGTAAACATCTGATTTAGTATGAATTTGCCAAGAGAAGTGAAAATCATTTGTCAAATATTTTGACTTTCTGTCGAATATTGTGAAATCTAGCTGGGTGAAAGCTGCTTGTATGGTTGCAGCAATTGTGTGTCAAACAGCCAAATATGATTTCTACCTTGCACACTTGCACCTTTAAATTCAATGCCATCTTCAGCTGGACGTGACATAATTTCCTTTTACTAGTATTGGGGGTGAATGATTATGCCTGTGCACTCATCCCTTACTTTTCCCAGTTTTTAGGGCTTGTACATCACTTCCTGGTGTTATGGGCTTCTCCTCCAATGGCTGCATGTGCCTAACATTACACTGTTGGTGTGATCCCTATGTCGTAATCCATCAATTTCCTTCTACTCCCTTTATCGCCATATTGAAGTATACATTGGAAAATGGCTTGGAGTTTAAAGGCAGTTAAAAAGAAGAGAGAAATAAGTGGTCGGGTGGGTGTAGGGCCCAACTTTAGATAAAAAGTAGAGACCGAAAACTTATTAGAGCCGGATATAATAAGCATACTTTGAAAGGGGACATCCTCTTGGTAGTGTATATGTTGTTTTGGGATAGAGGGAGTAATATAATTGAATTATCTATAATTTGTTTTATAGGCGTTAGGGTGCTTATCGATTTTTTCTTTTATGAAGGGCTTTGATTCCTTCTAAGCAATATCCTCCCACCCCATCAAACTTCCTGGCGTTTATACAATTGTGAATTGTCTTTCATATAAACTTATCAGGGACTGATAAGTTTGTAGATTTGCAAGATTTTCTTGAAAATGTTTTTGTTTCTTGTGACTTTATTGACTGAGAAGTTACACATGTTACAATCAACTCTGTTTTTTTTTTTTTTTTTTGTGAAAATTGATGCAATTAAGTACTGCACAGTTACTATTCAATGTACGGACATGTTGAAAAGCTAGCAGAGGAGATACTAAAAGGAGCTGCATCTGTTGAAGGAGTTGAAGCAAAACTCTGGCAGGTGTTGTTTAAAAATAGCTTCTTATGAAATAAACTACTTGGAGTTTATATCCTCAATTACTTCATTACATTGTATATAAATGATAGAGAATAACGAGGCTTAATGTGATTATAACCTCTTAATTATCTATGAAGGTTCCCGAAACATTGCATGATGATGTGCTTGCAAAGATGAGTGCACCCCCGAAGACTGATGTCCCAATCATCACACCTAATGAGCTTGCTGAGGCAGATGGGTTTCTTTTTGGCTTCCCCACTAGATTTGGCATGATGGCTGCTCAATTTAAAGCATTTATGGATGCTACTGGGGGACTCTGGAGAACACAACAACTTGCAGGCAAACCTGCAGGCATCTTTTACAGTACAGGATCGCAAGGTGGTGGGCAAGAGACTACCCCGTGAGTTCATATTTTCTTGAAGTTTTCTGCTTTCTTGTGTCCCAAATTTATACATAATTATAACTCTCTTGGCAAGATTTAGGACTTTGATGCAGCTATGCGTACATTGGAGAACTTGAGTAAAAAAAAAGGAGAGAAATTTGCATTTTGCAAGTAGATGCAATTGCTTAAGTATATTATAAACAATAAGGCTCCGTTTGGTAGGGCGTAAAACGTTTTCCTGGAAAATTGTTTTACTCTATTTTCAGTTTTACATTGTTTGGTTGGCAAAGGAGTGTAAAACCATTTTCCCTTGGAGTAAAATTATACTCCTAATGATGGAAAACTATTTTCCCTTCAAAATGAGGGAAAACTGTTTTCATTATCTCTCTTACACACTCCTTTCCCACCTCCTAACTTTCCTTTTCATATTTCTTTCATTTTCATTATTTTTCTTACATGGAACCAAACAACGGAAAACTAATTTTGAAATTGTGTTTTCCATTGTAAATTATTTTCCATGAAAATTATTTTACATTGAAAATGTTTTATGCCCTACCAAACGGAGTCTAAAAGAGAGTGAATTTTTGGAAGGTCAGAAAATGATCTTAAATCATATGAAGTAAATAAATTATAACCTTATTTTTTCTTTGGAAGAACCCCTAAAAGACATCGCATAGATGATAGATTCCACAAGAGACGGGAGTGAAAAAGTTTCTGGATCTGCCTTTGTGATTGGTATATTTTCCATGCTTGAATGATTCATTTTATACTGAGCTTGCTCTAATGTATGGATGCATGCAGCTTGACAGCCATCACCCAACTCACCCACCATGGAATGATCTTTGTGCCCATCGGCTACACCTTTGGAGCTGGCATGTTTGAGATGGAGAAAATCAAAGGAGGATCGCCTTATGGAGCAGGGACTTTTGCTGGTGACGGTTCAAGACAACCTTCTGAGCTTGAACTAGAGCAAGCTTTCCACCAGGGAAAATACTTTGCCACCATTGCAAAGAAGCTTAAAGCTGCTGCTTGAAAGATTCATTTCGTCTATAAAGGATCTTATTAATACTCGATTACTCTCATATTGTTTTGTGACATGTATGTTCTCTGTTAAATCCCCTTGGTGCTTGCATTATCAAATACGTTTGCTTCTGGAGTGTTGATTTGTTTCATTGTGTTCTTATATATATACATATATAGTGAAATCTGAATTCAGTAAGCTATATACTAAGAAGGGTTTCCTTATAATTTCTTCTTATTTAGTATTCTTTTTTTGTGAAATATTGCCATTGTTTCTGTAAATTCTTATCAAAGAATACTGAATACGGAATGGCACACGAAGCACGTGAAGACAACGAGCGAGATCATGCTCGAGCTGATACCTGATCTGGAATGGCACCGTAAAAAACTAATGGGTCATGCATGGCTAAGACTCGATACGAAAGCATGGAAAATTATCCAAGTGGGCACGGCCAACTACCATCTCTAGTGGATTATTTGCTAAATCCAGATCCAGTCAGTTTTTTTGGACTTGAATAATTAAGTCTAAACCGATCCAAACCTTTTTTAAAGTCCAATCCGATCTAGTCCAAAATATTTTTATTGAGTCTAAATTCAATCTAGTTCACTCCAAATTATATATAATTTTTTTCCCAAATTAGATCCAAACTGTTTTCTCGTGATTGAAATTTGAAAAACTAAACTCATTATGTAAAATTTTGAAGGCAAAATAGAGTATAGATATTGGAAAACTAAGAACTCCATTCCATACAAGTAGCTACATCTATTTCTAAAGAGTTCTCAAGTCTACAATAACATGCTAATTACAAAATAGAAACTCAAGTCCCAAAATAATGATAAAAAAGGATTATTAACAGTCTACACTATTTAAACACTTATTTGCGATAGTCCATATACACGCACACATGACAAAACAACCCATCTCGGATAACTTTACTCTATTTGAGGGTTGAGCATTTATGTAACACTAGGATAAGTACAATTGCAAGATAAGATTCTCAACTATTCAAGGTTGAAGATAATAATAATCCCACTTCATTAACTTAATTTCAGAATAATCCTACCTTTATACCATATTTTCTTAAAATGGGCCATTTTATCTACAACCTGTTACACAGGTTACTATTCTCACCTCTTTTTCCTCTCCTCTTTCACCCTTTTCTCTCTCCTCTTCTATCCTTTTTTGATTTCAGCAACCACCTAACAAACTACCAGCACCTACTCACAAATTACCCACCACCAAACTAGCCCCACCGAGCCCAAAAAATGCACCACCGTCACCCACTTTCTTGAACTGGGCTGCGGGGGTGGAGGGAATTGCGCCGGGGGGGGGGTTGCGTCAAGGAAACGGGCACGGTGGGGGTTGCCGGGGAGGGGGGGTGTAAGATGGAACATACATCCAGGAGATTGCGAGGACGAAGGGGGTAAAGGCGAGTAGAGGCTGCTGCGACGACGGCTAAAGAGGGGAAGTAGGAGGCTGGGTGTTCGGAGATTGCCGAGAAACGAAGGTGGTGGTGGGTTGGCGATTTCTGTGAGGGTGGTGATAATGAGAGAGAATATTCGGGTGGCAGGGTTTGGGGCGGAGTAGGTGGTCCTTCCTCATTTTTGCTGGAAACGAGGGTGGTGGTGGGTTGGCGATTTGTGTGAGGGTGGTAGTGATGAGATAGAAAAGGGAAGATGGCGGTGGTTTTGTTGTAGTGGTGGGTTGAGGTTGAGGGTTTTTATTTTGTTATTAGTAGGGGTGCTAATCGAGCGAGTCGATCGCGAGCTGGGTCTGCTGGACTCGACTCGAAAATCGACCGACTCGTGCTCGACTCGACTCGAAACTCGTCGAGCACAAAATTTCCTAGCTCGACTCGTGCTCGATAAGAATTATTGATGCTCGACTCGACTCGAGTTCGTTAAACTCGACTCGGCTTGATTGACCGACTGGAACTCGTCAAGATCAACTCGACTTAGGCTCATTATGCTCAACCCAACACGAACCCATAAAGCTCAACCCAAACTCTCAAGTATTATCCTTCCCTTTTACAAAGAAAAGAAGCTTTGGTTTTTAGTTTTCAACCAATGTGGAACTTTTGTTTAAGTCACCATCTTTTTAGAAAGTAAAATACTAAAATAGGCTTTGATTTTTTGTCTTTCTAACATGCGGGATAAGTTTTATGCATTGTTTCTCTCTCCCCCTTTCCAACTTGTTTACATTTACTTTCTTTTTAAGTATATATTTTTTCATTCTCATTTCAACAATTTATATAAACAATTTAACGAGTTGCTCGCGAACTTATCGAGTTGAGTTGGAGCTTGCTCAATTCGACTCGTTAAGGTCTCGAGTCGATCACGAACTCGAGTCGAGCGTTGACCGAGTATTGACCGACTCGATCACGAGCTGCTCAACTCATTTAGCACCACTAGTTATTAGTTAAGTTGTATTAGAGGTAAATTTTAGTTAATTAAGTTGGTCAAATTAATTAACCGTGGTCAAACCGGTTAATCTTCATACTTATCTCTTTTTACAGGTTACTTTTGAAATGGGACCATTTTAAGAAAACAGGGTACAAAGTAGGATTATTCTGAAATTAAGTTAATGAGGGATTATTATTAGAAGACCGTCGAAAAGTGCGATGAAACTTTTCCATTTCTTCCCACATATTTACTTCCTCCATTTATAAATAATTGCACCATTTGCATAGGTGTTTACTATTCATATCTTACACTTTGGTTGTCATTAGCGATTTATATTTTAGTAAAAACGTAGTCATTTGAATCTTGTTAGTTTTGTCTCAATGTATTTTTTTTTATAACAACTTTCTATAATTTTTACTTACTGATACATAAAGATGTTAATGTTTGAAATCACGTATCGACAAGCGTGAAAACATGATGAATGACCCAATTTCTAAAAGGAGTATATGCTAAAATATATTTGGACTTAATTGGACTTTGAACTTCACATGATTTAGTCCAAGTCCAGTCCGAAAACTTTTGGACTCAAATATTTGAATCTAAGTCCAGTATAAAGATATTTTAGTGCATTCCAATCCGATAATTTTGGATTGGATTAGACTATGTATTTATCATAGATTGCTCACACCCGTAATTGTTGTAAGTAGTATGGGCCGCATAGTAGATTCCCATGCTCATCTATTGGCTCTATAAATCCAAAGAAATCGTAAAGGTGGAAACCCTTCGCATGATTTGGTTCAATAGAAAAGCCCATGGCTTAAAACGCGCTTTTAATATTTTATTTACAACGAAATGCAAGTCACAACTTTTCAATTTAAGTTGGACATGGTAAAATGTCCTTCTAGGAATGAGGCATTCCCGATTTCCCGTCCTTTCCTATTATTAAAATAATGAGTATATATGTTAAAATGTTCAGCTAAAAGTGTGACTTGAGAAAGGAAGAGAATGAAAATGATATATAATCTCCAAACAAAGAGAGAGAAAGAGATGAAATTGGACTGGTCATGTCTAGTTTATCTGTTTTTGAGGTGGATGATCGAAAAAAATTATGAGGTGGAAGTAGAGAACGGTAGCGTCAAAGAAAGACGCAGAGAACGGTGCTTAAGGCTATAATGGTCGAAAGAAAATTACAGGCTGGGATACCATGACAAAATGATGGAAGCTCTTGAATGTTTCATTAATAAACTGACCTTATAAGTATTACAAAGGAGTAAAGCAGTTATAGAAGAATTCCGAAAATGAAAATAAAAGAATACCGAGACATGAAAATAAAAGAATACCCAGACATGAAAATCCAAAATTTAGAGCTTGCTTGGTCAACCTTCAAATATATAGGAAATTAGAATTCCTAGGAAGTAGGTATACGTGTTGTTGTTTGGTTAGCAAAAACATGGGAATTATTACTTCTTAAAAAGTTCTATTTCCTACAAAATGGAGGAAATAACTTACCTAAGCCCCCTTAAGTAAGTGGAAATTTCTAATCAAACAAAAAAATGTACTTCCTAGGAAATGAGATTTCATGGGCAATGCAAATTCAAGGGAAGCTACACTTCCCAACTTTAACCAAACGGAGAAGATGCAAAATTAGAGAAAGTACAGAGAAAATAATGAGATAAATAAATAAAGAAAGAATGTTTAATTTTATATAGATTAGGATTGGTCAATGATTTGATTTAGATCTTAGGTGTAACTAGCATGATATTAAGGCTATGTTTAGTTCACCTGAAATTTTCTGATCTGAACTTCTCTGATCTGATCTGAACTTATTTTTTTTATTTGATCTGATCTGATCTACAAGATCTTATCTTTTATAAAATATATTATTATTATTATATTATTACTTTGTAATTCATTATTATGCAATACATTATAAGATCTTATTTATAGTATTATTATTATCATTTTATTTCTATCACAATTTTTACACAACTTTTATTAATAATAATAATTATTATTATCATTATTATAATAACAACAACAATAATTATAATCATAATAATAATATTATTACTAAATATAAGTATATAACCCAAGTCATTAATTTATAAGAGCACTTATATAATGTTTCACACTTTCCCTTAAAAAAAATGTTTCACACTTGAGAAGTCGGCAGACTTAACTCTTTTTTATCATATAAAATAAAATAAGATATACAAACAATTATGACTTGCGCAAGAAAGGAATGGATAGCGTGCAACTTCAAATAACTAGAGAGATTTGGGATTCGGTAGGAAGAGGTATACCAGATCTAAATTTATAATTTGTATCTCGCACTTCGCTTATTTTGAAATGTAACCCGAACTTAATAGTTTCGTTGTCATGAATTTGAGCTATCACATTTTATATATTTCTTATTTTTGCGTCAATCTTATGTTCTTAACACGTGGCTTATAATTTTCTATTATTTAATAACAGCAAAATAACTTAAAATAATGATAACAATGACATTTATAATGATAACAACAAGATTAATAATAATTACCAATATTAATAATTAATAATTACAACCACAACAATAATAATTCTTTTGAACAAATGTACTAGTAAATAACAATACTAATAGTAATAATGAGTTTTTAAATATAAGCATGATCCGATCTGATCTGATCTGAACTTATTTTTTCTGATCTGTTCTGATCTGATTAGATCTGAAATAAGCAAAAATAAGGTGAACTGAACATAGCCTAAGTGTTTGTTTGGTATACATGAAAATTTAATTTCTGTTGGAAGTTTCATTTCCTAAGAAATTACTTCCATTATGTAATTTCTAGGAAATTGCTTAAATTTGTTTGGTTGATATCAAGGAATTTGCAATTAATTAAAATGAATTTTGAATGACCAAAGGAGGGGTGGGTAATTAAATTCCCAAATTCTATGGGAATTTCAATTTCCCAAGGAATTTTCGTTGCACCCATTTTCTCAACTTCCTGTCAACCAAACAACTTCCCAAATGAGAAAATAATGGGAATTTTCATTATTGCCTACATAAATTCCGGTCAACCAAACAAGCACTAACACAACAGTGTTATTGTAACCCAATATTGTGTTCCTGATACATTGAAATATATAAATAGTGTTCATGCAACATAAATATGTTTAATGTTTTAACTTAGCACAAATGCAAAACTAGCAAACAATGTTATTGTAGTACAAAGTTGTGTTTTGGAAAGATTAAAATAGTATTTTTGTAACATACATTATTGTTCGTGAAATATAAATAGTCTTCATGTAATAAAAATACGGTTACTGTGTAATTCTAGCACAAATGTGATACTAACAAATAGTGTTATTGTAGCACGAAACTGTGTTCCGAGAACATTAAAATAGTGTTTATGGAGCATATAATTATTGTTCGCGAAATATAAATAGTGTTCATGCAACACAAATACGTTTACGGTGTAACTTTAGCACAACTGTGATATCAACAAATAGTGTTATTGTAACACGAATTGTGTTCCTAGAGTATTAAAATATTGTTGATGAGATATAAATAGTTTTCATGCAACACAAATATGCTTAAGGTGTAACTCTAGCACAAATGCGATATTAATAAACGATTTTCATGTTTAATTTGTTACTTTTTGTATTTCTAACTAATTTACGTAAGCCAATATATGAGTTGATGTATATGAAGCTTCTCATAATACAAGTTCACACTAGTGGAAAAAACCCCATACGATTTTGACCGGGTTTACCGATCCGGTTTTGGCCCGGATCGGGTGGACTCACAACAATTCACAATGATTAACTGATCCGGTCCTAAACCGGGTCAATTAATCATTTAGCGCTCCGGATTTGGGTGAAAACTTGAACAGATAAGCAAGTTAATTACTTCGATTTTGACCCAAAGCCGCAACGGTTGACCACCCCAAAAACCAAAAAAAAATTGTATTTTTTCATTATTAATCGATACAAAAACAATAGTATATATCAATACTCATTTTATTAAGCATATTATTCTCAATTGAAGTATAATAATAAATAATTAGATACATAAAAATATTCGTAATTATAATTCAACACCATACTCATAAATAATAAGATACATAAGAATGCTCATAGTACTCCATCGACCTCAAGTTCCTCGAATAGGCAACTACTAACCTGACTTACTAGTGAGAGAGTAAGAGCTGGAACCATGAATCTGATTGCTTGCATAATCTACAAAGAGATGCTAGAGCCTTACACAAGCCAATCCAGAATGACGCAAAAAGTTAATTTTCCCTATCTAACCTAAAACTCCCACTCTCGCCCTTCAACCTAAAACTTCTTTTCTCTCTCTCTCTCCTAAACGACGCTCAATCTTCATCCATGTTGTGCATATACATGTTAGTTTTGATGATGAAAATTAATATGATATGTTATAGTATGAAAGTGTGTAACAGTTGCAACAGATGCATGAAGAAAGGAATTAATAAATGAAGACTTTGAGGAAAAGAAGAATCAAGAATGAATTCCAAGTTTATATGTTCCTTAGTATAGTTACTTTGTGTACAAATGTAATATGCTTGAACTAGGTGACATGCTATGTGCTAAATATAGAAATATAAAATTAGTGTAATTATTATTTTCTTAGAGTTAAGGAAATAAATAATTATATTAATATTATATGTCTATATAAAAAGGAAATTAGTTTTCGAAATAAAACAAAAGGGTTAAATAAAAAACCTGTTTTATAAAAGGTTTAAATAAAAAACGTGTTTTATAAAAGATTTTCATAAAAAACTTGTTTTATAAAAGATTTTCATAAAAACGTATTTTATAAAAGATTTTCATAAAATCGAGTTTTACTAAAACGTGTTTTTATAAATTCAGATTTTATAAAATAGATTTCGGAAAATACTTTTTGATAAAAACAAAATTTTGAGATGAAAAGAAAATCTACTATGAAAAACTTATCTTTTTGAGATTAAAGATAAAGATGAAAAAAGATACAGTTTGTTTTTCGTAAGACTAATATCTAGAGAATAGAAATCATGAACACGCAAGATGACTATCGTGACAGGCACTCCAAGTTTCCTACTTTCAACGGACAGGATTACGGATGGTGAAAGACTAGAATGAAGATCTACATTCAAGGTTCTGATTTTGAGTGCTGGAGAATCATAAAGACTGGACCTATTCCTATTCAAGTCAAAAATACTGAAGGAGACAAGGATGAAGATGACTACAACTCTGTTGCCTATGGAAAAGTCGAAAAGAATTACGAAGCTATGAGTATTCTCCAATCTGGAATTGGACCTGATGAATATTCGAGAATCTCGGCATGTACCACTGCTAAGGAAATATGGGACACACTGGAGCTGGCCCATGAAGGTACGAATGAGGTAAAACAATCTAGGATAGATTTACTAGTCCAACAATATGAATTGTTCACATGAATAAGGACGATCTATTAAAAAATGTTTACCAGATTCACACTTATAACTAATGAACTACGCTCTCTAGGAAAAATCTATTCTTTAGAAGATTTAGTTAGAAAAGTGTTAAGAAGTTTAACCAATAAATGGCTTCCCAAAATTACTGCTATTCAAGAGGCTAAAGACCTAATCAAACTCTCACTAGAACAACTGATTGGCTCATTAATGACTCACGAACTTGTTTTAGACTCTAAATCAAATGAACCAAAGAATAAAGGGTTGGCCTTAAAAACTGAAGTAGAAATGAGGATATGAGGTGATGAAGAGGTAGCGTTTCTAACTGAAAAGTTTCAAAATTTTCTTGAAAAAGAACAGGAGCAACAACTTCAGGAGAAGTAAACTTCAAAGGTAAAGGCACTACTTCTAACCCTAAGAAAAGTGCTACTAACTCTTGTTTTTCAAGTGTGGTGATTGATCACAGGATTAAAGAATGCCCTCTATGGAGATGAAAAGCCTAAGGAAAAACGAGAGCAGTCAAAGAAAGAGTTCAAGAAAGCTATGATTGCTGCAGTCTGGGGAGATTCGGATTCTGACGAAGATCAGAGCGTAGCACAGTGGCCAAATTATGTCTGAATGTTGTACAGACAACTCTGAAGACGGCACTGTGCCCTGAAGACTCACATCTATGCTTGATGGCTAAAAGTTCGAACCTTGTCGAAGAGGTGAAGACAGTGAGGTAACCTAATATCCTTAAAACCTTCAATTCATCTTCTTTCAAAAATAAACTAGTCACTTTGCTTGGTAATGTAATTGATGATTGTCAAAACATGAATGATAACTTTGATATCATTAAAAAGGAAATAAAAAACTTGACCAAGCTAAAGATTGGATTAGAACTGGAATATAAGGATTTATTGAAAGAAAATAAAACACTGATGAAAAGGATTGATGAGAAAGACATAGAGATAAATACAATAAAACACGAAAAAACTCTAATTATTGACCTCGTAAATGGCACAGTGCCAGCCACTATGTCCGAAGTTGAAAAATCAAGTCTTGAGAAACAAATTGCAACATTAAATCACGAGTTGGTTGAACTTAAGAACTTAAGATAGAAATCTAGGATTGTTCCACTAATGCTGCCTAGTGATGCAAAGTTAAGTGAAGAACTTGACAAAGTTAAAAGAGACTTAGAGATTTCTAGAAAAAGAAGTAGTGATTTAAATACATCAGTCGAATTCCTAGAATCACAACTATTTATTGCTCGAAAGATGCATGAAAAATGGACTAATGGATTGAATGCTGTAAATTACTTAACTACCACCACTAACAACATGAACAAAACTGGATTAGGATATACTAATCAGCCACATAGTGCCAGGCTTAGTGCCAGAACATTCGAAAGAGACTTCCGAAAGAGAAAATATGTGGGCCCTCCAGAATGTTTAATTTGCAAGTTTTGTGGAAATAATTGTCACCTGATTGACGACTGCAACGAAACGAAAAATCGAATTGCAAATAATATCAAACATGTTACTCAAATATGGGTTAGGAAAGACATACTAGACGCTCAACGTAAGAAAAAGGGACCCAAGCAAATATGGGTTCCTAAAACTAACAAGTGATGCTTGTGCATGTAAACGTGAGAGGAAGCAACCTATGGTACCTCGACAGTGGTTGCTTAAGACACGTGACTGGTGGTAAATCTAAATTGCTCTCACTAGTAACCCACAACGAAGGGTGTGTTACATTTGGCGACAACAAAAAGGGAGAAATAATCGGAATAGGAAACGTTGGCAAAACCCTAACACACGCCATCGAGAATGTAATGCTGGTAAATGGACTAAAGCACAACTTGCTAAGTATATCTCAATTGTGTGATCGAGGTAATGTTGTTGAATTTCATGCAAATATGTGCCAAATCTTGAATGAGAAAACTAGGAAATTAATATTGGAAGGTAAGAGATTAAATAATGTTTACATAATTTGCCTAGATACCTTACCTAATGAGAAAATTTCGTGCATGAGTGCTCTACAAGATAATCCACTACTTTGGCATAAAAGACTTGGACATGTTAGTGCTAGACTGCTTAATAAATTTACAAAAAATGAATTTAGTTGATGGCCTACCATCCATAAACTTTGATTGGGAAGCAATTTGTAATGCATGTGCTAGATGCAAACATTTTCGATCATCTTTTAAGTCAAAACATTTGTTAGCACCTCTAAACCCTTGGAATTAATTCACATGGATCTTTGTCCAATGCGTGTAAGGAGTAGAGGTGGTAGCAAATATGTTTAGTACTTGTTGATGATTTTTCTAGATTTTTGGACTTATTCTTGGTGGAAAGATGAAACATTTGATTTTTCTTGTTCACATTTCGAAAAGTTCAAAATCAAACAAATTGTAAATGCTTCTGTCCGACTGATCATGGCACTGAGTTTGAAAATACAGATTTTGAGAAATTTACAATGAAAATGGAATTGATCATAACTTCTCTGCACCAAGAACACCTCAACATAATGGAGTTGTAGAAAGGATGAATCGTACCTTAGAAGACATGTCTCGAACCATGCTACTATATAGTGGCTTACCTAGAAACTTCTGGGCCGAGGCAATAAGTACGGCATGCTATATATATAGAAACTAAAGTACGATCCATCTTGAATAAAACTCCATATGAACTCGATCAAAGGTAGGAAACCAAATATATCTCACTTAAGATGTTTTGGATGTACTTGTTATGTTCACAACAATGGCAAGGATAATTTGGGTAAGTTTGATCCAAGTGATGAAGCAGTGTTCATTGGATACTCTCCTCATAGCAAAGCATATAAAGTATACAATAAAAGAACAATGCGTATGGAGGAGAGTGTTCATGTCATATTTGATGAATCTGATAAAAATTTACAAGATGTGTAGGTAGATGATGACGAAGACTTCTCTATTGGACTGTTTGAGACACAGACAACAGCACATGAGAAATAAACTGGACAATTTCTAAGGCTCAGAGCATGGCACAGTCTGAAGAACCAAACAACAACTGCGATGAGCATGAAAAGGATGCAGAAGAAGTAATTGAAACTGCTGAAGAAGAAGTGTTGGAAGAACCAACAGAAGCTGAAGGAAGTACAATAAGCGAAAACTTTACTGACCGCTCAGAGCATGGCACTGTGCCACAGAACGTAACTTTCACTCCAAAGAAATGGAAACATCAAGGATCACATCCTACTGACCTAATAGTCACGGACATATCAAAGGGAGTTCAAACTCGCTCATCTCTTCATAACTTTTGTGCTTTCAATGCTTTTATATCTGAAATTGAACCGACTAATTATAAAATTGCATTGACTGACCCTGATTGGATTTTGGCCATGCAGGATGAGCTGAATCAATTCAAGAGAAACAAAGTTTGGCATTTAGAACCTCGTCCCACTCATCAATCAGTTATTGGAATAAAATGGGTTTTTAGAAACAAATTGGATGATAGTGGGATGATTGTTCGAAATAAAGCCAGACTAGTGTGCCAAGGTTTCAACCAACAAAAGGGAATTGATTTTGACGAGACTTTTGCCCCTATGGCCGGTTTAGAAGCTATTCGAATTTTGATATCCTTTGCAGCTTTTAAAAATATTAAACTTTACCAAATGGATGTCAAAACAGCCTTCTTAAACGGGTACTTAAAGGAAACAGTGTATGTCGAACAACCTCCTGGCTTTATTGATCAAAATTTTCCTAATAATGTTTTCAAACTGGATAAATCTCTTTATGGTTTAAAGCAAGCTCCTAGAGCTTGGTATGAACGCTTATCTATTTTTTTTGATGGAAAATGGTTTTAAACGAGGTTCAGTAGATAGAACACTGTTTCTGAAAAGTAAGGCGGAAGAATTATAGTTGTTCAAATTTATGTTGATGATATTATTTTTGGGCAACTACAGAATTATTATGTCATTATTTTGCTGAACTAATGAAAAGTGAATTTGAAATGTCTATGATGGGAGAATTAAGTTTCTTCCTAGGTTTAAAATCAAGCAACTGGAAATGACATAATGATACATCAACAGAAATATGTGAAGGAACTATTGAAGAAGTATGGTATGGAAGATCAAAAACTTATCCTACACCTGTACCTACTGCACTTAAGTTAGATCTGGATGAAAATGGTAAGAAAGTAGATGAAATAATCTACAGAGGTATGATAGGCTCTCTTCTCTACTTAACTTCAAGTCGACCAGATATTCTGCACAGTGTATGTCTTGTGCCAGATTTCAATCTGTCCAAAGAATCTCACTTCAAAGCTGTCAAATGAATACTTAGATATTTAAGAGGCACTAATAACTTATATCTATGGTATCCTAAAGGAGGAAATTTTGACTTGATTGGTTTTTCTGATGCAGATTATGTAGGATTTTTAGTAGATAGAAAGAGTACCTCTGGAACAGCCACCTTCTTAGGCCTTGCTTAATCTCATGGGCATCCAAAAAGCAAAATTCCGTGGCCCTTTCCACTGCAGAAGCTGAATATGTTGCACCGCATCTTGTTGTGCACAGTATTATGGGTAAGACAACAACTTGAGATTTCGGGTTATGATTGATAATGTGCCATTATGTGTGATAATACAAGTGCCATAAACATCTCAAAAATCCTGTTAACATTCACGTACTAAGCATATAGAAATTAGATATCATTTCTTACGTGATCATGTAGAAAAAGGTAACATAGCCCTTGAATTTATTTGTACTGAGGACCAAATAGCTGATATTTTCACTAAACCACTTGCTCGTGAAAGATTTGAAAAACTTAGAGTAGCTTTGGGATTGATTTCTGGTACTTAGTTAATTTATGTGCTTAATTGACCCCCTTTACATGCTTATGAGTTTGAAAGATTCTATCTACACTAAGTCAGATTTTTTATCTAAACCAAGACTCCTGAAAAGGCTATTGATGCTGTCCCGATAACTGACACCTAAGTTGCTTCAAAAAATTCCATGACACACTCCTACAAGTATCACGTTTTTTAAAAAAATATCCATTGATGTTGCTTTCATAAAACTTCAAAATTTTTCAAAAATTGGTTTCCAAAATTTTTTTTAGAAAATATGCAAGGTCATTAGAAGTACATTGTGGACTTAAGCCATAACACATCCCCTTACCATATTTTTTTTAAAAAAAAGGGTCCACCCTAAAACACCTCCAACCCTAAAACCTCCATACACTCTCTCTCCTTCCTCACCATCAAACCATGGGGCGCAAAACTACCCGGCAATTTTTCAAGAAAAAATCTGCAACTCCGGCGACCCCTTCTCCCTCACCAACCCCGTCTCCTCCAACATCGCCATCTCCTCCTCGAAACCTTACCCCTCCTCCTCCACCACCACCTCCGCCGTTACCCCCACCACACCCATCACCACCACCTTCTCCACCTAAACGCCCTAACCCTCCACCGTCTATCTCCAAACCTTTCACACGTCAAAAAACCACCGCCTCCAAATCTCCGGCCAAGAAAAACCCAACTAAGAAAACCGCACCTAAAAAGGTTCCGGCCCAGAAAAAACCCGTCAAGAAACCCGCCACGAGATCGGCCCAGACCCCGGCGCAAAAACTGCCCACGACTTCTTCTCCTCGCCGGTCACCAAATTCTCCAACCAGTTCCGTTGCTATGCCTCCTGACGCCTCTCACTCTCGCAAAAGGAAAGGCTCTAGTTCCGGTAAGCCCACATCTAGTTTCCCTCCTTCTAAAAGGCCGAAAGTTTCTACGGTCAAAATTTTGTCCGGACGTGTTTTCTCGACCACTTGGTTAACACGGACGGAATTTCAATTTTTAATGGATGCCTTACAAACTCAAGGATTGGTTAAATTACTGGATTATAACGATGAGATTTATGAGTCTGGGGTTAAACAATTTTATGAAAATCTGTCGGTTAGTGATGATATGGTTCCATCTTCTTTTGTCAATAATGTTGCGATTACTCTGACATGGCCATTTGTGTCTGGGGTTGACGACGCAACTATCAGTTGGACATTGTCAGACCAACCCTTGCCACATGCCCAGATTTTTTCTGCCTCACACCTTTCGGCCAAACACAAACTTCTTCGAAATCTGGTTACCAAATCTGTTCTTCCCAAGATTGAAACTAGAGGGGAGTGCCTCATAATGGACACGGTACTTATGTGGCTTTTAATCCAAGGCATACCGATTAGCCTTCCTCACTTTATGATCCTTCATATGAAAAACTTGTCTCTCACCTCTCTGTATTATCCGTATGGACTGTGGCTTACCAAGGTATTTCTGGCTTTTGATGTTTTAACTCCAACCTCTAAGGGCGTCACCTATAGTGATATTATGAGCCTTGGTATTCTAAGTAGGATGGACTTATCTGTTATGCGTGGAGAGTTATTAAAGAAAGATTTTCTAGGGTTCAGGCCTAAAGAGGCATGTGTGGGGTGTTTGAAAATGGTCGAAGAGGTGCGTGACATGAAGAAACAGCTGCAGCAGCTCTTGGCTCGTTAACGTGCTAGTGACACACTTGCGGCATAGGAGCATCGTCAACTTATGTCTAAACCATCACACCCTTGATCCTAGTTCTCCTATGTATCTTTGCATATGCCTTGTAGTTTTTGGAAAAACATGTCGGTTTTTGTTAAACTGTTTTGATACTTTTTGGATGTTCTTTTGGATTATCTTAGAGATTGTGAGTTGGTGTTTGTTGTAGCACCAGCATCACTAGCTTACGTAGTTGAGCTATTGGTTCTATTTTTAACTATTCTGATTGTGTGCATGATTTTTTGTCTTTTTGCACTTTTTGAGAATGTCAAAAGGGCGAAAGGAAAGCATATAATATTGAGTTGTGTCATGATGAATATCCTTGGTTATTATTAATGTGAAACGAATATAAAAATGAGCATGTGGAGACAAGTGGAAATTGAATGCTATTAATCTAATGTAGATGGATAATAAAGGGAATATGAATCAGAATAGCATGTGCATACTTTGAGGGGGAACAAAAGATAATAACATGTGCATACTTTGAGGGGGAACAAGTGATTATTTAACAATATTATATTTATGGTTTGTCATCATCAAAAAGGGGGAATTTGTTGTGCATATATATGTTATGTTTTGATGATGAAAATTAATATAATATGTTATAGTATGAAAGTGTGTAACAGTTGCAACAAAGCATAAAGATAGGAATTAATAAATGAAGACTTTGACGAAAAGAAGAATCAAGAATGAAGTCCAAGTTTATATGTTCCTTAGTATAGTTACTTTGTGTACAAATGTAATATGCTTGAACTAGGTGACATGCTATGTGCTACATATAGATATATAAAATTAGTGTAATTATTATTTTCTTAGAGTTAAGGAAATAAATAATTATATTAATATTATATGTCTATATAAAAAGGAAATTAGTTTTCAAAATAAAACAAAAGGTTTAAATAAAAAACGTGTTTTATAAAAGATTTTCATAAAAACGTATTTTATAAAAGATTTTCATTAAACCGAGTTTTACTAAAACGTGTTTTCTAAATTCAGACTTTATAAAATAGATTTTGGAAAATACTTTTTGATAAAAACAGAATTTGAGATGAAAAGAAAATCTACTATGGAAAACTTATCTTTTAGAGATTAAAGATAAAGATGAAAAAATAAAGTTTGTTTTTCTAAAAAGAGAGTTTATCCCTTAAATTAAGGATTAAAAGATAAAGATATTTTTGAAGGATTTTCGTCCAAACCAAGTCCTATAAAAGGGTTTTAGAATTCACTTTTAGATCTAACGTTTTCAGAGAGAAAAATCAGAGATATTAAGAGCTGAAAACAATTTCCTACGGCACTGAGCATAGCACTGTCGAGTCAGTTTCCAGTAACTATTAAACGATTGTAATTGTCCTCTAATTGCTTGACTAAGAAGCACACGTTTGAGGATTATTTCTTTATGTAATTTCACTATTATAGAGAGTTATAACTTTTAGATTTAAGGGTTGATTGGCACTACTAGGGTTACTAGTGGGGGAATCGTATTGTATCAAGAGGTTGATATTTTAGGGTTCAAATAAATAAAGAGTTTTGTTTCGTGTGGACGTAGATCTTAGTGGTGAGATTGAACCATGTTATATCTTGTGTTTGCACATCAAATCTCACATACTTTTAGTTTATTATTCGCAAAAACTCAAATAAGTGATTTACGAGTGTTTGACACAGTGCCATAAAAGAGATTTTGCGAAAATCAATTAGATTTCACCACTCAATTCAACCCCCCCTTCTTGAGTGTCACTTTGTGTTCCAACAAGTGGTATTAGAGCAGGCTATTCTCGTAAGACTAATATCTAGAGAATAGAAATCATGAACACGCAAGATGACTATCGTGACAGGCACTGCAAGTGTCCTACTTTCAACGGAAAGGATTACTGATGGTGGAATACTAGGATGAGGATCTACATTCAAGGTTCTGATTTTGAGTGCTGGAGAATCATAAAGACTGGACCTATTCCTGTTCAAGTCAAAAATACTGAAGGAAATCTGAACGACAAGGATGATGATGACTACAACTCTGTTGACTATGGAAAAGCCGAATAGAATTACAAAGCTATGAGTATTCTTCAATCTGGAATTGGACCTGATGAATATTCGAGAATCTCAGCATGTACCACTGCTAAGGAAATATGGGACACACTGGAGCTGGCTCATGAAGGTACGAATGAGGTAAAACAATCTAGGATAGATTTACTAGTCCAACAATATGAATTGTTCACTATGAATAAGGACGAGTCTATTAAAGAAATGTTTACCAGATTCACACTAATAACTAATGAACTACACTCTCTAGGAAAAATCTATTCTTCTGAAAATTTAGTTAGAAAAGTGTTAAGCAGTTTAACCAATAAGTGGCTTCCCAAAATCACTGCTATTCAAGAGGCTAATGACCTAACTAAACTCTCACTAGAACAACTGATTGGCTCATTAATGACTCACGAACTTGTGTTAGACTCTAAAACAAATGAACCAAAGAAAAAAGGTTTGGCCTTAAAAACTGAAGTAGAAACTGAGGATAGTGAGAGTGACGAAGAGGTAGCATTTCTGACTCGAAAGTTTCAAAATTTTCTGAAAAAGAACAGGAGCAACAACTTCAGGAGAAGTAACTTCAAAGGTAAAGGCACTACTTCTAACCCTAAGAAAAGTGCTACTAACTCTAGTTGTTTCAAGTGTGGTGAGTTTGATCACAGGATTAAAGAATGCCCTCCATGGGATGATGAAAAGCCTAAGGAAAAATGAGAGCAGTGAAAGAAAGAGTTCAAGAAAGTTATGATTGCTGTTGTCTGGGGAGATTCGGATTCTGATGAAGATTAGAGCGTGCATAGTGCCACGAGGCCAAATTATGTCTGAATGTTGTACAGACAACTCTGAAGACGGCACTGTGCCCTGACGACTCACGTCTATGATTGATGGCTAAAAGTTCGAACCTTCTCGAAGAGGTCGAAGACAGTGAGGTAAACCTGATATCCTTAAAACCCTCAATTCATCTTCTTTCAAAGAATCAACTAGTCACCTTGCTTGGTAATGTAATTGATGATTGTCAAAACATGAATGATAACTTTGACATCATGAAAAATGAAATAAAAAACTTGACCAAGCTAAAGATTGGATTAGAACTGGAATATAAGGATTTATTGAAAGAAAATAAAACACTGATGAAAAGGATTGATGAGAAAGACATAGAGATAAGTACACTAAAACACGAAAAAACTCTAACTGATGACCTCGTAAATGGCACAGTGCCAGCCACTATGTCCGAAGTTGAAAAATCAAGTCTTGAGAAACAAATTGAAACATTAAATCACGAGTTGGTTGAACTTAAGAACTCAAGACAGAAATCTAGGATTGTTCCACTAATGCTTCCTAGTGATGCAAAGTTAAGTGAAGAACTTGACAAAGTTAAAAGAGACCTAGAGATTTCCAGAAAAAAGTAGTGATTTAAATACATCAGTCGAATTCCTAGAATCACAACTATTTATTGCTCGAAAGATGCATGAAAAATGGAATAGTGGATTGAATGCTCTAAATTAGTTAACTACCACGACTAGCAACATGAACAAAACTGGATTAGGATATAGTGATCAGCCACACAGTGCCAGGCTTAGTGCCAGAACCTTCGAAAGAGACTTCCGAAAGAGAAAATTTGTGGGCCTTCCTGAATATTTAATTTGCAACTTTTGTGGAAATAATGGTCACCTGATTGACGACTACAACGAAAAGAAAAATCGAATTGCAAAGAATATCAAACATGTTACTCAAATATGGGTTAGGAAAGACATACTAGACGCTCAACGTAAGAAAAAGGGAGCCAAGCAAAAATGGGTTCCTAAAACTAACAAGTGATTCTTGTGCAGGTAAACGTGAGAGGAAGCAACCTATGGTACCTCGGCAGTGGTTGCTCAAGACACATGACTAGTGATAAATCTCAATTCCTCTCACTAGTAGCCCACAACGGAGGGTGTACATTTAGCGACAACAAAAAGGGAGATATAATCAAAATAGGAAACGTTGGCAAAACCCTAACACACTCCATTGAGAATGTAATGTTGGTAAATGAAGTAAAGCACAAATTGCTAAGTATATCTCAATTGTGTGATCGAGGTAATGTTGTTGAATTTCATGCAAATATGTGCCAAATCTGAAGAGAAACTAGGGAATTAATATTGGAAGGTGAGAGATTAAATAATGTTTACATAATTCTGCTAGATACCTTACCTAACGAGAAAATTTCATGCATGAGTGCTCTACAAGATAACCTCTACTTTGGCATAAAAGACTTGGACATGTTAGTGCTAGACTGCTTAACAAATTGAGAAAAATGGATTTAGTGATGGCTTACCATCCATAAACTTTGATTGGGAAAGCAATTTGTAATGCATGTGCTAGATGCAAACATGTTCGATCTCTTTTAAGTCAAAACATTTGTTAGCACCTCTAAAACCTTGGAATAATTCACATGGATCTTTGTGGCCAATGCGTTAAGGAGTAGAGGTGGTAGCAAATATTATTAGTGCTTGTTGATATTTTTTAGATTTTGGACTTATTCATTGGTGGAAAGATGAAACATTTGATTTTCTTGTTCATATTCGAAAAGTTCAAAATCAAACAAATTGTAAATTGCTTCTTCCGTACTGATCATGGCACTGATTTGAAAATACAGATTTCGAGAAAATTTTGCAATGACAATGGAATTGATCATAATTTCTCTGCACCAAGAACACCACAACAGAATGGAGTTGTAGAAAGGATGAATCGTACTTAGAAGACATGTCTCGAACCATGCTTTAAAGTGGTTACCTAGAAATTTTTGGGCCGAGGCAGTAAGTACTGCATGCTATATATATACAGAACTAAAGTACGATCCATCTTGAATAAAACTCCATATGAACTCGATCAAAGGTAGGAAACCAAATATTCTCACTTAAGATGTTTTGGATGTACTTGTTATGTTCACAACAATGGCAAGGATAATTTGGGTAAGTTTGATCCAAGAAGTGATGAAGCAGTGTTCATTGGTTACTCTCCTCATAGCAAAGCATATAAAGTATACAATAAAAGAACAATGCGTATGGAGGAGAGTGTTCATGTCATATTTGATGAATCTGATAAAAATTTACAAGATGTGTAGGTAGATGAAGACGAAGACTTCTCTATTAGACTGTTTAGAGAGCCACAAGACAAACAACACATTGAGAAATAAACTGCGACAATTTCTGAGGCTCAGAGTATGGCACAGTCTGAAGAACCAAATAACAACTGCGACGAGCATGAAAAGGATGCAGAAGAAGTAATTGAAACTGCTGAAGAAGAAGTGTTTGAAGAACCAAAAACTGAAGGAAGTACAAAAGCGAAAACTTTACTGACCGCTCAGAGCATGGCACTGTGCCACAGAACGTAGCTTTCACTCCAGAGAAATGGAAACATCAAGGATCACATCCTACTGACCTAATACTCACGGACATATCAAAGGGAGTTCAAACTCGCCCATCTCTTCATAACTTTTGTGCTTTCAATGCTTTTATATCTGAAATTGAACCGACTAATTATTAAATTGCATTGACGGCCCCTGATTGGATTTTAGCCATACAGGATGAGCTGAATCAATTCAAGAGAAACGAAGTTTGGCATTTAGAACTCATCCCACTCATCAATCAGTTATTGGATCAAAATGGGTTTTCAGAAACAAATTGGATGATGTGGGATGTATTCGAAATAAAGCCAGACTAGTGTGCCAAGGTTTAACCAACAAGAGGGAATTGATTATGACGAGACTTTGCCCCTGTGCCCGTTTAGAACTATTAATTTTGATATCTTTGCAGCTTTTAAAAATATTAAACTTTTCAAATGGATGTCAAAACAGCCTTCTTAAACGGGTACTTAAAGGAAACAGTGTATGTCGAACAACCTCCTGGCTTTATTGATCAAAATTTTCCTAATAATGTTTTCAAACTGGATAAATCTCTTTATGGTTTAAAGCAAGCTCCTAGAGCTTGGTATGAACGCTTATCTATTTTTTTAATGGAAAATGGTTTTAAACGAGGTTCAGTAGATTGAACATTGTTTCTGAAAAGTAAGGGGGAAGAATTATTAGTTGTCCAAATTTATGTTGATGATATTATTTTCGGTGCAACTACAGAATTATTATGTCATTATTTTGCTGACTAATGAAAAGTGAATTTGAAATGTCTATGATGGGGAATTAAGTTTCTTCCTAGGTTTACAAATCAAGCAACTGGAAATGGCATATGATACATCAACAGAAATATGTGAAGGAACTATTGAAGAAGTATGGTATGGAAGACTCAAAAACTTATCCTACACCTGTACCTACTGCACTTAAGTTAGATCTGGATGAAAATGGTAAGAAAGTAGATGAAATAATCTACAGAGGTATGATAGGCTCTCTTATCTACTTAACTTCAAGTCGACCAGATATTTTGCATAGTGTATGTCTTTGTGCCAGATTTCAATCTTGTCCAAAAGAATCTCATTTCAAAGCTGTCAAACGAATAATTAGATATTTAAGAGGCACTAATAACTTATATCTATGGTATCCTAAAGGAAGAAAATTTGACTTGATTGGTTTTTCTGATGCAGATTATGTAGGATTTTCAGTAGATAAAAAGAGTACCTCTGGAACAACCACTTTTTTAGGACCTTGGTTAATCTCATGGGCATCCAAAAAGCAAAATTCCGTGGCTCTTTCCACTGCAGAAGATGAATATGTTGCAGCCGCATCATGTTGTACACATGTATTATGGGTAAGGCAACAACTTTGAGATTTCGGAGTTATGATTGATAATGTGCCTATTATGTGTGATAATACAAGTGCCATAAACATCTCAAAAAATCCTGTTCACATTCACGTACTAAGCATATAGAAATTAGATATCATTTTTTACGTGATCATGTAGAAAAAGTTAACATAGCACTTGAATTTATTTGTACTGAGGACCAAATAGCTGATATTTTCACTAAACCACTTGCTCGTGAAAGATTTGAAAAACTTAGAGTAGTTTTGGGATTGATTTCTGGTACTTAGTTAATTTATGTGCTTAATTGACCCTCTTTACATGCTTATGAGTTCGAAATATTCTATCTACACTAAGTCAGATTTTTTATCTAAACCAAGACTCCTGAAAAGGCTATTGATGTTGTCTTGAATACTGACACCTAAGTTGCTTCAAAAAATTCCATGACACACTCCTACAAGTATCATGTTTTTTTAAAAAATATCCATTGATGTTGCTTTGATAAAACTTCAAAAAATTTCAAAAATTGGTTTTCAAAAAAAAATTTTCGAAAATATGCAAGGTCATTAGAAGTACATTGTGGACTTAAACCAAAACACATCCCCCTACCAATTTTTTTTAAAAAAATTGGTCCACCCTAAAACACCTCCAACCCTAAAACCTCCACACACTCTCTCTCCTTCCTCACCATCAAACCATTGGGCGCAAAACTACCCGGCGATTTTTCAAGAAAAAATCTGCAACTCCAGTGACCCCTTCTCCCTCACCAACCCCATCTCCTCCACTATCGCCATCTCCTCCTCTAAACCCTACCCCTCCTCCTCCACCACCACCTCCGCCGTCACCCCCACCACACCCATCACCACCACCTTCTCCACCTAAACTCCCTAACCCTCCACTGTCTATCTCCAAACCTCTCACACGTCAAAAAACCACCGCCTCCAAATCTCCGGCCAAGAAAAAACTAACCAAGAAAACCCCACCTAAAAAGGTTCCGGCCCAGAAAAAACCCATCAAGAAACCCGCCACGAGATAGGCCAAGACCACAGCGCAAAAACTGCCCACGACTTCTTCTCCTCGTCGGTCACCAAATTCTCCAACCAGTTCTGCTGCTACACTTCCTGACGCCTCTCACTCTCGCAAAAGGAAAGGCTCTAGTTCCGGTAAGCCCACATCTACTTTCCCTCCCTCTAAAAGGCCGAAAGTTTCTACAGTCAAAATTTTGTCCGGACGTGTTTTTCCGACCACTTGGTTAACAAGGAGTCAAGGATACGGGCTTACAAACTCAAGGATCAAATTACTGGATTATAACGATGGGATTTATGAGTCTGAGGTTAAACAATTTTATGAAAATCTGTCGGTTAGTGATGATATGGTTCTATCTTCTTTTGTCAATAATGCTGTGATTACTCTGACTGTGGATGAATTGGCTCAAATTCTGGGGGTGCCCTCTAGTGGGTTTTCGGACTTACCTTACCAAACATGGCCATTTTTGTCTGGGGTTGACAACGCAACTATCAGTCGCACATTGTCAGACCAACCCTTGCCACACGCCCAGATTTTTTCTGCCTCACACCTTTTGGCCAAACACAAACTTCTTCGAAATCTGGTTACCAAATCTGTTCATCCCAGAATTGAAACCAGAGGGGAGTGCCTCATAATGGACCAGGTACTTATGTGGCTTTTAACCCAAGGCATACCGATTAGGCTTCCTCATCTTATGATCCTTCATATGAAAAACTTGTCTCTCACCTCTTTGTATTATCCGTATGGACTATGGCTTACCAAGGTATTTCTGGCTTTTGATGTTTTAACTCCAACCTCTAAGGGAGTCACCTGTAGTGATATTATGAGCGCTGGTATGCTGAGTAGGATGGACTTATGTGTTATGCGTGGAGAGTTATTAAAGAAAGATTTTCTGGGGTTCACGCCTAAAGAGGCATGTGTGGGGTGTTTGAAAAATGGTCGAAGAGGTGCGTGACATGAAGAAACAGCTGCAGCAGCTCTTGGCTCGTCAACGTGCTAGTGATACACTTACGGCATAGAGGCATCGTCAACTTATGTCTAAACCATCACACCCGTGATCCTAGTTCTCCTATGTATCTTTGCCTATGTCTTGTAGTTTTTGGAAATACATGTCGGTTTTTGTTAAACTGTTTTGATACTTTTTGGATGTTCTTTTGGATTATCTGGGAGATTGTGAATTGGTGTTTGTTGTAGCACCAGCATCACTAGCTTACGTAGTTGAGCTATTGGCTCTATCTTTAACTGTTCTGATTGTGTGCGTGATTTTTTGTCTTTTTGCACTTTTTGAGAATGCCAAAAGGGGGAAAGGAAAGCATATAATATTAACTTGTGTCATGATGAATATCCTAGGTTATGATTAATGTGAAACGAATATAAAAATGAGCATGTGGAGACAAGTGGAAATTGAATGCTATTAATCTAATGTATAGATGGATAACAAAGGGAATATGAATCAGAATAACATGTGCATACTTTGAGGAGGAACAAAAGATAATAACATGTGCATACTTTGAGGGGGAACAAGTTATTATTTAACAATATTATATTTATGGTTTGTCATCATCAAAAAGGGGGAATTTGTTGTGCATATACATGTTATGTTTTGATGATGAAAATTAATATAATATGTTTTAGTATGAAAGTGTGTAACAGTTGCAACAGATGCATGAAGAAAAGAATTAATAAATAAAGACTTTGACGAAAAGAAGAATCAAGAATGAAGTCCAAGTTTATATGTTCCTTAGTATAGTTACTTTGTGTACAAATGTAATATGCTTGAACTAGGTGACATGCTATGTGCTAAATATAGAAATATAAAATTAGTGTAATTATTATTTTTTCGAGTTAAGGAAATAAATAATTATATTAATATTATATGTCTATATAAAAAGGAAATTAGTTTTCGAAATAAAACAAAAGGTTGAAATAAAAAACGTGTTGTATAAAAGGTTTAAATAAAAAACGTGTTTTATAAAAGATTTTCATAAAAAACGTGTTTTATAAAAGATTTTCATGAAAACGTATTTTATAAAAGATTTTCATTAAACCGAGTTTTACTAAAAACGTGTTTTATAAATTCAGATTTTATAAAATAGATTTTGGAAAATACTTTTTGATAAAAACAGAATTTGAGATGAAAAGAAAATCTACTTTGGAAAACTTACCTTTTTGAGATTAAAGATAAAGATGAAAAAAGATAAAGTTTGTTTTTCTAAAAAGAGAGTTTTATCCCTTAAATTAAGGATTAAAAGATAAAGATATTTTTGAAGGATTTTCGTCCAAACCAAGTCCTATAAAAGGGTTTTATAATTCACTTTTAGATCTCACGTTGTCAGAGAGAAAAATCAGAGATATTAAGAGCTGAAAAAAATTTCCTACGGCACTGAGCATAGCACTGTCGAGTCAGTTTCAAGTAACTATTATACGATTGTAATTGTCCTCTAATTGCTTGACTAAGAAGCACACGTTTGAGGATTATTTCTTTCAGTAATTTCACTATTATAGAGAGTTACAACTCTTAGAGTTAAGGGTTGATTGGCACTACTAGGGTTAGTAGTGGGGGAATCTTATTGTATCAAGAGGTTGATATTTTAGGGTTCAAAGAAATAAAGAGTTTTGTTTCGTGTGGACGTAGATCTCAGAGGTGAGATTGAACCACGTTATATCTTGTGTTTGCACATCAAATCTCACATACTTTTAGTTTATTATTCGCAAAAACTCAAATAAGTGATTTAGGAGTGTTTGGCACGGTGCCATAAAAGAGATTTTGCGAAAATCGATTAGATTTCACCACTCAATTCAACCCCCCCTTCTTGAGTGTCACCTTGTGTTCCAACAATCCCCTTCTTTAACCTTCCTCCCGTTCTTGAATTCTTGTAACATCTCTCTAATCTCCTCTCCTCCCCTTCTTCTCCTTTTCCCAGGAAATCAAGCGAAGATCTATTTACCGAAGATGAAGGCGCACCAATTTCATTAGCCGTCTTCGTTTCATTCGTTCTCCAATTTCATTCATTCACCAAAGACGAAGACGCACCAGATTTGTTCTTTAGGCTACCAGATTCTTTCATTTTCAAAGCGCAAGAGATTTCATGTTCACCAAAGACGAAAGCGCACCAGTTTTGCTCCAATTTCATTCATTCGTTTGTGCTTTTTAGCAAATGGTTTGGGTTTTCTTAGAGATTTGGGTGAAGGGTCTCAGTCAAAACCCTCATCAAGACCTTGATATTCAATCTCCGAGCTGATGAAAACTTCAGATTCAGGTAATAATTTCGATTCTGATTTTCTGAAAGGGAAAGGGCTAGCTCTCAAGGAGGATCAATAGGCAGAGAGAGACTTTCTACGGTTAAATAGCGGCCGAACCTCGAAACAAGAAGCGATTGAAGAGGAGGATACAAACAAAAGGGAAAATTGCAATAAGAAGAAGCATCACACACTCCTCAATTTTTAGATCTACCCAAATCGTCCTAGAAGAAAACTGAAAAATATTTTTTTTTTGTATCCAAATTTTATTAATTTTTTGGGTACGATGTTGGTGACATATTGTAATTGTGGCTTAATTTTGTTGTGAAGTGAAATAAAACTAAAAATAATTTTTTTCTTCCTTGATTGTAATGCCTTTGATATATTCAGATTGCTTTACCTCCATTAATGTCGTAGTTTGCACTATTAGCATGCAAACCTTTTGGTGTAAACTGGAGAATTATTGGGTTTTTTTACATTTCTTGACAAAAAATAGTTGATTTGCATCGTATGTTATTACAACAATCGACATAAATTCACTATTTTATTAAAAATGGTTGATTTGCGTCGCATATAGCCTAGCCTGCGACGCAAATGGTGTTGTATTGCTGGGGTTCTAGAGCCAAGTGTGTCGGACCTCTCTGACATCCGACGCAAATAGTTTAATATCTGCATCGAGTCCTAATTTGACATAGATCATCTCTCCTTAATTTGCGTCAAGGACTCTAGCGTCGGACACATGTCGTACCCAAATGAGGGTCTCGCATACGACACAAATAGTTGATTCCATACTAGTGTACGTAGGAGATGGCGCTCCTAGCATGGAGAAGAGAGGAGCGGGAGATCTCAAGGAAAAAATGAGCGGGAGCTCCTATGTGTGATGAAGGATACCAATGGAAGTTGTAGCTTGGAGCTACCCATTAGCTCTTATTGAGCAAGCGCTCCTGGCGTGCATTGAACAAGGAGCAAACACTCCGTTCTATAGAGGAGCGGGCGCTCCTCATGAGCTTAGCAGCCAACCTGTTGGAAGTAGGAATGGAGCGACCCAGGAGCTCACTCCATCGCCTAATTTTATTATAAGCAGGCACTTCAAATTATCAAGGAGCAGGCGCTCCTTGTGATTTTCGCGACTTTTTCTTGTTTAAATGTTTTTTAGCACGTTTTTGTATTAATATAATACTTTATCCACTTGATCACATGTTAACTTTTATTCTAGAATATAGTTATTAGAGTGTTTTTAGCTTAATCTAGTGAGAGAAAGTAGATTTTCAGGAATTTGTAGGTTGGATTATGGCAAAAATTGTGGTTTTTATGCAAGATCTTCATTTCTTCTTCATGGTTTAAGTAATACCTCTTATTTTGTTTACCTTTTATACTTTTATCTTTTTGTTTATTTAACTTTTGTTTACTTAGTTTAATCCATATTTAGATTTTAGTTTCTTAGCTTAATCTTGTGTTAAATCTTGTGTTGATTGCCTTAGTTGTTCATGTTTGATTTATTTTTCCCTTTTATTAGTATTGCTATGATGATTTGTTAGTAGTTAATTGGTTGGGGCTTGGGATGAAAACTCAACCATGGTTCAAGAATAACCCTCATCAACTTTAAAAACTCGATGTAATTGGTACCATTTTACGACCGGATTTCCGCACGGTCGTTAAGGTTGGTCGCAATTGGCATTCATTCTTGTAGTGCCATGATTAATTTGGGTGTTTGAATAAGTTAAGGGTTTAATTGGGTTTATTAATTGATTAATAGCATGAGTATTATCTACACGCGTTCTAATTGATTACTTGGATGTTTGTTTATTGATGCACTAGTCAAATTGAGAGAGGAGATTAAGGTTGACATTTATACTATTATCTTGTTTAATAGATCATGAGAGTAAGATTTGAGTGAGGGTTTTATAAGTTGACATTGTGCTTATCACTTGGATGCATGTTTGAGACCATGAGAGTGGCTTAAATATGTTTTATGCACCCTTGAGAGAGGGCTTAGAACTACTTAAAAGTCAATAACCTCAATTATTATTTTTTTTATTATTATTATCATTATTATTTATTACTATTATATTATTAATATTTATTATTATTATTATTATTATTATTATTATTATTATTATTATCTATTTTTATTATTTGTTATTATTATTTATATTATTATTTTTATTATTATAGTTACTATTATTTATATTATTATTGTTATTATTATTGTTATAATTATTTTTTATTATTATTATTTATTAATAATAATAATTTTCCATTCTTTTTGATTTTACTAACCAAACAACATTTTTAACCAAAGCAAAACCCAGTCCATTCTCCTTGTAACCCTTTCTCGTACTATTTTCCTTTCCTCTTAACGAACCAAACGCCCCCTATACAAAGTAGATTAACTAGAGGATCAACAAAAACGCAAAATTAATATCAAATAAAATAAACAATCTTTAACAGTAGATTCAAAAATTACAAAAAAAATTAACTTGTGAAACTACAAAGAATACTAGTGGAAAAAACCCCACCTGATGCGGTCAAAACTGGCCTTTCTTATGCTGTTTTAGTCCGCATCAGGTGGGGTCGCAGCAACTCACTAATGTTTTATGATGCGGTCAGAAAACGATAATCTGATGCGGGTCCTAGGGAAAACCGCATCAGATTATTATCTTGGCGCGCGCGCCAAGTTTCCTTCATCCTTTGGGAGCAAACTGATGCGGTTTATATATATATATATATATATATATATATATATATATATATATATATATATATATATATATATATATATATATATATATATATATATATATATATATAGCTTATATCTAAACCTACCATAATTGGAAAACGTCTCACGCAAACGTCGTATAAAGTACTCAAAATGATATTATTATATATAATATTTTGAGAATGTACTACAAATGAAGTTTTACATAAGTACTAAAATCAAAAATAAACATATATAGTGTAAGTAGCTAGTAACATAATCCTAACAAAGAAGCTCAAAGCCGCGACATCATCCTCACATGCAAATGTCGGTAAGGTAGCGTGCTAGCAAATCCTGAACCTCGTTTATCTCGGAGGTGGTGAAAGAATCCTCCCTTGGCTTTCCCTTGATAAATATCTTATAAAACAAACATAAAGAACCACACATAACAAGTCAATAATGAGAATAAGTGCGGGAGGTTGATGAAAGTTGTGCTAACAAGTCAAAAATCGGCCCGAAATGGCCTAAACTTACCCAAATTGGGTTTCAAAGCATGAAAAATGATTTAACTTGACTCTAATGGTTAAATATGTTGTTATTATATCTATACATGTTCTAGGATGTGACTAAATGCGATAATTAAGGAAAATGAACATGAAAGTCTAATATCGGTCCTAAATGACCTTCATATACCCAAATTGGGTTTCAAAGCATAAGAAATGGTTTTTCTTTACTCTAATGGTTATATATATTGCTATTAGTACTATATATAACCTAACATCTGACTAAATGCGGGAATTAAGGAGAATGAACATGAAAATCTAATATCGGCCCTAAATGACCTTCATTTACCCAAACTGGGTTTCAAAGCATGAGAAATAGTTTTTTTCGTGACCCTGATGGTTATATATGTTGCTATTAGTACTATATATGTCCTAACATGTGACTAAATGCGGGAATTAAGGAGAATGGACAAGAAAATCTAATATCGGCCCAAATGACCTTCATTACCCAAATTGGGGTTCAAAGCATGAGAAATGGTTTTTGTTGACTCTAATGGTTATATATGTTGCTATTAGTAATATATATGTCCTAACATGTGACTAAATGTGGGAACTAAGGAGAATGGACAAGAAAATCTAATACCGACCCTAAATGACCTTCATTTACCCAAATTGGGTTCCAAAGCATGAGAAATATTTTTTCTTGACTCTAGTGGTTATATATGTTTCTGTTAGTACTATATGTGTCCTAACATGTGGCTAAATATGGAGAACTATGTAAATTGAAGTTGAAAGGCCAAAATAGGTCTGAAAAGACCTTCAGTTACGCAAAATGACATTTATCTACCCAAAATGGATTGAGAGCACATGAGTGGACTATACTTGACTCTAATGGTTAAATATGTTGTTATTATAGATATACATGTTCTAACATGTGACTAAATGCGGGAATTAAGGAAAATGAACATGAAAATCTAATATCGGCCCTGAATGACCTTCATTTACCCAAATTGGATTTCAAAGCATGAGAAATTGTTTTTCTTGACTCTACTAGTTATATATGTTGCTATTAGTATTATATATATTCTAACATGTGACTAAATGCAGGAATTAGGGAAAATCAACATGAAAATCTAATATCGACCCTAAATGACCTTCATTTACCCAAATTGGGTTTCAAAGCATGAGAATGGTTTTTCTTGACTCTAATGGTTATATAAGTTGCTATTAGTACTATATATATCCTAACATGGAGCTAAATTTGGAAAACTATGTAAATTGAACTTCAAAGGCCAAAATAGGTCTGAAAAGGCAAAAATGGGTTGTTATGTATAATACCTTCTCCGACTTCCTTGCAACTTGAGGCTATATCGAACATGAACCTCATGACATTGTAGCCACACTCGGTTCCCCTTAGTTGTTGAGCACACTAATTATAGAATTACATTAAAAAATCATGTAAGAAACATACATGTTTATTTTTTGTGAAAGAAGGAAGTAGAAAAATAATATGAGTTACCTTATTCATTGTTTTCCACTGAGGAACTTTTCGTGTTCTTCAACCTTCTTCAAACAGTTTTAGTTATGTTTATTTCATGTGAGAAGTGGACAAAGGAAGAAATTAGTGAAACGTGTTGTGCTAATAATAATAAGCATTTTAATTAATTAACAAACATACCTATTCATGCATGATTTGAGGAGTAAGGATCGTGGTGGATCTTGAGCTGAAGAATCAAACTGATATACTGTGTTGTTTGAAGGAAAAATCACAAAATAAAGCTAGGAAGCAATCATGTGAGTGCTTGATTTATTACGTGCTAAAAATGGATATAAAAGTTCAAAACTATACTCTTCAAAGCAAGGGGTAAATATGAACTTATTTTGTGCACGCTTAGCTATTTGGAGACATAGCCATATATACTCCTTAACCTCAGCTGTGTTTTGCAAACAATTGTCAGCTCGGATGAAATTTGGACATAACCACCCAAACTGATCGCGTTCACAAGGAGACTCTTAGAGTAATCTTCAATTTAAAGCACAACCATATACATAACATAGATATATTATTAGATATTGCAAAGAAAGTTCATATATTTCATAAGTATAAATGTTATACCTCATGAATGCTTGAATTAAAACATTCAACATCTCTCAGCAATTGAACTCGTTCACATCATCCTTGGAAACCCATGTCGATGCTTCCTCGTGGTAGTTAAATTCCATGGTACCCAACCTAACCTCCACAAGTGTATCATCCGGCATATCACGCATATTTGTATGTAGCCATGAGCATGCCTTAGTGAGACATTGAAGCATTGATGACTCAATCCAAGTATCTTTAGGAGGGTTTTGTTGGTGACTTGAACCTTTGGAGACTTGCTTCCTTTCCCGGAATCGCATTCTTTGGCTTGCTTGAACCCTCCTTTTCCTTCGCCTTTTCTAGAGGAGGTGAGTCTGCCTTGATTTTCTTAGGTTTCTTTATTCTCTCCAAAACGTATTGATTGAAACGATATAACATTCAACTTACTTAGTTGATACTTAATAGATATGAATTAAATATATCAATATGAATGAAGACTTTAGTTGCTTCATTTTACCTCGTCTGAAAACCTCACCCATGCCGATGGCCACAACACATAACCACCATGAGCGTCGGTCAAGACATTTCTATCCATCGACGGGTTAGGCAATGGGAGAGCAAGGTTTTCGTAACCGGGAGTGATGGAGACTATACTAACCGCCAAGTGATCATTGTCCACAGACTGATGATGGCATGGACTGTTGCTCGTTCACTTCGTGATTGTGCATTTCCACAAGGGTCATCTTTTCTTCTGTAGCGCCGGTTAAAATCAACCCACTTGCATTGAAATGAGCAGACCGTGAAACCAGAGTAGTCAAGCTCCCAAATATCTTCAACCCGCCCATAGTATAACAATGTAGCATCAATAGGAGACTTGTCTTTGGCACTTGCATACTGTGTAGATGATGCCTCTACTGAAACGTCACTATTCTCCAAAGATCTCGATTTTTTATCTTGATGATCTGTCCAAAACGTATATCCATTAACATCATAACCCTCATAGGAGAGCACAACTTCTCGAGGACCAAATGCTAGCCACTTAAGAGTTTATGAAACAGTGGAATCTACTTTACGCATTAATCAGTTATGGAACCAATCAATAAACATCTTATTATGCAACTGCATCAACGCTCTAGTCCCTTTACCTGGATTCTCATCACGCAACTCCTCCATATGCTCATCCAAGTAGGGATGGACCTGTACCATATGCTGTAATACAAATAAGTGTGCTTGTATGCGCATTTCAACAGGAGGGACAATCATTTTGCCAAGTGTACCTTTACCCTCGAGTCTGCCCTCGTGCCGATATGTAGGAAGTCCAATAGGGTCAACATTAATTAAGAACTCGGCCACAAAATTACCGACCTCTTCACTCACAATCCCCTGAATAATAATTCCTTCTGGTTGCGCTGGATTCCTTACTTTACCTTTCAAAGAGCCCATATGTCTCTCAATGGGATAACACCACCTCAAAAACACCGGACCAAAATGCATAATCTCTCGAACTAGATGTACAATCAAATGGACCATAATGTCGAAGAAAGCAGGTGGGAAATACATCTCAAACTTGCACAAAGTCTCTATTACGCCAGCCTGGTGAGCATTAAGTTTCGACGGTTGTAATGTTTTGCTACATATAGTATTGAAAAAGGAACACAACTTTGTTATGGTATATCTCACGTGTTTCGGCAATATCTCTCGAATTGCAATCGGTAAAATACTTGCATCATTACATGACAATCGTGAGACTTCATACTCGATAGCTTCAAGTCACCGTCTAAGGTAACAAATCTTTTCACGTTCGATGAGTACCCTGATGGAACCTTAATGTTGTACAAAGACTCGCAAAAAAAAAGGCGTTTATCAGCTCTAGATAGAGTGTAACAAGCCGGAGGCAAATAGTTCATATCATCATCAATGAGCTTTTTCTTTCGCTTTCCTTCAATTCTTGCAACCAACCCTTCCTCAATTTCCTCTTTTTTTCCCATTCCTTTTTCTTTGCCAGACACTTTCTCTTTTTTCTTTCTTTTCTTAGTGTCCCTCTTTTGAGCCCATAGCTCTGGTCGAAGACCCTCACTTTCCAGGTACAATTGCACTCATTTGCTATCCTTTGTCTTATGTGGAATATTCATAAGTGTACCAAGAATGGCGTCACATACATTTTTCTCTATGTGCATGACGTCGAGACAATGTCTAACCTCTAGATCCCTCCAATATGGAAGTTTCCACATAATAGACTTCTTTTTCCGAAGCCCGATTACCACATCACCTTTGCTGGAGGCCCTTTCTTATCACCAACCCATACACGCCTGTAAGGCGACTTCCCACATCGAGGACACTCATCCAGATTATATTCATTTCGATATAGCACATAATCGTTTGGACAAGCATGTATTCTCTAGTACTCCAAACCGAAGGGACACATCAGTTTCTTAGCATAGTAGTTCGACTTGGGTAGCTCATGGTCGTCCGACAACATATCACCAAATGCTTGCAACAAGAAAGTGAAAGCAGAGTCACTTATACCGACTTGCGTCTTGATATTAAAGAGTGTTATCACGGCCGTCAGCTTGGTGTACCTCGTACAACCGAGATACAACGATTTCCGAAACGCCTCGGCCATGCACTCAAAAATACGAGGCCGTTTGCCAGCATGATCATCCACCCCCTCCATCATATCCTCGATATGGTCCCTATCATCATCATCATCCTCTATTTCAATATTCTCATATTCGTCTACGAGGTTCTTGTCATTGTCAATGACATCAAACTCACCTCTTTCATGCACATAGTTAACAATGACATTCCCACCATCATATATACCCTCCCCACCGTGCCAAACCCATACATGGTAGTCTTGCCTAAACTCACGACGAAAGATATGATCCCCTAGCGTCCCAATGTTACTAACCATGCCCACATTACCACAATCAACACAAGGACAATAAATCCCTCACTTCTCGTTGCAGCCTGATGACTTAATGCAACATCACAAAATTCAAAGACCCCATCCACGAATTCACTCGTGTCACGACTACCATACATCCATGTAATATTCATTTCAAACAGACCTCTAATTAAACACGAGCAACAAATACCTCATGTCAATTACGAACTTCATTACATGATTAGAGTTTATGAATGATATAAATTTAATGAAATTAGGCATGCTTTCCAAGGGTCCTTATCACTCCAACCTAACCCAACCTTAGATGTCTAATCTCACTAGTGAATGTACATCTTCTTTTCGATTCTACGGAAAATTAGGCAGCATTTCCCTATAGTTCACCAATTACATGATGTAGATATATAGTTACTTTTATCTACATATGTACCCAAAGAACAAAAGTAGGGAAACGACGAGCCAAGATTTTCCTCTATAGAATCGAAATAAAAACATACATTCACCACCTAAGTAAGATTAAACATCTAAGAATAGTTCCAAACGGGGACTATTCAAGACTTACTCCTAATGAGTAAGTCTCGAACGGGTATCTAGGCAAATGATATGATGATGCATATATACATAGGTTTTTGAACAACAAAGCATTTTACATGTAATCTTAATTCTACGATACATATTTACAAATTTGCACATATAAACCAATTTACTAATATGAAATTAAAGAAAGTTAAATATGAGCGATAACATACCAATATCAAGATTGTAAATAGGAAA
The DNA here is from genome assembly GCF_026745355.1 of Beta vulgaris subsp. vulgaris. Classification (NCBI taxonomy): domain Eukaryota; kingdom Viridiplantae; phylum Streptophyta; class Magnoliopsida; order Caryophyllales; family Amaranthaceae; genus Beta; species Beta vulgaris. The sequence continues at coordinate 13,568,672 of NC_079209.1, forward strand.
ATCGAACTCAACACTCCGTCACTAGCACTCTGTCACTAGCTAGCTTCAATAATCAACAACAAATTTTAAAGTTAAAATTAGTATAAATTACCAAATCAAACAAAACTAAACTAAACTAAACTAAACTAAACTAAACTAAACTAAACTAAACTAAACTAAACTAAACTAAACTAAACTAAACTAAACTAAACTAAACTAAACTAAACTAAACTAAACTAAACTAAACTAAACTAAACTAAACTAAACTAAACTAAAATAAACTAAACTAAACTAAACTAAACTAAACTAAACTAAACTAAACTAAATTAAACTAAACTAAACTAAACTAAACTAAACTAAACTAAACTAAACTAAACTAAACTAAACTAAACTAAACTAAACTAAACTAAACTAAACTAAACTAAACTAAACTAAACTAAACTAACCTAAACTAAACTAAACTAAACTAAACAAAACAAAACCAAAATAAACTAAACTAAACTAAACTAAACTAAACTAAACTAAACAAAACAAAAAACAAAACCAAAATAAACTAAACTAAACTAAACTAAACTAAACTAAACTAAACTAAACTACAAAAATAACAACCATATTCGTCCTACAACAAAGACCTAGTTTTTTTAACCTATAAATCAAACTAACTACTTAAAGTAAAATTAAATTAACTCAAATCAATAAAATTTAAACCCTCTAACTATTATATGACCTAATTTCACTAAGAATTATTCATAAAATTACAATCAATGAATTATAAATTTATGAGATTGCAACAAAAGTTATGAAATTTTAGTTACCTAACTAGGAAAAGGTGGAGGATGAATAATCTAGTTGTTTAGGGAGGGGAGGAGGAGAAGCGAAGCTGGGGAGCAGCAGTGGTGGCACGAAGCTAGGGCAGTAGTGATGAAAGCCCAGCTAGTGGTGGAAACTTCAGGTGCGTAAGTGGCTGACGTTGGTGGTGGTGCGCAAGACTGAGGCGGTTGCTGGTGTGGTGTGGTAGTGCGTCGAGTTTGGGCAGTGGTGTGGATCTGGGGTAGTGGCAGTGGCGCAAGACTAAGAGTGTAGTGAGTAAGTTTTTTGAGGGACAAAGAAATAAATGTGAAACGCGAGGTTTTTGTTGGGAGGGAAGTAATTTAGGAATGGATTTTCGGATGCGGTCCCATGAACCGCATCAAGTTCATGAAAAACCGCATCATATTTTAAATCTGATGCGGTTTTTTTGGACCGCATCAAATTTTGTTTGCCAAATTTCCCACCCATTTTTTGGTTGATTTTCGGTTGCGATTTCACAAAAACCGCATCTGATACTAAGTGACATATAAGGTTTTTTTCCACTAGTGAAAATTACAAAAATCATTCTATAAATAAACCCTAAAATCAACAATTCTATCGATGACCTTAAAAACATGTATTAATATCAAATGATATAAACAATCTCAAACCATAGATAAAAAATTAATCGACAATCTAAATTAATATCAATAAGTCATTAAAATTACAAACTGCTTCTACTTAAGCCAAATCACTTACACAATCACAAGAACACCTCATAGAACAAGAGGAGAAAAAGTAAGCAACATCAATAACATCAAGAACAATAGTAGTTGTGCACGCGGAGAAGAGAACAAGGTGGATATGTTCGTGTTCGGGAAGATGAGTGGGTCAGTGAGGCCAAGACCAGAGCTCGACGGCTTTAGCGACAAAACCACGGAGGGAGAAGGTGGTGGTGGTTGGTGTTGGTGAGTGGAAAAACTATGGAGGGAGATGGTCACTAGTGGAAAAATAAGGAAGGGTTGCGCTAAAAAAGGCCCTTAGGGCTGCGCTTTTTGACAGCAGTCCTTTCAATAGCAGCCCTTCACTTTTTAAGTAGGGCTGCGCTTTTCAAGCGCAACCCTTCCTACCAAAAAAAATAAAAAATAATAATTTTTTTTTTTTGACATTTTTTTACTCATATATTAATCTCACATTTTCTGAATTTTAACATTAAACTTTAAAGTAAACCATCCAAATCCAGAAGAGAAGAAACTACAGCAGAGAAGAAATTATAGATCTACAATGCAACTAAACCCAAATATACAGAAGAGAAGAAATTATAGATCTACAATGCAACTAAACCCAAAACAAAAAAAAAGAACGAAACGAAAATAAATAAAAGGAACAAAAACTAATATACAGAAAAGAAGAAATTATAAATCTGAAAATACAAGAACATTAATCAAATTATAGATCTGAAAATACAAAAACTACCTCAAAACGTTGACCTAATAATGTTTAAATACGTAAAACAAAACCCTAATACATAATTAAGGAAATAATGAAATTCGGAAATATTTAAAATGCCTATTTCGAGCCTTAAACGAACTCGAATGGCTTAAAAAGCCTATACGTCACGGCATAGCGGTGAGTTTGACTCGTTGGCCCGTTCCGCTTCCGAAAAGGTATCACAATGGGCAATCGGACTCCGTCGGCATGATTAATGCAAATCATTTCAGGCTTTTGTCGCGTTTATGAGAGTTTTTGAGAGAGAAGAGAGGATGAGAGAGAAGGAGAAAAGGGAGGAGGAACGTGAGAGAGGAGAGAGAACGAGGAAAAGGGAGGAGAGACGTGAGAGAGAAGAGAGAAGGAGGGATAATATATTTGAAGCCCGCAAATTTTTTATTTCAAATTTTTTTAAGAAGGACTGCGTTTTTCTTCAAAAGCGCAGCCCTACATAACAGAAGGGTTGCGCCTTTGAAGAAAAGCGATGCCCTTCACTTAGTAGGGCTGCGCTTGAAAAAAAGCGCAGCCCTTCTGAGTGTGAGAAGGGTTGCGCTTTTCCTAAAAGCGCAGCCCTACTAAGTTAAAAAAGTGCAGCCCTTCCGTTGTGTAGGGCTGCGCTTTTTAAAAAAAGCACAGCCCTTCCTGCGCAGCCCTTCCTTTTTTTTTCCCTAGTGGGTGGTGGTGAGTCATGAGAGAGTTTGAGGGAGAAGGTGGTGGTGGTGAGTGATGAGAGAGTTTGAGGGAGAAGGTGGTCTGTTGGTGGTTAATGTTTGTCGAGAATAGCGAAGATGAGACCTAGGGTTTGTGGGAGAGGTGAGAGAGGAAGACCGATGAGAGAGGATGAGAGGAAAGAAAAAGAGATATTATAGGGTTTATGGTTAGTGGGGAGTGGGTGAATAAGAGAAAAGAGGAGAGAAGAAAGTTAAGAGGGATAAAATGAGAGATTGTGTTGCAGTTTGGGATGTAGTGATCTTCAAATAAGAGAATGACTAATACAGTGGTCCTAAAAACTGGATCAACTTACAAAAACTGATCCGATTTTAGGCTCATCAGATAAGTTATTTCATCTTGCAATTTGCGCAAAAGAGCATTGAACTAATTAATCGGGTTTTGGGAGAACCAGATATATTATTTTGTGTCATTTAAGATTTATTTCATTAGTCAGTAATGCAAAACCTAAACACGAAAATAATAATACGAACAACAATGAAAATAGAATTGAATTAGGGCTTTTCAATGTGGTACCCTTATGTTCTTTTAAATTCCATGTTGTACCCTTAATTTTTTTGTTCTACGTTGTAACCTTCAACTTTCTAAGTTTTCTCTCGGCCACACCCACCCCCTATAAGTTGTGGCAGGCATTGCACCACCTAAAAAGCTATGATGTTGTGCGCATTTGATCAATGGTGTTATTCTATCCAATTTTGCCTATAATTTTATAAAATCAAACTTTTATGCAATCTAGAAACATGAGAGTTTTATTAGGTATGTAAATCATTGTGTCAACCGATTCTATGTAGAACAAACAAGATACTGAATACAATACCTTTGTATATAGAGTAGGGTTAAACAATGCTATGGTCACTAAGTTTCTGCGTGCAATATAACTTGATTGTACATAGGGATTATTACTTTAACCATCCCACTCTTCTACTATCTCTGTATTCTTTTAGTTGTAACATTTGCTTTTTTACATTGGTCAAGACGTTTCTTTGAACATTAATATCTCTTATTAGGTGTGAGTAAAAATTATAAAAATTTGATATTTGGAACCCTCACATTGAGACGAATCTAACAAAGCCCTACTTAATTATGTTTTTTCTTATATATTGATGCGAGATAATTTAACAAAATTGATTGATGAATAGTATCACAAAAGCAAATGATGCGACTAAAAAAATACGGAGGTGGTATATAATAGTTTGATAGCAAGCCAAACAACATGAATTACTTTAATCCTCCCTTCAAGGATGTCTACAGAAATCTTATGTAGAATTCGTGGGGAAGTTCCAAAAAGAAATTTCCCTTTTAGATGGGGAAAACTTCTAATAGAAGACAACAAAGTTTTAGCCTTTGATAAGCCAGAAAAAGAGAAGGTAACCCAAAAAAGCAAAAATAATTTTTTTTAATAAAGAATTCAAAGATTTACTCTTTCATTATTAAAGTTTATACAATCTTTAGTAACATCACAATGATGCCTTAGATTCTTTATTTTTTTACCCTAATTACTTCAAAAAGAAAAGGAATTGACTTTGATTTGGAGGCACTCAAGGGCTACCTGTCCTGATTCTTTATTAACGAATTTGGTATAGGTATGTCTTTTTATGTCTACTGATGCATCAATGTGAAAGGCTGAAAGCTCTGATCATATCTTAGAGATGATTTTCATTTAAAAAAATGAAGCCAGCATGCATGAGGCAAGAGAATATACCAGTCAATAAAAGCACTACTCTTTAACTGTTAAAGTACTTCAATCTTGAATGTCATTTTAGTTGTTTTCTTCTAAATCAAGCCTTTTTTTTTTTTTATGAAAATTCATTACTCATCATAATTCTACTACAACAACCTAGGTGAGAGAAAAGTGGCTTTATTTGCATGCACACAAATAAAAGCAAGTACTTCAATGTTATTATGATGGCAAAATATTTTGCTAATTGTAATATACTCCAACTGAGTCATTATATTACATCTCACCTAAACTATCAAGAAATTAGGGTCTAACTCTGTCTTTTAAATAGATGAAGATACTCCACTATCTCGTATCATATAATTTTTTTTTAAAAAAAGTAGGATATTGTCCCATATTATATTATATATATTTATATATATTATATATATATATATATATATATATATATATTATATATATTATATATATTATATATATATATATATATTGAGTTCATATGAGAATGTATACTTATATGAGAAATGAGAATGAATTTTACACGCTATAACTCCTATGAATAAGTGATGTAACTCTAATGAAAAAGTGATGTAACTCCAAAACAAAATATTTGAAAACAAAATTCAAAAAAAAACAATTTTTTTTTAATTCAAATTTTTTAGAGGGACATAACTCTAATGAATAAGTGTTGTAACTAACTAAACCGATCGTGTGGTTGAGATTCATTCTCATTTCTCATGTAAGGAGCATTCTCATGTGATCTTGCCTATATATTATATATTATATATATTATATATATATATTTTATATATTATATATATATATATATATATATATATATTAAAGGTAAGATGAATTCCCTTTTAAGTAGGGGGGAGGAATTGAGAATCTCTCTTTATAAAGGGTGAGACTCGATTTCAAAATCTATGGTATCAGAAGTGATGTCAACACCACTAAGCGATCACGTACTGCTCAGCATATTGTCTATATAAGCTCTATTAAAATAACTATTAATATCCACATAATAACTTAACTACTGAAATTATAAGTCATGATGAGTCTTTGGCATATGCTTCATTAGAAGTAGGGAGCTAGGTATCTATATACTTTTGTCTTTCCCTTTAAATCTTCTTAAAAGAGACGTTTCTTTTCATCCATATGAATCACGAGGGCTGCACAAAGTACAAAGAAGGGAAGGGGGGTTCGAACATGTGACCTATCGTTCACAACACCTCGATCTTAACCACTAAGCAAAGACATCCTTGGTTCTTACAAGAGATATTGTAGTATTCTTTAACGTAATGACTATAAATTCTCATCATAAATAATAACAAAACTATCATTATATGAAATCTTATTAGATTTTTTTGTCAAAAAGAATTGAAGGGAATTAACGAATTATTTTATAAAGGAATTGGGAGAAAAGAAGGTGTATAATAACTTAATTAAATGTGCTATCAAATATCACCCTGTGTTTAATATATTTCACTAGGTACAGGTATACCTTTTCATTTGTTTCTTTATTTGAATATGCATAAATTTTTAATTGAATGTGTATAAATATTTAAGCTAAATGTGTATATGTCTTAGCTAAATGTGCATAAGATAATTGAAAAGAAAACACTCCACTTTATTGGAGTACGACATTCCAAATATTCATAATTTTTTAACTGAATATGCATAATATTTGAACTAAATGTGCTTAATATTTGAACTAACTATGCATATATATAAGGTTGTCGAACTTCGAGGAGAGAGAATCGATGTTGTTTTGAGTGAGTGTGGAGTTTATCGAAAAGCGCATCGGCGTCGAATCATTTTCCTATGAGGGAGATTCCGTCAAGAAGTCTAGCGAAAAGCGATGATAGGACGAAATAAAGAAAGAATCGGAGGAGAAAGAGTGAAAAGAAGTGAGGCGACAAGGTCGTCGTTTTGAAGTGATATTGAAGCTTCTTTTGTGGGAGAAATGGAGGTTGAGGAGAGAGTAAGAGATCTGGTTTCAAATATTTAGGAGAGAAAAAGTGATGGAGGTTGCCATGGAAGATTGGAAGTACATATTCAAAGGAAGAAGAAGCAGGCAAGCAACAACTTGGTTTTTTTCCCCAATTTAGAAACTTAATTGGTCTTATTTCAAGGGAAATTATAGCCATTGGGGGCCTGTTCTCCCCAGCTTATTTTCAATTCAGCTCCAATCAGTTCAGTTGAGTTCAGTTCAATTCAGCTCCAATCAGTTCAGTTCAGCTCTAATCAGTTGATCAGTTCAGTTCAGTTCAGTTCAGCTCAGCTCCATTCTTTTATAACCATTTTGTTAAATATTATTATTATGTTGGTATAATTTATTTTACTAATTACTCTTATTATTATTATTACTATTATTATTATTATTTATTTTTATATCATTTCTATTAAGTATTATTATTATTATTATTATTATTATTATTATTATTATTATTATTATTATTATTATTATTATTATTATTATTATTGTTTTGTTGTTTGTTGTTGTTGTTGTTGTTGTTGTTGTTGTTGTTGTTGTTGTTGTTTGGTTGTTGTTGTTGTTGTTGTTGTTGTTGTTTTGTTGTTGTTGTTTCTATATATTATTTTGTTTATTATAGCTTTACTCATTATTATTACTATTATTATTAGGAGGAACATGGTTTAGGTCAAAACACAAATAAACCCACGTTTTTTAGCCCATAAACCAATCAAATCGCGTCAAGACGATTTATGATGTAATTTTCGCAGTCCAACCCAATCATTATTTTTATTACTAAATATTATTATATTATTAAATTTAATTATTAAAATAATAATATTAATTTACTTCTTAGATATTATTGTTATTATATATCATCATCAAGTATTAATATATTAAGACAAGTAATATAAAATAATTATTATTAATTATCATTATTATCATTAATTATTATTATTATTATTATTTTATAATTATTAATATTATTTATTTATAACTATCATTTAAAAATATCCAAAATACTATTATTATTATTATTATTCATTATTACTACCTATCATTATAATAGTTATTTAATATTCATATTATTATTGTTTAAATATTATTTATATATTTATTACATTCAATTTAATTCAATTTAATTTAATTCAATTCAATTCAATTCAATTCAATTCAATTCAATTCAATTTAGTTCAGTTTAGTTCAGTTCACTTCAATCCAGTTCAGTTTAGTTTAGTTCAGTTTAGTTCAGTTCAGTTCAGCTCCAATCAGTTCAATTCAGTTCAGTTCAGCTCCAATCAGTTCAGTTCAGTTCAGTTCAGCTGTTTTATGCCGAAGAGAACAGGCCATGGGTTATTATCATTTAAGGATTAAGATTCCTTCTCACTCTTTTCATTATAAGATATTTCTTATTTGATCTCAACTTTATATATATGGAACCTGCGAATATATTAAATTTGTGTTTCTATTTCATATTACTACGTCCTATGTACTTTAACTAGTATTAGTGTCCAGGGGTTGTCTCGGGTTGATATTGTTTTCCGTCCTTGATATGTATTTTTTTCATTCCCATTAAAATATATTAATGTGGACACTCAAAGCATGATTAAAAGTTGGTTGAGATGGTAATTGTGTCATAAATAATAACAAGAAGTCATGGGTTCAAATCTTGTTGCAAGCTAATTTCGCTTTTGTGAATTGACATGACTTATGTACACATTGAACAATTCTAATGGAGTAACAAAGGTGTCATGTGGCATATATACATTATCACACACGTCTTTAAATATATTTGTATGGAAGATATGATTAGTGAAGAGAGCATGATTGTGCCGTATAATATGATCAATATGTTCTATCATTTCTATTGTTCATTACTTAATTTAAACAAACAAACTCAAAAACGAAAAAGTTGAACAATCAGATAACCAAAGATGAGTTTTCGTCCATTCTAATAGTCTTTTCAAGAATTTTGATTCACATGCGGACGCTTCTTCTAATAAAGAAATCATTATTATATAATGTACAAGTTTGATAATGCCAACAATACTAATCTAACTCAGTAGCTCATCTTTTGTATGCTTACTTCCACATGCATATGAAGACTTTCATACATTTTTATAAAATTCCCCTAATATCAGGAATAGGGAATCCATCTAATAAGTCTCACTTCACCAGAACATTCCAAACATATCAGCAGAAAAATCCCAAGCATTTCAGCTTAGTGATCACTTATGACACAATTTCCATCATATTTAATTTGTTATTATTCACTTAGAAGATACTCGTTTAATTTTTCTAGCTTGTACTTTCATTTTTAACTCACGTCATTGTATATGATCAATATATTTTTGTTTAAATTACTATATTCCTTATGCCTGGAATTATAATTTGGAATATACTCGAAGTAATATTCTATGAAATTTGAAATGTTGTCATCTTTCCTAAAATATTAATAGTTAATGGTTGATATTTTAAATGTACCTCCTTACTTAACGTGTAAGATTTTAAAATAATGTAGCAGCTTATCATGCACGAACGATGAACGTACAACAATAGATTTGATGACTATAAATAACCAAATCACATATATAATCCAACAATTATGAATACATGATTATCATATAGAATTAATATTTTATGATATTCAAACAATTGCATCTTACTAAAATAGTAATAGTTAAAGGTTTAATTTGTTTATAGGTACGTTCTTACTTAACTTGTTAGATTTTGAAATAACGCTACAATTGACCTTGCAGGAATGATGAACGTACAATAATTTGATGACTATAAATTATCACTATAATTCAGCAAAGCTGCATATAACCAAAAAACCCAGTTCACTTGAAAAAACTTCTCTTTTTTTTTTTGCATGCAGCAGGAAGAAGGGGTGCTTGAATTGATACATAGCACAAAACTAAATATTCCTTTTACACAGATGGAGATGAGCAGGAAGGAAGCAGGAACATATTATGCTAAATTCAGCGATATCTCTATAACAAAGTACAATAATCTCTCTTACCCTAATAATTCTAATAAACTAAAATCTTCCAGCTAAATTTAGCACTTGTTCCTGCTCCTAACCCCTCTATTATTACAACCAAATTAAAGTACTTAACTAAACATAAGAAGAAGAAAAAAAATTAGAAAGCAAAAAAGAAAAACAACCACACTTGCCCCTAACTATTTTCTTGTGCCCTACATACATCATTATTCCTATAATAGTGGACCAAACATTTGCTTGTCATATATTTCTTTTCAAGGGTCTCTTCCCTTTCCTCTTTTTCTCTCTCCTCTTCCTTTTTTTTTTTCTTTCTTTTTTTTTGTTTTTGTTTTGCCTCTTGCTTTGATCCAAGAATTATCCAACCTAAAGCAAGATGTGGCAGCTGCCATACCATATGGTATTTTTTTTATTCTATTTTTTTTTTTTTTGGAGTTGAAAGTCATGATTTTTACCCATTTTTTTATGCTACAAAATATGATGATATTGATATTGACAATAGTAGTATTTGTTTTTGGACACTTGTGGTTGAGAAGGGTATCAATTGAGTTTCATGATTTCACCCTATATACTAATGAACCTTGCTAGTAGCTACCTGAATGTTGTTGTTGTTCCTCCAAATGTAGGTGTCCAAAAATCAACTGGGGTCTCTTGAGCAACTGGGTAGGTGCTTGATATAGGTACAAGACATAGCCCTCTACTTCTTAGTTCTTGTTTGCATTCTTCCTGATTATCCTTCAATTTATCACAATCCTGTAAGAAGACAATCAATTCATAATTGCAATAAAAGATATTAAATATACATAGTTTTAACGGTATGTTTGGTAATTGGTCATAAATGGTGGTAATAGAAATGAATTTGTGTCCAAAAACTTACATATTGTTTTATGTCATCAAATATATGTTTTGATGACATAAAACGATATGTACTTTTTTGGTAAGTCTCAATATGTACAAGTATTGTAGATTTATATATAATATTCTAATTGTTATCTTATGACTATGATAGCAATACCAATTTAAATTATCCATTTGATTTATTATACTATGAGAATTGAGAAGTATGTAATGAAAAGTTAATTAAGATTGCATTTATTTTTATTATTATCTCACACAATCTTGAATATAATAAATGAAGTTCAATGGATCCATTTTGATAATGATTTGCACTCATCCCTTCTAATTCACCTTGTTTTCTTTTATAAGAAAAGGTACTCTTTTCAATGCACTTATAATTTAGACATTTGAAATTTGTAGAACATATTTCGAAATAAGAAATGATTAATATTCCTCATTTCTATTTCAATATACTGAAAGGAAAATAGTTAAAGCAAAATTATAGGAATAATCTCTTAATTCTAAAATCAGTAGTACCTTTAAGGGTTGTGCTCACAAAAAAAATGTACATTATTAATATTTTCAGTTTTTAGATAAATATTGATGCTTTAAGTGAGAGATAATACAAAATAATATTTTGAACCCTTGTGGTGAATTTAAAATCAAAAAATTTGCTTTGCTTTGTAGTATGATTACATGCATGAATATATTTTTTTTCAACAGTTTAGGCCATGATGCAAAACAAAGGCGGATGATATAATTAAGTAGCTCTAATAATCAAAGCTTTGCTTGTGGAAACAATCTAATTAATTACTTATTTTCTAGGTCTATGCGGTGGCTATAATTCTCCAAATATTTGTTTTAAAATAAATTAGCTAAAGTTGCATCGATTTTATTTATAACTAGTTATTAGGCCCGGGCTAAGCCCCGGGTGAGAAAAAAATTATTTATTAATATAATACTTTATGATAATAACACTTAATACAACTTAGTCTAGTGGTTAAAACTTTAGTTTATGTACTTGACGTCTCGAGATCAAACACTATACTATGCAATTTCTTATTTTTTTTAATTGTACATGGATTACATGGACTAAAAACTCCATAAGGAAAGTGCCATGTGGCACAGTTTCTTGTTTTCGCACACCTTTTAATATATTTGTATAGACTAGCAGGTTTATAAAAACCACAATATATGTTAGAAACCGTGTATAATTATGAAGAATTATTGGTAATTTCTTATTAATCTTGGCGCAAACATATGCCTCCCTCCTACTCTATCTTCCTTTCAGCTGGCCCCTGATCTGGCTAATTTTCCTCCTATAATGACTCTATCCATTTGTATTTAAATAACTTGACCATTAAAATGTTAGATTAATCAGAAACAAACAACAAGGCTTTGTTTGTTACCTGTTGTTGCATTGGATTTCCACCTTTCAAATATGGAGTGCTTAGAACCTGAAAATGATAATCAAAACAATCCTTAATTACATTATTTCCTTATACTATGCAATATATATACGTATAGTTGGTCCATTTGTTAGGGAATAGAGTAGAAAATACTGCAATTAATTATGTAATAATATAGAGATGATACTTACATGAACTTGATCATGGAGAAACTTGATGTATTCAATGGCTTCATGTAGAACCGATGCAGTATCAGTCTATAAAACAGGATTATAATGTTTCAAAATTAGCCTCAGTAAGCAATTTTTATAATATACTTTGGAATGATATTTGAGAATAAGAATGTTATAAATCATGCATAAAGTTAGTATACCTTTCCAAAAGGTGAAACTAGTTGTTGAAGCGCAGTTATCCGATCCCCTAGCTTCTCTTTCCGGACCTGGTGATCAAACAACAAAGTTAGCATCTCCCTCCATATATTGGAAGCAAAATTAACATTTATGTGAACTAACTTGAAATTTGAATCTATTTGAGCATATATATACCTTAAACGTTGGCAAGGGAGATGGAGTCTCAATCCGCGGCCTCTTAGCTTGGGGTTGATCATTGTTGCTAGTGTTATTCTTAGACTCGCGACGAGGCTCTTCATTATTGTTCACCTATTAGTTAAAATTCATATCAAAATATAAGGTAAGTTGAACTTACATAGAAACCCTAGTTTTAAAATATAGAATTATAACACAATAATTTTTCTTTTGTTTTGAAGTAGGTAAACCTAGAAGGAAGATTAAACCTTTCAAGGCTATATTCAAATTGATTATAGATAAGAAAATGAAGTATATTCTTCTAATAAATAGAACGATCAATACAGCATCAGCGGCTCAATTAGCTTCTCTATATATAATAAGCACATATAGCTTATGTACAAATTAAATATATTGATATGCGTATGTTTACCTTGTTAGGTAAGCTAGTAGAAGAGTGTGATTTCTGGTTGAAAGAAGGACCTCGAGATCTTGATTGCAAGGAATTCAACAAGCTAGCTCGAATGTTATTAAGAGTTGTTGGAGAGTATTGACCACTAAACACTTGTCCATGATCATGAATCAACGCGCTCATCCCTCCATTATTAAGCTTGTTACTTTGTAGTATATGTTGTTGAGAAGGAAGAGAAGGATGTGTGTTACCAACACTTGTTTCAACCCAAGCATTAGATGATATGATTTCGCAACTTGTATCCAAAGAAGCATAGTTTGAAGGGTTACTGATGAGCTGATACTGAGGTATCGCCGATTGTGGCTCATGTAGTACTTGAGCCTCATCACAGTCATCAAACAAGGATTGAATCAAGTATGAAGCTGAAGAACTCATAGGAAAGCTCGTTGCTAGACCGCCTTCGCTTGTGATTGTACTTGAATCACCTGAGCTATTACTAGAAGCAGTTAACGCCATGGGTGGTGATGCATCTTGGCTAGTAAAATTGCTGGAATTCATAATATTTTGCGAATTTGCTTCCATCCCATAAGAACTTAATCTTGTATTATTCAAATTATCTTGTAATATGGAATCAAAGTTTCCCTCATTATTTCCAGTGTTACAACTGCGTACACAACAGCCATAATTAATTAATAAGTTTATTATAACAAGATGATCATCATGAACTCAAAACATTTATTTAATTTTTTCAAAATATAGACCCTAAAAGAAATAAAAATTCAAAGTTACTTACAGCAGATTTTGATGATTCCAATCAGTAGTTGAGGAAGTGGGTGAAAGGCCAAAGCCTAAAATATCAAGTGAAGAATCCATTTGATCTGGAAAGATTAAGTTATCAAAAGTTGGATTATTATTGTTATTGTTATTATTATTATTAAACTTGCTGCCTTTTATAACTTCATTTGGCCACCCAAAGCTGCCCATATCAAAGCCACCACCAAGTTGAGCCACCGAACACGGTGACGATACGCCGCCGGAGAATAAACTATGCGGTGGATTCCACCATGTGCCACAAACTCCACCTTGAAACTCTTCTCCCATGCTGTACAATAGCAAAGCCTTAGCTTTCTTTCACTTAATATATCACTTTGGTTTGAATTTGATGTACAAGTGTTTTGAGTTATAAGATACTATAGAGGAGTGTAGAAAAATATGGACCATATTGGTACAATAGGGAATATGGTACTTATATACCGGAATATGGTTGACATTTTGGAGGAGGGGGTTGATTAGAAAGGGAATTTCATTTAATACAAATTTAATCTAATCTATCTTCACTTTTTGGGTAGAAATTGTTTTTTTAAAAGTTGGTTCTTTAATTATTTAATGTTATCTTTATTGATGGGTACCTTGTATTCAAAGGGAGGGGGCATATTATAATGTGACATGATTCAGTATGATTATAAGTAATAGTCTTATATAAATATTCTTTTGGACTGTTTGATGTGTTGAGTAAGTTGCCACATAACTGCTTCTGACTTATATTGACTATAATTTTTCCTATCTTAAATTATAATTACTTTGACTTATATTTTTTCAAATAATTTTTCCGTTTCCTAAAAATCTTCCTTTTTTTTTGGTTTAAGTGCGTTTTCAAAAGATTTTCTCTCTTTTACTTTATTCTTTATTTGAAATTCTTTTTTCCTTGTTACCCTCTCATGTCTCTATCATACGGTCCACCATTACATTATTAATTCAATTTTACTCCCTTTCTAACTCCTACTTTAACCCATTTTTATTTGTTTATTTATCTTAACCCCTTTCTCTCTCCTACTTTATCCACCACACACCCACACAAATGGATCCTCCTTGGTATCTGTAAGAGCAGTAACAAGGAATATCTTTAGGAAACGGAGGGAGTAATATATAAAACAAATAGTATTATTTTCTGAAATATCATTAGATTTGTCTCTATTTACAGCTTTGAGATATTAATTTATTTAAATACGTACCAATTAATAACTAAATATAGTAATTATCAAAGTTGTGTGCCAACAAATTAACGTAAAAGTCAAAATATAAATATAAAAAAGGAGAGAAAGTTCATAATTTTATCTATATCTTAACTACATAAATCTTGACATGTTATATGTATACTATTGTAGACGAAATTCATCTTACTCCTTCTTAAAAGTCATTTATATGGCGAAGATCCGAAGATCCTTTCGTTTTATCTAAGTATACATAAAATTCTTTCGTCTATCTAAGTATACATAAAATTCATTACTCCCTCTCTCGTTTTCTTTTAATGTTCCTAGTTTGACTTTTTATTAGTCTAAAAAAGATTCCAACTAAAAACATTAAAAAAAAAAAAAAAAAAAAAAAAAAAAAAAAAACAAGAGGGAGTTTATATAGATGAGATTATTTTCTTTGACATCGACGGAGCTAGCG
Source organism: Beta vulgaris subsp. vulgaris (assembly GCF_026745355.1). Lineage (NCBI taxonomy): Eukaryota > Viridiplantae > Streptophyta > Magnoliopsida > Caryophyllales > Amaranthaceae > Beta > Beta vulgaris. The sequence goes on from NC_079209.1 coordinate 13,583,944, forward strand.
GCAGATCACTTGCAACAACTAGATCTCGAAACACTAAAGAAATAAAAGAGACTCGATGTAGAAATAGACCACTAGAGGTACATGAGCACATGCATGGTACATCCAAGTTTACCATACTCAAGAAACGCCGATGGGTAATTATATATATTCTGTAATAAGTTCTCCAATTGTGCAACATTTTACTCATTTCTAAGCACTTCTTTTTCTCTCTTCTTTTTTCCTCTTATTCAGTGTTTCTCTTGCCTCCAAATTTCACTCTCCTTCATTGTTTTCTCTCCTCAATTGATTCTCACCTCCAAATTTTTCTACATTGATTATCTTTTTCCTCCATGTTTGCAACCTTCATTGAAATTAATGAATGAAAAACATAAATATTAGAGCTCCGAGTTTCATTATTAATGGCGCCTATGGAGGAATTTCAAATTTCCTAGTCAATATTAGAGTTTTCGAAATTCCTTAAGGGCATAATTAATTATCGATAATGCAAAAGATGATTTAAGAATCAATAAAAAGTTTTATTTCTCTTACCTCCATTGCTTGTTTCTTTTACCTTAATATTTATCTCCCCTCCAATGTTTCTAACCTCCAAATCTCTCTCTCTTTCATGATTTCTCTCTCTTGGTGGCCAATCAAATCAATGAATTGTAAAATATGATTTGAGAAAGTTGGGCTATATCAATGGGAAAAACAAACAGTGAAGTTTTAGAGTTCAATTCATCAATTAGTTTCACATTTGAAATCAATATTACAATTTCAATGTGAGCAAGCACTTAAGCTTATTTGGGAAAAAGAGCAAGCAAAAAAGTTTGCTCGTTGTGACAAAAGTGTTTATTCATTTTCTCAACTGATTAGAAGTATTAGCCCATTTGAAAAAGTTTCTTCATTTAGGCGAAGAGCAAAAGTGAATAGAAATCGGTATGAGTTTGTTTATTTTGAAAATTTCAAATTAACAATGAGCAAAAAATAATCTTGGGTAAACCATGAGCATGGTACACCAAAACTTACTATAACAGTATTCAAACAAGCACACTTCACCTGGTAGGGTATCACGGTTGAGCTCTTTATCTGCAATAGGCATCTGTTAAGGAATTTTATAAGAAACAGTCTTGAAGACAAAGTTCCTAAGACTTTGGAACGGCATCAGCCTCATTAAAGATAAACTAACTCTTGCAAGACTAGTCTATAGGATTATAAGTACTATAAGCGAAATTCATAAATCATATTCATAAACACTTAAAATAGGATCTCATGCATATATAATCAAGGATCACATAATAGTATAGAATAATTCCTTTGATGCATGATTTTCGCAAAGCTCATCAAGATCCAGAGATAGAACCGCAACTGAGATTCCTTTACTTGGTCCACCAATTCAGATGGAAGGAAGAAGGGCTCTTATTTTCTTGGAGTTAATATTACGTGACAACCCGAATCTTGTGGGAACCAAAACTCCCGCTCAACTCTTAGCACAACCCGAATGTTGCCTTTATAGTCCCATGTTATGGCATGACGTTTGACAGCATCAAAGTTATACAAATCATTAAGCCAAGTAGTGTTCCACTCATGTCTTAGGAATCCACTAATATACTTACGAAGTTATAGAAACTTCTAAGTAGCTTTGTTCGATCATACATCAACTATACATATACATTTTATTGACTAAACATCTCCATGTTCCCATAGCCCATTAAACGGTGTTATCAATAAATCTTATATGCTAATCCTTTAATAAAGTCAATTATGTCCAATTTAATGACTTAGATTAGGAACTCGAATATTTTATGAATTCAGTTCACTTTTGATGTTTCATTCATCAAATCACATAGTTCACAAAAGCATTGAATACGAAAAATATTTTGGACATTTTATTTGATACTAAACCAAAATTAAATAAGATGAAACTTTATTTCTCATAAACATAAAACCTCAAAACCATTACTCTACATTGCAACAAGTTTATCTAAACAAAATACAATCTAAAGCCATTCTAACATTTTCTTCAAGCCTATACCATAGCATGACACTGATGCTTTGATTTAGATAGTGGTTTAGGGAGTGGATCAACCACATTCTCATTCGTGTGAAGTTTGCAAATTTTGACATCCTTTTTGACAACTATCTCTCGAATATGGTGATATTTACTAATTACATGCTTGAATTTGTTATATGATCTCGTTTTTTTGCTTGTGTAATAGCGCCATTCTTATCACTGAACAACTGAATCCCCTCTAGAGCACTAGGTAGGATATCCAGTCTATCAAGAATCTCTTTCTCCAAACTGCTTCCATACCTGCTTCAACCGCTGCTAAATATTCTGATTATGTCGTACAGTCTGCTACAGTGCTTTGATTTGAGCTCTTCCATCTCACTACTCCTCCATTTAGACAAAAGACGTACCCTGACTGAGAGCGGTAATCGTTTATGTCAGTTTGAAAGCTCGCATCAGTATAACCTTTAAGAACCAACCCACTTTCTCCTCCATAGACTAAGAACATTTCTTTAGTTCTCCTTGAGTACTTAAGGATGCTCTTAGCTACAGTCTAGTGTGCTTCTCCTAGATTTGTTTAGAACTTGCTACACATGCTCAAGGCATATGCAACATCTGGTCGAGTACTTATCATGGCATAGATGATAGATCCTAGAGCCGAAGCATAATGTATGCTACTCATTCGCTTCAAGTCATCAGGCTCAGTCAGGCATTGACTCTTGCTAAGTGATTTTGTCAATATAATACTAGTGGAAAAAACCTCATATGCAACGGTCAAAATCGACGTTACTGATCCGTAAATTGACCGCAACGGATGGAGCTGCAATAATATACATTTTTAAACTGATTCGATTTATAAGCGGATCAGTTAGCAACTAACTGATCAGGTCATTATTGAAAATTAAATCATATTTGTATATTTTACCGATTCAATTTTCAATGATGATTGTATCAATTTGTTTCTGATTTGAATAAAAAAACCTCCTATAATAGGCAACGACAACAAATCAGATTAAAAAACAAAAATCTATCCAACGCTTCATTGTTTTGAGCCCATATTGACATAAAACGAAAAACAATTTCAATAATCCATCATTTGACATCTCATTGTTTACCATACTTAACACCACCAAAATTTACTTCATTAAACAAAATATACAAATCATATATTGCCCTTAACATAAAATTCAAATCTAAAAATCGAAATGAAAAAAAATTGCAAGTTACCAAATATCAAAATCGAAGTGAATAATTAATTTATCAACAAAAAAAAATTAATCACAAGAAACTAAAATTTACAAGATAATTTTGACAAATGATAAAATTTTAAAAAGAAAAAATCCAAGACAAATTTTGAAGGAATTTAAAAAATTAAAATTAATCACGAACACTAGATCTGGTCCCTCGCTTCATTCGTACAATTTTCCCTTGGTGACTACAAATTGTTCTTGTTGCTGTTGTTGGTTGGCGCTGTTGTTGTTAGCGAATGAAGATCGAAGAAGTATCACTTTCGTTTTCGTTGTTAGCGAACGAACGAAACCAAGAATTTCATTTTTGTTGTTGGTGAAAGAATGAAACCCATATTTTCTTCGAAGACGGTGAAGGAACGAAACCTAGAATTCCTCTTCCCACTTTGTACTTTCAAATCCAATAGGGATTAGGATTTGTGAGGAGAGATCGAAGCGGGTTTTGGGGTGGAGAGATCAAAGCGGGTTTAGATTTGAGAGATTGAAGCGAGTTTAGGTTGGAGAGATCGAAGAGGTTGGTGGTGGATGAGAGGAGAGATCGAAGAGGGGTTAGGGTCGACCGTGAGAGGGGAGATCAAAGGGTTTGTGATGGGTGAGAGGATAAGAGAGGGAAGAGGGATGAAGATGGGTTTGGGTTTGGGAGTTAGCATTTAATACAGAATGTGATGAGGTAGCGTTTAACAGAGCAATAACATTCAAGTGGGCTTTGGGCTGAGCAGTAGATTATAATGGGCCACGCTTATTTGGGTAATTTACTGATTCGGTTGGAAAAAGGATCGAATCAGTTAATTTCCGATTTTTCAAAACCGGATTGGTTACCTTGTGACATATAAGGTTTTTCCCACTAATGTAAGTTTCTTAACTTAGTCCAGTCGTCCTACGAGACCTATCCCTATGGATTTTGGTTCCCAGTATGTACTCAGCCTCTCCAACATCCTTCATGGAGAAATAACTTTTCAACTAATTGTTGACTGACTCGAGCATTGGTATGTCATTTCCCATGAGTAGTATGTCATCTCCATACAAAACTAAGAAGACTAAGCTGCTCCCACTAAACTTCTTATAGACACAAGATTCTTCTTCACTTTTGAGGAAACCAAATTGTTTGATTGCCTCATCAAACCGAAAATTCCAGCTCTAAGATGCCTCATTCAAGCCATAAATGGATCTCTGAAGCTTTATATCCTTTTAGGTTTTTTTGGATTCTCAAAATCCTCAGGTTGTGTCATTTACATATCCTCATTCAAGAACTCATTCAAGAATGCGGTTTTAGCATCCATCAGCCAAATTTCGTAATCGTAAAATGCAGCAATCGCTAAAAGTATCCGAATCGAAAGCATTGCTACTAGAGAAAAGGTCTCATCATAGTCTATACCATGAATTTGCATGAATCCTTTTGCAACTAACCTTGCTTTATAGGCATAAACATTTCCATCTGTATTTGCCTATTTTCAATTTGAACACCCACTTGCATCCAAATAGGGTTAACCCCATCAGGCAAGTCGACTAGGGTCCATGCTTTATTCTCAAACATGGAGTCTAAATTGGATTTCATGGCCTCAAGCCATTTTTCAGAGCTTGGGCTCGTCAAAGCTTGTTTGTAGGTAGTAGGTTCTAAATTCTCCAAAATCATAATTGTAGAATTTTTAATTAACAGGAAAATCAACCAACCTCTTTTTTGAAATATTTGGTCTACTTGACCTACGCGGGGCCTGAGCATCAAGATAAATGTTCTCTTCAACTTGTTGAAGATTTTCGCTTGAATTAGATTCAAGTGGGACGGTAGGAGGTTCACGCATTGAATACGTCATCTCCTGAACTTGACTTTTGTCTTGTCGGGTCGTCTCTAACATGGTGTGAACCACGTCTAATTGATGATGCTCATCTAGAATTTATTTGAGAATTATCTTACTCCCACTTGTCTTTGTAGAAACAAATTCCTTTTCAAGAAAGACATCATCACAAGCAACAAACATATTGTTCTCTTGATGGTTATATAAGTAATACCGCTTGTCTCCTTTGAGTATCCCACAAAGAGACATTTATCTGACTTGGGTGCAAGTTTTGTCTGATAGTAAACACTTTACATAAACCTCACATCCCCATATTTTAAGAAAAGATAAGTTTGGGGTTTTTCCATTGCATAACTCATATGTAGTCTTTTCTACAGCATTTGACGGACTCCTATTTACTGTGTGTGCAGACATTTCAAGAGCATATCCCCAAAAAGAAATTGGAAGATCAGCAAGACTCATCATTAATCGAACCATATCCAATAAGGTATGATTCCTCCTTTCAGATACACCATTTAACTGCGGTGTTCCTAGTGGAGTCAATTGTGAAATAATTCCACAATGCTTGGATGCATAGTTGTACATGGGAATTCTTATCACTTGGTTCAATATAGGTGGGATCTCAACCACACCAAAGATGAGAAAGAAAGAGTATGCACTTTCTGAAAGCATGAAACTCTTTGAATTTGTCAAAGATTTCGACTTATGTTTCATTAAGTAGACATATCCATATCTACTTAAATCGTAAGTGAGGGTAATTAAGTAGTTAACCCTCCCCTTACCTTTGTGGTCATAAGACCACAAACATCTGTTTGTATAAGGCCTAAGAGATCGTTGGCCTTTTCACTCTTTCTAGTAAATGGTGACTTTGGCCTTTTCCCCATCAAGCATGATTCACATAAATCAAACGATTCGAAATCAAATGATGGAAGAATGCCATCCTTTTGTAATTTTTGGATGCACTTTTGTTTTATATGACACATTCCACAATGCCAAATGTAGCTTAGGTTTGAATCATTTGATTTTTGTTTCTTGCTATCTATGTTATAGACCTGTACTGACCTATCAAGCACATATAAGCCATTTATCAATTTAACACTAGCATAGAGCATGTTATTGTAGGAAATGGAACAACACTTGTTCTTTATTTCAAAACAAAACCCTTCATCATCCAAAACAAAAATAGAAATTATATTCTTAGTAATTGATGGAATAAAATAACAATTATTGAGTTCTAAAATTAAGCCAGATGACAAATGCAGACTATAGCTTTTACAGCAAGTGCAACACCCCGTGCTCCATTTCCAACGCGAAGCTCTACCTCGTCCTTTGCCAGCCTCCTACTTCCTCTTAGTCCCTGCACAGTATTAACTATGTGAGAACCACAACCGATATCCAATACCCATAAATTAAAGAAGTAGAAGTCAAATTGATTTCTATAACAAATATACCTGAAGTGGAAGCACCCAACTTTTTTTCCTCTTAAGTATAGAGGCCAGTTCCTCTTCTAATGTCCTATCTTCTGACAATGAAAGCACTTGCTTTCCGCGGTGACCTTTGGCTTGGTTGTTGGCTTGGGTTTTTCAGCAACAACGACAACTTGCTTGCCTTTGTCCTTTTTTCTTTCCCATTTCTTCTTAAAACCCTTTCCTTATTGAACCATCAAAACCTCTTTCTTTGGTTACTTGGGGATGTTCCTCTCAGCATTGACCAACAATCCATGCAGCTCTTTCAAAGTCTTTTTAGACTCAATCATGTTGAAGGTCATCCTGAACTGATTGAAATTGTCATGCAATCAATGGAGAATAATGTCTGTAGTCAACTCTACCTTATAACGGAATCCAAGTCGTTCCATTTTCTCAAAATGACCCATCGTATTGAAAACATGTGGGCCAACAGCTTGACCCGGCTTCACGTGGCATTCCGGTATCTCCCCATTGGTCTCATATTGCTCAACTCGGGCCTGCATCTGGAACATTGCCCGCAACTCTTGCGTGATGGTGTAAGCATCCTTGGTTTCAAACCTTTTTTGGAGGTCTGGCTCCATGGTTGCTATCATCAGGCAAGTGATTGGTACAGACCTATCATTAGACTGCTTAACACGACGTTTATATGTTTCAGTCGATTCATCAGTAATCATAGGAAGTGGGGTTTCTAAGACATCCTCTCGACCCTCATACATGTACGAGTCTTAGGGTTCTTTCCCAATTGTATTTTTCACCATTTAGCCTGTCCTTTTTGAGGAAGGACGAATGTTGAAAACAGAGTTGTTATTGTTATTAGTCATGGTTTCTATAGACATAAAACAAAAGCAAAGTTCAATTTTTATGTTTATAAAATAACCTAAAAAACATGCAAAAGTTTCTAGGTTGGTTATTATTCAGTTTTAATGTCCCAATTTAAATAATTGAATATAAGATCCTATTAACATGTAATACTAAGCAAACGGAGACCTTATCTTAACATTACATTTTAAAGGTAAGTAAACTCTTTTTCTAATTATAACCCCTTATAATTCTTGTTTAGATTGGTAACCATCGCATGCTTAACTATCTCTTGCTTCAAAATCCATAACGCTTTTGATGATTTTGTTAAGGATAACCAAAGTAAGGAGAAAAATTCACAATTTCACCTTATCTTCCAAAATTAATGATAATACCCTACGTAGGCATGACCTATTACTATTAATTATGGGTTATCAATAATCAAATATTCTTAATTAATGCAAGATGACAAAATATTTAACTTACTCCTAACTACCTCAAGATTCTATCCTAGAAAATCTAGCCTACTAATTTTAATTAGATTAAAGAATCAAATTATGAAATTAATTTATGACCCATTCAAAATTAACATAATTCACATAATTGGAATTTTCTAAATCTTCTCAAAAGTAGTTTTAAAAAATTTCAATAAAACAAAATTTTTTCAAGATACGATTGCCAGTTTCTATAAATTTTTTTAATTATTAAAAAACGTGGAGGCCACAACCAGACCAGTAGCACAAGAGTTGTTGTCCCAAGTCCCACGCCAACACAACACACACGGCACAGAACTCCGGCCACCCACGTCAAGTCGCCGCCACTGGAAATTGCCGGTAACCCACTCGCAAGACGATGCTGATAACAAACTGCCAGCGCCAGCCAGCAGCATGCTGCAACGCACGTCGAACGTGCGTTGCACGCATGGCTGCCCCTTCGCTATCCCTTGTCGACTGCTTTCAGCAGACCACCAGAGCAACCACCATGGCCCACCTACCGGTTGTTCTACCACCAGATGTGGCTGCTCCTCTTCCTCCCTCATTTTTTTTGTTTTATTTTGTTTGAAGAAAATTAAAATTACAACCTTTTGCAAAATTAATTTACTAATCTTAATTAAATTAAACTTAAACTATTATATTACTAATTCAAAAAATTAATTTAAAATCTCCATTTTAATTAATTTTAGGGTTATTCACATAAATTAATCTCTAATTCATATAAAACTCTTTTCACATGAATTGATTTTCATACATATTCAATTTTTAAATATGAAAATTAGATTAATAATATGAATATAACATTAGAAATTTACAGATCTAAAATTCAGAATATAAATTTCAAAAAATTAGGGTTGAATTTTCAAAATTTTCGGCCACGTGATTTCAAAATTAAGAAAATTAAATCACAAATTTATTAAATCTAATTAAATAAATCAATCCATAATTCAATTCCTCCCCTTAATCAAATTAAAATTAGTCATGAACACATCAATATAAATAATCTAATTAATATGACCAAAAAAACTATATGCGAGAGGCTAAAAAACTTATACCATTATATAATTATAAGAACTATAAGCGGAATTTCATGAATCATATTCATAAGCACTTAACACAGGATCTCATGCATATACAATCAAGGATCACATAATAGTATAGAATTAATCTTTCATGTGTGATTTCCACAAAGCTCGTTAAGATCCGGAGATAGAACCGCAACTGAGATTCCTCTACTTGGTCCACCAATCCAGATCAACACTTCACCAGTGCTAGTGGAAAGGAAGAAGGTCTCTTCTTTTCTTAGAGTTAATATTACGTGACTTTGAAAGAGAGAGAAAATAATGAGAGAAAACTAACTGGCTATATTTAATTTTCAGGCTTTTACACCTATTTATAGGAATAATTAGGTTAGGAAACCCTCGCTCCCCATTCACTCCTCTTGGCCAGCCACCCTAAAGGTCGTTTCGGCTGTAGGTCTTTTCTCTTGTATGATCCATTTAAATGGACTTTGGGTTTATTACTTACTAACCCAAAGTTCTATAGCATTCTCTAACAAGATGTAAAGACGACCCAATTAAATGAACTTATTATCTCCATAATATGATCCATGTTATATTTAGTAATTGCATTATAGTCGAGGACATAATTCCTTCATAGTCTTCTTCCTGTCCATCTTCTAAGCAATCCCGGTTTCTAATAAAAGTTGTTTTCCAGCTCTAGGAACTTTAAGCAAGTTCAGAATATTCTGCCACACAGCAGCAATTTAAAACTGCTGAAAAAGAGACTACTATGTATAGTTATTTATTATTTTATATAAACTCTACCATTGATATTGATAAGCGATTTGAACTTTTAAATATACAATTGTTCAACAATTTTTTACCAAAAATTTAACTAACCAGATCCAAATTCTAATCAACATGATGAAAATTTGAAGTGACCCGATCTAGATGAGACTCAAATTCAAATCCTTTTCACGCTTGCCTCAGTCCAAACAAATACTCGACTCGATTATAATCTGATCAAATTTCATCAATATCTAATATAACCCATCTTAAACACGTCTCAAAATCAAAGTTATTTAATCCAAACTTAAAAAGTAACTTGATTTCAACTCAACTTGAACTCGAAATGACAAATTACTCATCACAAATCTAATAAACAAATTGAGCTGACAATTACTCAAATCGAACTCGACTTGGCACCTAATAACTTTGTAGAACTTACTCAAAACATTACGACCAAAATTCTTGGATCGCTAAATTAGAATAAAGAGTCAAAAGTCATATGACTTGCAACTTGCTAAATATTCCATGAATGTTAGTTAATAATAATTGTTTCTTAACAAATAGACAGGGTAAATTTGGTATTAGTCTAAGTTGATTATGATGGTGTTCCCGGACAAAAATTTGGCAAAGACACGGGCTAATGTAGCCAGTAGAAGACACTATTTCCATTTCAGAGCCCAAGTTTCTCCATCTTGAGAACTAACACTTTGAATAATTTACACTAGTAAGAGTTATTAATAAATAAAATAAATACTCCATTTGATACCGTACCATTACCTTAGGTTTAGTGCTAGAAGAAAATGGTGCAGTTGACCAGATAATTAATCTATTCCACGAAATTCAATTTTTCTCATATAATGACCATATGGTCAATCAAATCGGCGTCATCGTGGTCGTCAACTTGCCTTCGTGCTACGTTAAAATGTTTGGAAATCTACACATATGAATTAATATGTTCATTTTTTGGACCACAAAGCCATTTGCAGTGCAATGATTAATATAGGACTAAATCTCAAATTTCTTTCCCTCAAAAAAAAAAAAAATTTCTTGTTTTTGGCATTACATGAGCAATAGTTGAAGTATTAATGTATACTACAAATGTGTGTGATCATAAAAATTAATATGGATTGACTTTTGAAGCATTGAATAATATCAATAAAAATACGGAGAAATCAAGAGTTAGGCTCTTCCCATTAGTTGGAACTGTCCTTTGGATTTGCCAAATTGATAGCTTTTAAATTAGTCTTATGCATTTTATTTAGTTTACTTGGCCAACCTAATAGATTCACCCAAATCCTTTTTTTTTCTTAAATAGATCATTCTTATAAGACCTGTTATAGGTTAATCTGGCATTCAATATTTATAATGTTTACAATATAGATGTATGACTAGTAATACTGACTTATGACTAGTAAAGTACCATTCTACTCTGTACAATATAATATTATCCTTTTACATATAATATTATCCAATAGCTATCTATGTTTATTAATTAATTTAGATACCTTTTTAAAATTATATATCTCTTAACATTAATCCACTAAAGTTATAGAAAAGATCGATAAATTATGAGAAGCTATATAGATACAAATAGTTTAGTCAGAAGTCATTATAATTGTCCTTGTAGAGAAATTCTTATCAAAGGTCGTCAACGTTAATATATTAGTTTTTGAAAGAGTCAACATTCATTTAAGTCCAAAACCAACTCCAATAATCATACGTACATCATTGAACAAAGTAGTTAGTAAGTTAGAGCTCAACATATCTTATCATCTAGTTTTATTGTTAGACAAATTTGATAGTAAATTTCAATATTAATTCACTAGATCGTGCTCCTTTTATTGTTCTCATGAGTTACACGTTCTAGAAATTTATATGCTTAAAATTATATAGGTCTGGGTTAATTCTTTTGACAATAACTCAATCAGCATAAACTCAAATGTGATGTGCATAAGGATGCATTAATAGCTATGGGAGTTCTAATTGTATGAGGTAAATGAACCTATTTACATTGTAAATGAGAGTTTCATTAGTAATCCTTTAGTAAGCTTGGACTTACCATACATCTAACTGGAAGTATTGAGAGAGTTGGGCCGGGCCCACCCCTTCGATTCATTAATTCTTTTATATATTACTTTTACTCTTGTGCGTTCTTAGATACCCTTCTCAGTTTTGTGGTTATATTAGTGAATGTGAGTGGCTAATTTACAAATATCATTGGCTTCTCCCTTTAGCAATTCGCTCAAGGCTGAATAAGGGCTTGAGTCGGGCTTTCTTAAAACTTTTTTGAGTTTTTTCGGTCCCTAGTGAAAGTTCATGCTTGCTATCTTACCAAAATCATACATGAAAAATGAAAACATATATAAGAATAACCAGTCAATAATTGCTCATCTTTCCAAACTTCAGGCGTATTCTTTTCATCCAAATTATGCTTATTACGATCTTAATCAATTTATTTGAACTCATTTGAGTATATTGTAGTTGTGAATTGATATGGACTTTATTAGTCTTTATTGGAACTATATGAATCTACTCAAACTTCTTTATCCTGATATAAGTTTTTCTAAATGGAGAGAAATAAGCAATAACTCTATTGATTGATTTTCTTAATCAACAAATACTGAATTCAGGTAGGGAATACCTAAATTCTAAATGATTTTTACACAAAACATCTGCAATGAATAGTAACCAATTCATCTATAAACCTTTGTTGTGTAGATAAGTTGCATAGTTAGTGTATGGGGGCTGACTAAGTTCCATACCGATCTAATAGCTTTTGGGCTTACGAGCCTGGGCTTATATCCAGTCTATATATCTAGCGCCTACGGGCCTAAAAGATATACTTTTAGTAAAAGATAAGAATATATCCTAAGGGAATATTCTTGGGGATCTCTCCCGTAAATACCGGGCCCAATAAAGATATGGGCTTAATCGAGTCCCTATAAATACTCCATTGATCTGAGTCATAAGGTACGTACACGAATCCCAATACATTATACTTGAGAGCTACCGGCTTTTAACCTAATACTGACTTAGGCATCGGACGAGCGTTCCTCGGATCAACCCCCGAGGCTAGTTTACTTACTCTTTTTTGCAGGGATCCAAACCGGCTTCAACACAAGGACTTCACGGTTCAAGACCCTGTAATTTGTCCCATACCGGAACAATTGGCGCTAGAAGGAGGGGTCAATATGGCGATTAAACCGATAGCATACTTGCAAGAGAAAGGGTAAAGAAAATTGATCTTACCAGGGCCAAGTTATGCGCGTGCGTTGCAGCAAGCGTATGCACCTCGTCCACCGGGATGTCGTATTTAAGCTATGTAGCCTTCAAAATACGGTATCTCAGGTTCCCGCCCTCAAGAGGACGGTCCAGCAATAAAGATTCGTCGTCCAAAACGTTCAGTTTTGGATCAAACTTCTCTCCATTCTTTATTGGGGAGCGAGTCCAGCGCTTCTTCAAAATATCCGGCATCTCCATCCGGGTTCGTTCCAAGAAGCCCAACTTTCTGGGCTTGGCAAAGGGCTCCAAGCCGGGCATCATCTCCGGCAGAGTCAGCTGCTTGTAGATCTTGGGCCGTAGCGAAGAAGTACCTACTTCAGCAACCCGACCGGTAAGTAGAGGGGGAGCGGTGGAAACAAGAGTTTCCTTATCCTTGCCTGCCTTAGAGGCAGCCCTCTTGGCCGCCGGCTCGGCCACGGTCTGCTCCGGTTTCCTTTTCCGGGCCTGGACCTCAGCCTGACGACGTAGCAGGGGGATAGTATCCCTGACATCGTCCTCAGTGCCGGATTTCCGGCCAGATCCCCGACCACCTCGACCTCCTCAACCGCCGCCAGCCGGCATCTTGATAGGGACAAACTTGCTTGCGGGTTTAGGAGGCATGTTGCTTAAAGGCCGGTATGATCTATCGACGTGAAGAGCTTCACGAATCAGGAAATCCTTGCCTACAAGGAAGACGAGATCACAGTTAAACAAAAGCGAAAATATAAACACAAATAGCTAGCAAAAGCAAAAATAAAAATACACCGTATGGGTCAGACCGACAGAAGCCTAAGGCCGACAAGGCCGGATTGGTAAAAATGTAGCTGGTATGAGGAAGCCAATATTTGGGAACCGGGATCCTTTTCTTGCCTCTTAAGGCCGGGATGGAGTCCGATGTAAAGTAGTCATATGCAATCCTTTCCCGGTGGGTTAGACCCCGGTCCCTGATATGCTCCATTCGGGAACGGGGCTTAGTCCATTGGCGCCTCAGCGGGAAATCGTCGGGCACGCGTACCCAGAAAAACCGGCCTCTCCAGAGCTTGAGGCCAGACGGTTTAGGGTACACCGTTAGTTTGCCGGCTTTTGTGTACAAGGACATCCATCCACCCCGACCCTCGAGCTCATCATCCCGGGATTTCCTTTTCTTACCGGCTCCTTTTCCTTTGGCAGAACCATCCTCCTTAATCCAATGCAATTTTCGGAAGAGGTTTAACGTTTCCGGAAAGCCCTTATCACGGACCACCCAGGCATAAGCCATCAAATTCCGCCATCCAAGGGGGGTCATTTGGGCTAGACAGATATTCCAGGCCTTGAAAACCTTAATAAAGAAGGGATCTAAGGGAAACCTCAACCCAAAGTCAAGCATGTGAACATAAATGGCCACATGACTGACAGGACAGTCCGTAACCCGGCTCCCTTCAGCCGGGAGCACCAAGTGGTAATCCTCAGGAAAGGCAAAATACTTTGGACCCTTGATGAGAAACTTACTTTTCTTACAAGTCTTCGCCCAACCACTATCCAACTGAACGCTGGCGGCGCAACCGTCATCACTGGGCGGCATGAACAATTCAGCCAAGATATCCTCATCGGAATCCTCCGGGATTATCTCGGGAGGGTCCTCTTGGTCGGAATCCGACTCGACTTCTAAAGTAGTGGACTCCTCATCCGACCCTTCTACATATTTTTCTACACTCTCTACAGCATCTGAGTGAACAAGAGAGGTCGGAATCTCCCTACGTACCGGTCGATGGGACGTCTCACCCACTTCAAAGGTAGAGCGCCGGACAGGAGACTGGCCGGGAGGAAACAAGTCAGGGGAATGTTCAGCTAAACCTCTCATGGTCCCATACTATCCTAAAGCCCCGGTTTGCCCCAATACCATCTTTAGGGGAGAGGCATGAATGGCCGGTTCGATATTTTGTCTACCGGAAGTACTACAATCATTTTGGCTATTCACCCAATGTTCTGAAGTGGGAGTAACTTGGGGAGAGTTAGTAACCTCTACAGACCTAATGGAAGTGTTGTCAGACTCAGCGTCACTTTCCGTCATGACGGAGGGAGATTTAGATATGTCTTGAGAATCAGAATTTTCAGAATTGGACGACATTATAAATAAGACGGTATGAAAGATTGGAAAAAGTTTTGATGAAATACCTGGAAACAAGGACGCGAAGAGAAAATACACCGGAATCAACAGTTAGCGTGAGGCCGGAATGAGAGATCAAGCAAATACCGCCAGAAACACAAAAGGATTTTGGAGAGAGAAAGTCCGATATGAGCACGATCACAAGAGAGAGAATGCGAGAAGTGAGGAGCGGAGGTCGCACAAGAGGTATTTATAAGAGAAGTCGCGGTCGAGATTAAGTGACTCTTCGTCTTCCCGTCCTGATCATGCCACATGTTTCTGTAGCACCCAGCGGTGAAGCAATCACTCTTTGAAGAGCTTTCAATGCAGGTGCGCAACTCGAGACGACCGTTGGAATTCTCTGACCAACGATTCATATTCTCTCGCTAGAAATAACTCAGCATCTCCCATAACGGTTTACAACTTACTAAGCCGGATATGCCTATGCTAGTCATACCGGCTTGGGGGCTAGTTGTATGGGGGCTGACTAAGTTCCATACCGGTTTAATCGATATCGGTCTAATAGCTTTTGGGCTTACGAGCCTGGGCTTATATCCAGTCTATATCTCTAGCGCCTACGGGCCTAAAAGATATACTTTCAGTAAAAGATAAGAATATATCCTAAGGGAATATTCTTGGGGATCTCTCCCGTAAATACCGGGCCCAATAAAAATATGGGCTTAATCGAGTCCCTATAAATACTGGAATAAAGTTAATATGTAGATTCTCATTCATGAAAATATTAGTGTCTTAGAGATGATTTTCTCTCCTTTTCTATTTCTCATATTAAAAGGGATGCATGGGAATATGGTGGCTTATTAATTAGTTGCCAGATGTTTCCTTAGGGCCTGTTCTCTTCGGCATAAAACAGCTGAACTGAACTGAACTGAACTGAACTGAACTGAACTGAACTTATCAAAGCTGAACTGAACTGAACTGAACTTATCGGAGCTGAACTGAACTGAACTGAACTTATCAGAGCTGAACTGAACTGAACTGAACTGAACTGAACTGAACTGAACTGAATTGAATTGAACTGAACTGAATTGAATTATATTACATTGAAATAAATTGAATGTAATAAATATATAAATAATATTTTAAACAATAATAATATGAATATTAAATAATAATTATAATGATAAGTAATAATAATGAATAATAATAATAGTTGTATTTTGAATATTTTTAAATGATAGTTATAAATAAATAATATTAATAATCATAAATTAATAATAATAATAATAATAATTAATGATAGTAATGATAATTAATAATAATTATTTTATATTATTTGTATTAATATATTAATACTTGACGATGATATATAATAACAATAATATCTATGAAGTAAATTAATATTACTATTTTAATAATTATATTTAATAACTTAAAAATATTTAGTAATAAAAATAATGATTGGGTTGGACCGCGAAAATTATACAATAAACCGTCTTGACGCGATTTGATTGGTTTATGGGCTAAAAAAAGTGGGTTTATTTGTGCTTTGACCTAAACCATGTTCCTCCTAATAATAATAGTAATAATAATTAGTAAAGCTACAATAAAAAAAATATATAGAAACAACAATAATAATAATAATAATAATACTTAATAGTAATGATATATATTTAAATAATAATAATAATAATAATAATAATAATAATAATTAGTAAAATAAATTATACCAACATAATAATAATAATATTTAACAAAATGGTTATAAAAGAATAGAGTTGAGCTGAACTGAACTGAACTGAACTGATCTGAACTGAACTGAACTGAACTTGTTGGAGCTGAACTGAACTGAACTGAACTTATTGGAGCTGAACTGAACTGAACTGAACTTATTAAAGCTGAACTGAACTGAACTGAACTGAACTGAAAATAAGCTGGGGAGAACAGGCCCTTATTCTAACGAATGTGAACAAGTTTTTTTGTTGACAATTTTCGCAAGGTGTTTTAGCAGATTGATTATGCTTAATAATATTGATCATCGTATCCCTTAAAAAAGGTCATTTAAGGTTAAGGGATCATAAATTAAATATTTCGCAATAGAGTGAGTATATAAAATATAATATTAATACGAAACAAATATTTTTTTCCAAAATTTAAAGATACAAGGAGTTTTTTAATAAAGTTAAAATGGAAAAAAAATGAAGGGAGGTCTAAAACCACACAAAAAAAATATTGGTGAACATCTTAAACATGATTGCTAAACGGAGCCATTCCTGTACCTAAGTTGCAGCTTGGCGTTTTTATTTTTTGCGGCTAAGCTAAAAGAAGAGGTGGAAAATTGGAAATTGGTTACGTGAGGCAATGCTTATGGTGCGAAGTAGTGGGGCCTTAGGTCAAGCACGCGTGCAAGGACATATGGCCCCCACCCCTCCTCTAAGATTAGTATTTTATAATCGTTCCGTTTCTATTTTTTGTTTTCCAAAAATTCGTAAATTCATAACCACAAAGAAAAGAAAATTTCATTGATTGTGATGCGTAATGGTTCATGTTTCTCCTTTTTATCATTTCATGACTTTGCACCCAACTTATCTCCTCCATATTTTTTTCTCTTGTTTGGTTTATTTGGTTGTACAACACTATGGTATTTCTTGTTTGCTTTTATTCTGATCCCAAAATTGGGCAATTGCCATCCTTTAGATTACATAGTTGACTTGATCATTGTACATTTGACGAGTTTTACTTTTATGTGATTTTTAGACTTTAAATATAGTTTTTACTAAATAATGTACGAGTGTTTTAGTATAGAAATATGTTTGAAGGTATTGGAATGATGATCAATTCAAGTTAATTGGATGGCAAGGCAAGTTGGAAACGAAAGTTGAGGCCAAGGATACTCACCAGTCTTTTAAGTTATTTAAATTTTATATAGTGTAATCAATTTGTGAGAGTAAACATGTCAAATGTTTTTTAATACCTCTTCCGTTTTTTTAGATGTAACCCTTTCTATTTTAGGAAGTTTTAAATTAGATGTTACACTTTTATTTTGCAATCCGACTTGCGTGGACCCGGTTCACACTAAAAATAGTGTGGACCAGGTCCAGGCACATGACCCGTTATATCACTTTAACATATACTATATCATTTTAACATACACTATATCATTATAACATATACTATATCACTTTAACACACCCTATATCACTTTAACATACACTATATCACTTTGAACATACACTATATTACTTTAACACACACTATATCACTTTAACACACCCTGTATCACTTTAACACACACTATATCACTTTAACATACACTATATCATTGTAACATACACTATATCATCGTAACATACACTATATCATTTTAACACACACTATATCACTTTAACATACATTATATCACTTTAACATACAGTACTATATCATTTTATATCATTATAACATACACTATATCACTTTAACATACACTATATCACTGTAACATACACTATATCATTTTAATATACACTATATCATTTTAACATACACTATATCACTGTAACATACACTATATCATTTAATATACACTATATCATTTTAACATACACTAGTACTATATCATTTTTAACATACACTATATCATATCAATATACACTATCATAAACTCACGTGATATGGATCGGGTGCACACTAATTAGTGTGCACCGGGTTCATATTAGTTTTTTTATTTATTTTGGGTAATTACTTCTCTCTATCTCTCTCCTATCACATGTTCTAATGTTCACATACCTTTTTGTTTTTCATTCTCTCTATCTCTCTCCTCTCTAAAAATTACCTAGGAGTCTGAAATTTAAAAAGTGTAACATCTAAAAAAACGGAGGAAGTAATTAATTTTGCAAATAACGACGAAGTTTTGTTAGTAGGTTACACCTTAAGAAAATATCAATGTCAAGTCAAACTATGATATCACACATCGATACTCCCTCTGTATTTTTTTTTATCTTTTCTACTTTGACTTTGCGCATTTACCAGTGCACTTATTTTAGATTAAATATCTGTCATTATCTATTAGTAAAAATTATAATAATTAAATATTGATAAAGTACTCATTGATACGAATCAAATAAGATCCCACATAACTATATTCTTTTCTTATATATTGAGAAAAATCTAAAAGATTCTCTCTAATTGTGAATAATGTCAAGATTCTAAGTGAGAAGGATAAAAAAATACAAATGGAATATTTGATGGAGTATGAAGTTATTCTTGAGAATTTAATTATCATATTTTAGCGTAGGGTATGCTTAAAACATATTTTACTTTTACTTAAATACCCATAAACAAGGTCTGTCCTCAATTGCTACAAAGAAGATGGTAAAGATAAAGTGGTCATTTTCATTGACATAGAAAGAGATTAGGTCATGTATCCATCAACTCATTGTATCTTCTATTCGTCCACATACCCATCTAAAAAATGTTCCTTCCTTCTGAATTGTGACTACTTATTTTGGAGCTTGTGTTTATATATACCAACAGTGATCATGTCATACCTTCTGACTTCTCTACCTACAACATAATATCATAGGAGTAGTTCATTTTTCTTAATTAATTATTACTAATCACTATGTATCTATATATTATATTTATATAAATAGAGGGGTTCAACTAAAGCAAAGTCAACGAATTAGTAAAAGTCAAATTACCAAAACTGAGTACTTGCTCAATCTTTGTAGAAGGGACAGTTAGTTAACCACTGCAAAGCAAAAAAAAAAAAAAAAAAAAAAAAAAGAAGTGATATCATTTGACATACCAACAGTTATTTCGTTGCACCTTATCCACAATGTTTCTTGCGTATTATAAATGTTTAAAAAGATTAAACAATTACCAAGTTTACCAAATGTTTTAAGTTATCAATCTCCGTGATACTTTTGCATGCATAGGCAACAACATAGGGACCGGGTATCCTAGTAATCTTATTTTTGTGTCTCCTCAACGTGTCTTATAATCGAATGTGGTTTCAAGAAACTTATACTTCCTCCGTTTTTTTAGATATTACGCTTTTCATTCAAATCACGGATTCCTATGTAATTTTTGGAGAGGAGAGCGAGAGATAGAGAGAATGAAAATTAAAAGGGTCCCATGTAAACATGTGATGGGAGAGAAATAGAAAGAAGTTATTACCTAAAATAAAAGTGTAATATTTAATTTAAAACTTCCTAAAATAGAAAGTGTAACATCTAAAAAAACGAAGGAAGTACCGTATTTCACTCAACCATTAAGAAGCTGTTTGGATTAATCTATGGTCGATATTGTATTTCCATGTCGAATTTGTAGATATGTTTCTATTACCTCAACCCTAAAGACATTTATATATGAAGAAAATAACATGCTGAAAGTCAGGGTAAATATTTGGTAATTGGTAATTTACCCATTGAAACAATGTAACTTACTATGAAGACCAACAAGATCGTCGTGGATCTGAAAGATATTTCACCTTCGTATTCTTGCTTTAGGAATTAGGATTAGAGTATCAGATTTGCTGCAATAGTACAAAGAGTTAAAGAATTATCATATAATTACAATATCACTTTATAGACATTTTTTTTAATAAAAATGAAAAATTATGAAAAGTTGATTTTATAAAAAGTATGTGTTAAGAAGAACCACATAAGATTGCACTTGATTATATTTTTCTTGTTCATTTATGAGAGAATGTGGGATAAGTTTGGTAGATAAATACTCCATTCGTTTCAAAATATAAGTCGTTTAAGGTTTTTACACAAAAATTAAGAATTTAGTTAATTTAGTTAGATTTTCATGGGAAATAAGAATTGACATTAAATATTGTATTGAAAAACAAAATAACCTATAAGCTTATCGTGATAATATAAAGTTGTATTTAACTTTACATTGGTATTGTAGGATGCCTTACATTTTGAAACAAATTCCTCTAGCTAAAATGCCTTATAATTTGAAACAGAGGGAGCAATGGTTAATATGTAAATGTTACATGTATTTATGAAGGGAGATGGTATCATCTATATAATAAGTCTATTAAAATGTGTTCCTAAATAAGGAATGGTGCCATGTGACACTTTTGTTAAGGACGTTTTTACTTCATATAATCTATGTGCAATAAAAAAAATTAGAAATTGCATAGTATAGGATTCGATTCCGTAACTTCAAGCTCATATACTAAACTATTAACTATTAAACCAAGTGTTGTTAATTTAGTGTTTTCATTTCAAAGTATAATATCATTAAATTATTATTTTTTTCTTACTGGGGGCATATCACGGACCTAATAATTAGTTTAACATTAAAAAAAATGATAATATATGGTAAAAAGTAAAATGTTCTTACTCCATCCGTTTTAGAAGGATTTGAACACTTGTCGGGACACATAATTTAAGATGATAAGTTGTAGTGTGGTTAACAAATGCTATTTTTATTTAAAAAATAGATGTGATAAGAGTTGGTGGGGTATTTTTGATTGGAGAAGAGAAAAAATTGGATAAGTATTTATTGATAAAGTTAAATCGTAGGCCAAAGACGTGTAAAAGAGATAACAAAACAATAGTGGAACTCACAAATAAGAGTGTTTAAACTAATTTAGAACAAACAATATAAAAGAAAATGTTCAAACTATTATTAGACAGAATTACAAATTTATTTATGTTTCTAAAATATTACTCCCTCCGTCCCATAATATAGTGCTTGCATTCCTCTTTGGGTGTCCCAAAATGTTGTGCCTATTTCTTTTTTATCAATTTGTTTGGACTAAATTATCTTTCATTTTTACATAAAACTTTCCAAAATACCCCAACTTTCTTTTAAAATATGTTCCCCTATTTATTATTTTACACCATTCCAAGGAATATTTATTGCTCTTTCATTTTTATTTTATTTTTTTGAGGGGAAACAAAAGAAGCTCTATTACTCCAAAGACAATTTGTCCATCAATACATAGGGCGCCACTTCAGAAGGAACGTGATTTTCCCATATTTGTTCATCCCCGAAAGGAATTATTTTTGCAAGATGGTGAGCTACAAAGTTTCCGTCACCTTTCACATGTGACCAACTAATGGATTTAAAATAACCACAAGAAGAGAAAATATCATGGAGAAAAACATCAAGCTCAGAGAGGGAGGAGGCATTTTTTGCAAGGCGGCGGATCACGACTTGGCAGTCCGACTCTATAACCACATCTTGGAGCCCGAAACGCTTTCCTAGCCGAATCCCCATATTGGACCCCCGAGCTTGCTGAGGCCAAAGCTCTTTCATTTAATTTTAAAGGAAAAGGAAGAAAAAAACTAGTTCCAAGACAAAAATACCCAATAAACATTTACCCAATCCTAAAACTCCTTCCATTTTCCTTAATTCTTGTGAAAAATGAGAAGTGAGCACTATATTATGGGACGGAGGGAGTACTATATATTGGCGACCATCAATAATTTATTTTACGTATATCCAATTTTCCAAAAAAAAAAAGGCCATCAAAAAATTTGTTTTCCTAGAAAACAATATGGTATTAGTGGGCGGCGCCCACATTTGGGTAAACATTAATTAGATTTAAACACTTCCAGAAATACTCTAACACACGTCAATTTTGCAGTAACACATGGTCACAGACGATCGTCTTTTTCTTTTCCTAATCTTCTTTGTAATTTTCCCCATATATTTTGGGACCAACTGAAACTAAATTTTGGGTGAGAGAAAAACAAGTATTGAGTTGGAACGTCCCACATAATTCAATTAAAGCAATCCAAGGAGGACACGTGGAACCTTTAACACGTGGCAACGTGTCTGTAGCCATTCTGTCACGTGAGCCAAAAATGTGCTCCTTTATTTCAGGGTCTGTCAGTCTGTAATGATCACTAACTTGTCTTTAATTTGATTATTCTCTGCCCTCCTCAAATCTGATACACCTCTCCATCATTCTCATTTCGTAGTACTTTCGTTGTCTGCTTTCATTTTTCTTAGAAAAATTCCTTATATTACCTCAACATTGCATCAATATGACGTCAACACAGTATAGCCTCAATTGCTATTTAATTATCGTTTTTAGGTTGCAATTCGTCAAAAAGGCCAAAATTAAACCAAAATAAATTATAATTTACTTGTCTCAATTCATAATCCACAAAGGAAGTGTTTTGGACAAATTAATTTGTCCATGAAAGAGGCCATCGATCTTAGTAATTCAACTGCAGTATAAAATTATTTATTAATAGAAGAAAAATCAAAAGATAAAGAGAAGGATATTAGACATACCGATCTCTTTACGATCGAGAATCAAGAATTAAGAAGAAGAAGAAGAATAAAACTTGTATTAATTGATTTAGATTAGACTACAATAGATGAGAGTGACAAAGAATGAGTGGGAGTGAGTGAGAGAGAATGAGAATGAAAACTAATACATTCACCTCTATTTATAGCAATTAAAACCTAACTAATCAAACGTCTGACTGGTCATGTTCGAGATATCTTGCATCATTTCTACTAGCTATGTTGCAACCACCTTGACCAATTCCACCTACTTTGCTCCATGTAATGGTTGACTGATTCAACCAGCTACGATGTTGCCTATTCTTTAAGGGCTTGAATGTGCCTCCTCAATACAAGGGATTCCCCGTCTTTAATTTTTACTATCTGACTTGTTATTTGTAACAAGCCTTGAGGATGTTACCTACTTCCAAGGGGTTGACTACTTGACCAAATATTATTAGATAACCAACTTGAATGCTATGATCCTAATCAGGCTAATTTCACCCATAACAACTGCCCCCAAAATTTTGTTTTGAACATCACATTCTACAAAAAGTGAAATTTTCTTCATCAAAATACATACGTTTGAATTCAGATAGTCGTCATCTTGGTCTGGCAAGTTGTTGACTTGCATGGAACTCTGAAGATGTCTATAGCAAGTTGGAGATGGATTCCGTGATGTCTTCCCTACTCGAGACAAGCTTATTGACACTGAAAATAAAGATAGTGGAGAAGTCACGCCTCATGAAAGTGTCATGCCTAATGAAGATGACTGACAAAGATGTCACGTCTGATGGACACGCTTTTACTGGAAGGTGGTCATCTGGGAGATGTCAGTCAACTGGAAGATGTAAGTCAACCAAGAGATGTATTGGCTATTAAGGCGAAAGTTAACGAGCAAAGGCTGATGAGTTGGTGGATGACATCTTGACTATTTTGTAATGCAGATGTTAGCAAATTAATGTAATGATTTTTGTCCTTGCCAGACTGAGATATTGTGGATGACCCCTTTTCGCGTCTGTTTTGTTGTCTTCTTTGTGTTCAAATTTAGACTACCGTATTAGGTAGCCTTCTTTGTTTGCACTGTTAATATGTGCATTTGTCATTTGCAAAGTTGTCAATTTAGCTGTCATTTGCACTTGTAATTGTAGTTGCAGTTGTAGTTGTAGTTGTAGTTGTCAGTTCTTAGTTGGTTTAATTTGCAGTGTAAGTTGCATGATTTGTCCTTGTAAGTTGTATTTGTAATTGTCATTCACACCTTGACCATGCGTAGTTGGTCAAGTTGGACATATCCAGAATGTCTGGTATAAGTGTCATGTCGAGCTCGTCCCATAAAAGTTTAGGACTTCAACGTCTGCCATCCATCATGTAGAAGGTTAGGGCTTCTAGTTGTCCATAGTGTCTGCAGAACCAATGGTTAGAAATGTTGGCGTTGGTGCGACCAATGGTCCTCCGATGCGTAAGTCAATAATGGTTCTTGAGAGATAACTAAATTAACAAAGATTAAAGTTAGAAATAATACCTTTTTCGATGTGTGGTGTTTTGACTTCTTGGGACAGGTGTCTCATCCTACTAACAAGGGAGTAGGCCCCTTGTCCTACCACCTTGCTTATCTGGTAGGGTCTTTACCAAGTAGGTCTAACTTAACAACACTGGGGTCCTTATTGTTTTGAAAGACCTTCTTGAGGACCCAGTCACCTACCTGAAATGTTTTGATCTTGATATTTTGTTGTACTGCGTGCCATACTTTACTGATAGGCTATCATTCTGATCCTTGCCTTTTCCCTCACCTCGTCAACTGTATCTACATTATGGGTTAGTTTAACATAATTTCTATCTTAAGTCATCAAACCATATCTTATTGATGGGACTTGGACCTTTATTGGAATGACATCTTCACATCCATAAACTGTGGAAAAGGGGGGTGCGATTGGTCGCGTTCTTTGGATTGGTACGATCTTCCTAGAGGATAAGTTAGGGTTGCTCTGTATTTTTCTCTAGCAACTTCTTGGCGATGCTTCAACTGGTATATCACAATCTTATTGATGGACTCTACTTGACCATTGACCTGTGGGTATCTTGGGGTAGACGTGTGCAACCAAATATTCCATTTGTCGCAAAAAACTTTTATCTTGTCCTTATGAGCTAGGTACAATTCTCACATACTATGTCCGAGGGGACGCCATATTTGCACAATATGTTATGTTTTATAGAGTACATGACTTCTTTATCTCGTACCTATTTGAAGGTGTTAAATTATGGCCTCTGTTAAGTAGCTATGGACTCGTAAAATACTTTTATTCCCACAACAGGTTCTTCAATAGAAGACTTGTGCAATAATACCCTGACCCAAATAACCCGAACCTGAGCTCTGCTTTTGGACTTGCCAAAAGGGACCCATCCTGGAGTATTGGGTGGTATTTCCTCCTCTGAAGCTTAATTCAAGTATCAAGAGTAGTAAAGGAAACTTTTAGAGAGAGAAAGTAGAGAGAGAGAGAATTAAGATAGAGTAACAGTACAACACTGCTCTGAAAAACGTACCTTTCCCCTGATTTCAAGGACTATTTATAGTGTATGTGATAATTGTTGTACCGTGAGTTCACCCTTATTTGGGAGCACCTGATTGGCTAAGCAATGAAATCATGACACTGGTAGAAATTTATTGGAGAGTACACATCATCTAACTTTATGCAAAATGCTCTTTTGAGACCCTAGGTCTAAGTACAAATCTGGCCAGAAAGATGGGCTTGTACTCCTCCCAATTTGGGAATTGTACTTTAGCTATCCTCCTTTTGGACCCTGCACTTTCATTAACAAAGATGGGACACGTGTACGGGATAAATGAACCCACATGTTCTTTTTAGAGCCGCCAATCTTTAGGCTACAACATTTGCCCCTAAAAGAGTTTTTTTACCGTTTAGGTGCCATGACGGTTAAAATTCTCTTTTAACTTAAGAGAATTGCTTTACCATTTTAAAAAATGAAGAAGGCGCCAATTTTCCGGTCACAGCCGGTCAACCCTCAAGGGTTTTTTGAATGCAACAGTTATTTTCACCGGAAGGGGAGGTCATTTTTCCCTCCCTATAAATATGAGCTTTTGTCCTTTCTTGGTTCATTTCATACCTTGAGAGAATTTTTCTAGAGAGAGAGACTCTGCCCAATTCTTTAATGAACTTTTAGAGAGAGAAAGTACTTTCGTCTGGGATCTTGTAACCTTCATCATCCGTCCGAGTAACTCAACATTAATCCGTTTCCCTCTTCTTGCTTCCACTTTTTATTTTTCGTTTCATTTTTTAGAAATATGGATTCTTCTTCTTCATCAAATAATCCCGGCCGCTTAAGATTTGGTCTTAACACTATAACAGATAGCCTTCCTTCTTCGACATATTCTATAGTTGGGCCTATTTTGGTGGGTCATGCATTTTATTTTTTTGGACATAGACGGAAAAGTCAGACGACCTAGCCTTTACCTGTGCAAGGTAATCTGGCGCGTGTCAAGCAGACTGCTCGTCTAAGATGTAGAGTAAACCTTTCGGCTTCCAGCTCTGAAACGGAGGCATCAACCAAAAGGTTCCCTGAAGAGGGGGAGCGTAAAGTGCAGAGTGCTCGGCCAGCACCAGAAACTCCTTCCCCTGGAAGCGTCCAAGAAGAAGGAATCAACGAAAGGACTTCTAAGGCCAGTCCGTCCGGACAAGATATGGAGGTGGACGAGATTACAAAAGTGCAGAGTGCTCGGCCAGCACCAGAAACTCCTTCCCCTGGAAGCGTCCAAGAAGAAGGAATCAACGAAAGGACTTCTAAGGCCAGTCCGTCCGGACAAGATATGGAGATGGACGAGATTACAAAAGTCGCATCAGGTCCGTCCAACCACTCGGTTGATCCTTCTACAACTTCCTCTGAAATAAGACGTCGTTTAGGTCCTCTGTCTGACCCTATATTTATTTTAATCAATAATAGTTGGTTAGGACGAGTAGGTACCGATCTTAGACACTTCTCCTCAGCAATTCCTCCCAGGTATTCTTTTGTCCTATCGGGTAAGGAGGATACCATTGTTAGCGCCCCGTCCGGTCATTTTGCCGTTTATCGGCTGGCCCTGGATGCGGGTTTGCGATTTCCCCTTCACCCTTTCATTAGTCGCCTTTTGCATCACTATAACATCGGTCATAACCAATTGGCCCCAAACTCCTGGCAAAACATCTTAACCTTCTTGGCCGTCTATGGGTTAAAGGCGTTACTCCTTCGTTGTCACCCAGATACACTATGCATCTAAGGTACCCGAGATGATAGAGGGAGCCTAGTTTAGTGTTTGCAACTATCACGGTTTCTTGACGTCTTGGGACAAGACTTCTAAGATGCATGCCTGGAAGGCAGAATTCTTATTCGTCCAAGCCTCTAACGAGGCAGTGGCTAGAAGATGCCGCTATTTTAGCTAGGCTCCCACCGATACCGGACGAACTGCGTCATTCTTAAAGCTGTAGAGATTCAGCCGAGGAGATGGTGGATACTTCAGGATATCGGAGTATTCCACCCCAAACAAATCGTCCTTTGAGGGTCCATCCAACTGGATCCCTTTTAAGGAAATGTTTTATGATGATAAATTCTCGATCGTCGCGGGCTTGCGGCAGGCCAAAGATAGAGGTATACCTCCGATTTTCCTAAGTAAATTTCTTCCTCCAAGAACTTTGTCTTACTTACTTCTCTTTTGCAGCTTCTGCTAAGGCCATCCTAACGAAATCTTGGACGGAAGACATCAGCATGTCTAAGTTTACAAGCTCGTTATGGAAAGAATACAACAAGTCCGATTATGAGAAGAGGACGGATACCTTGGTAAGCTTCATAACATCAGCATTATTATTCTTATTTTATTTTATTTTTTGGGCGGCCATGTTGGTCCTCATAGTCAATAGGGCCCTTTTTTTTTTCTTAGCACGGGGTTTCTCAAGAATGCAAGCCGGTTTAAACTTTTTGTCTGGCCTGCTTTCTTAATTTACACCCGTCCAGAAACTACATTTAGCTTTTTGGACGAATCTTGTTCCAAACTGAAAGGCGACCAGGCTTTCGGAGGTTGGTCTCCTTCTCATGGTAAGCTTCATCTGGGAACCAACATTTTTATTGGTTTCTAGATGAGCTATCTTTAGTTTACGGACGAGTCATGTTCCAAACTGAAAGGCGGCCAAGCTTTTTTAGGTCGGTTTCCTTCTCCGGTTAACCATCGTCGAGAGACCAACATTTTTATTGGGTTGTGGACGAGTTTCCTTTTCTGATTATCAGCTGGTTCTGGCCATTCTCATTTGTTGGGCATGTTTCGTCCATAACTGAATTTAGTTATTTTATGGACGTTCCTCTTACTTATGAAGTTTGTTTCCCTAACTTGTTTTCTCTTGCCTTCTAGAAAAATGCCCCAACGTCTAAGGCATTGGCGGAGAAGGCGGCAATGAAGCAAAGGCCGGCCACAGTGGGAGACGCTCCTCCGCCCAAAAAATCCAAAGGCTACACGACCAAGAAGAAGAAAATAGATCGCTCCTCCTTGTCGAAGGTTGAACTTCCTCCTTAGGTGGAGGAAACAACCATGGTTCCCTTTGTTGGGGAGGTTAGCCTGACGCCTTCTACAACAACCAAACAACCGGACGCGGTTGTTCTTCTGGAAAACACTGAAAGGGCTGAAAGAGCTATCTTTAGTTTACGGACGAGTCATGTTCCAAACAACCGGACGACTCGGCCTTCTCCAGGCATGTAGCAAGGTTGGTATCTGAAATGTCCCCTACCTATAGATATGCTTCATTGTCTTCTGGTGAGTCCTACTACTCAAATATTGTTAAGACTCTGCATGTTGGCGGGCGTCCGACGAGTCCGTTTAACAGATTAGCAGTAGTCATTCCCTTTAGAAACACTAACGACTCTACCATTTCAGATAAAGGCAAAGGAGCAGCTGAAGAAGTTCCTGAAGCTACCCCCGGGCTTTTGGACGATGATTCAGTCGAGCGTGAGAAGCTCAAGTAGGAGCTCTTCAAGTGCTTCCCTGAGCCTTATCAAAGGCCTGAGAGGTGCTTCTTCTAGACATGTAGGCTATATGTCCCAGCTTGTTGCTGAGGTATGGAAAATGTTTCCTTGCTATTCACCTTTTGTACTTGTGAAATACCTTATTTTTTATGGTTGTCTTGAAATTTAATCTTATTTTCTTTTCCCCAGCTCTTTGCTCGCATCATAATAACCGAAGACTGGGCAATATTGCTCAGAAAAGAGGATAAGCAGCTCGTCCCTAATGCAACGACGGCCGAGGACAAGGCTATGCACGACACGGCGGAGCAGGAAATCCTGCATCGCTAATCTAGGGAGGCTTGGGAGAATCGGTCGCTGAGATGGAGGCGGCTAACACAAAGTACCTTCGCAAAATTAACGAACTATTATGAGAAGGACGCTTTGGAGTTGGCCTTGAAGGCTGAGAGAAACACTGCTCTCCTGATGGCGGTTCAACTTACAAGGGAAAATTGCCTTCTAAGGCCTCAGAACCATCAACTGAAGGAGGAGGCGGCTCAAGCCTTCACATATGCTAAATAGGCCCTGAATAAGGTCATTGATACATACAAGTCCTAGGCTGTGAAGGCATTTGAAATGCTGGCCAAAAGTGACGACTTTCCTCGCTATGAACGTCGTCTAGACTTCCAAGAGAGACTTCACAGGGTACGGTGGCCGGCGAGGAGCCTCTAGTTTTCTGAGAATCGTCGGACGACGAAGAAGAGGAGGAGGCGATAGACCTAGAGAATCAGGCTGATGACACCAACCTCCCTCCTGAATAGAACTCATAGCAAAAGCTCCCCTTGTTTTTGTATCTTGGCCGGAGGCCTTTTTGTACTTAGCTTGTTTTATTTTTCCATTTTCTAGGTTGTAATCTTCTGGACATGAGATTTATATCAGAACTTCTTTTTCTATTCTTGTCTCTGATTGCAATCTCCCTTTTGTTAACTAAGTATCAAAATGCCTTATCCAGTTCTGAATAAACATGGAAGAATTAAATCCAAAATTTAATTGAACACCCCAAGTGCCAAAGTTACTCATCCTTGATTAAAGAAACGATTCACTTAAAAAAAGAATTTCGGACATTATCTCCAACTTATGTATTTTTGGATGGTCCCTTTTTCTAAATTACTGTTAGTTTTGTTCGTATGAGAATAGTGAACAAAATAGGATGATCAAGCCGTCCACGATCTAAGGTCATAAATTGACGCTTATACTGAATAATTTTTTTTTTCATTTGAGTCACTATGTCTTGGCTCTCCCCCCCCCCTTCTTGGACAAAGTGAATTCGATGAATCCTCTTTGTTCTGAGAAGGAGAACGACCATGCCTAATAGTGACTTTTTTGCAAGATAAAGCATTCATGATACAGTAAACCATCCTACTTTCTTTTGTAATAACTTGTTCCTTTACTAAGGTGGTTATTACTTGGATGGCCTTATGATGGAAAGTAATTATAAGATCTCTTTATTAAGATTTCTTAATTCTGGTCATCTTCTTTTAGGAGATTGATGTTACCCTTTCTAGAGTTTATCAACTGAGTGCCTTTCGTCACGTGACAAAACTTATAGATCTGTAAAATGTTTGGTCGATCTCCTGATAAAAGCACTGTTCGCCAAGGAAATTATCCTTGTGTTTTTCTTTGTATGCTGGACGTTTAAGTTTCTTTACTTTGACTTAAGTATTTAAATTAGCCAGTGTTTTGGTCGGTGGTAAGATGTCCCTAATTAAATAGTATTAAGTAACAATTAAAGAGACAAAGATAGAGCGAAAGTAGAATTATACTATATGAATTTTGCTTGGCTGAGTGCCAAGGGACATATATACATATCTACTTTTTCATTTTTGTGCCGTAGCACTTTTGTTAGAGGGAAACGAGCTTCCACTTAATAACACCAGCCATTGTATTTTTCAAAGTATCCGAGTTCTAAGTTCGAGGGATTGGACGACCATCTATGGCTTCAAGACGGAAAGTACCACTTTGTATTTTCTAGACAACTTTATAAGGTCCTTCCCAGTTTGACATTAGTTTGCCCAACTTTTTGGCCCTGCCGACCGCTTCCATCTTCCTTAAGACCAAGTTACCTACTTTGAGTGGTCGTCTGACAACCTTTTTGTTAAAATTTCGAGCCATTCGGAGCTTATATAATTGCATCCTTAAAAAAGCATTACCCCTGATTTCTGGTACTTGGTCCAAGGCAGTGCTTAGAGCAGCCCAATTGGCCTCTTCTGAGTATATTATGATTCTTAGAGTAGGCTCTTCTATCTCAATTGTAATAGCCCTAATTTTAATAGCGTTTATTTAGAACCTAATTATAATTATTAAGCTAATTATGTTTCGGATACTCTTATTTTATTTGAGTTGGAGTTGAATTATATTGACGTGTTGGTTATGTATTTATTTATTTAAGTGAGATTATTATTATTATTTTATATTTTTGAATTTTAAGTTTAAGTTGTGTGGTATTTGGCCAAATAGGGAAATTAGAGGCGGCTTATTTTCATTTCCCTTGTCGTTTTTGACTTGCAAACCCAAAAGAACCAAAACCCATATTCACTCTCGAACATCCTCGTCATTTCCAGTAAAATCCCAAAACCCCAAACCCCAATATTTTTCTCTCTCTCTCGTCCTGCTCGAGCTCCACCGAGGAACGACCGCCGGACTCGCGCTGCTGCTCGTCGGTGTCTGCCTGGTTTCGCGTCTTCCCTTCGCCGGAGTTTCCCCCTTGTCGACACTGTTGATGTCTCGTTTTCTCTCTCCTCCTTTGTTTCGTCGTTGTTGTTTTTAGCGGTGCTGCCGCTCAGTCTTCAAGCCGATTCGTGGTGGTTGTGCCGCCGCGGCTGGTGTCGTCGTTGTGGTTGTCTTATTGATGCTGCTGCTTTGCGTCGCACCACGACATGGGAACCGCCGGATCTGCTCCCTTATTTGTACCTGCTCAACAGAGCCGAGGTAAATCATACCTCGTTATTTCAGTCTTTGATTGCTTTTTAATATTTACAAATGTCAAGCCCAAGTTGATATTGTTATTGTTGTTGTAATTGTGATGGTCGTTATGGTAGTTTGTTGTGGTGGTGGTGATGTGCCACGGTTTTAGTTGTTGTTGTTGATTGGTGGTGTTGCTGTTGTTGTGGTTTCTTATTGGTGTTGATGTTTTGTTGCGTGGTATGCGTCCCCTGTTCTGGTTTCTGTCTCCTTTCATTGGTGTTGCTGCCACCTTTTGTGGTGGTCGTGTGTTGGTGATTCTGCCGCCACGATATTGTTGTCTGTTGTTGTTGTTAGTGTTGTCGTTGCTACTCTTTTAGTGGGTTGTGGTGTGTGTTGTGATGGAAGAAACAACCACACTAAGGTTTCAATTTCTTAATGGATAATGGTATAATTAAGTTGTCTTATTTTCATAGTATTAAAATTAGTTGCTTGCTTGTTTAGGGATGTTATTAGTAGAGTTAAGTTTGTTTAGTTTGTTAAGTTAAGTATATTGATTGAGGATAAAGGAAATTAGAATGATAAGTGGAGGTAACTTCTAAATTGAGAATTGGTTATGGATTCACTTTGTAGTTTAGATTAGTTTAAGGATAGTTTTTAATTATCGTTATTGTTATGAGGTAAATTGTTGGAGAACGATTATGGAGTTTAAGTCCCATTTGGAGATGAAGATTAATGAAAGAGGTTGTATCATTCAGAATTGGATAATGTTTCAGGTAACTTTTATGTTCAGTAAAATCATTTTCTCATGCCCATGTGTGTTTGGATCTCTATTCTGTTTTTAATACTTAAGTTCGTACTATGGCCATAGATATGAATGTGATGATGGAATGTCATTGATTGAATATGAATATGCAAATGTTTTGCTGGCTTAGTTTATGAACTGAAAATAGAAAGTGGGCAAGGTATGGGTGGAGGATGGTTACTCTTTTGACCTGATATGGTCGGCTACGCTCCATAACGTACCTTAGGGGTAGTATTGCTGGGCTCCATAACGAACCTTGGGGGCAGCGTTTGTCCTTTGTCCAAAGCCTATACTTGCCACTGGTTGTTTAAGAGAATGAGCTATGCCAGCGTTGTAATGAAAAGGAAATGATTTGAGAAATAAAATGTTTATAACGGGCTGAAGTAAAGGTTACGAGTTTTCCACTCATTTTGGAATTGTGTTTGTTTTGTATTTCTCCTCTTAATTTGCAGGTTTGATATTCAGAGCTTGGAATTCGAAGTGAAGCAAGATCATGGTGTCGTCATAGATTAAGGATTAAGCTTGTATTTTAGATAGTTGGTTTTTATTATTCGTTGTATATATATTTTGGGAATTTTAGTTCAATTATTGGTGTATTTGAGGATATTTTTCCGCTGCGATTTTATTATTTAAGAGTTAATTGTTGTTTATGGTATTAAGTGTGTTTCGCTAGCAGCTCGGAAGAGCGGGCTGTTACATCAATGGGCAAAAATCACTTCAGAACCATAGATAAGCATGAATCGAGTTTCCCCAGTTGAATTCTTGGCTGTTGTTCTGATGGACCACAAGACCAATTGAAGTTCATCTACTTATAAGCCTTTTACATTGTCTAGATTCTTTTTTATGTCGCTTGACATAATCTTATTGAATGCCTCCACTTGCCTGTTTTCTTGAGGGTGTGGGCAACGACCGAGAAGTTAGCCTTGATTTCTCACTCGGCTAACCAGTCTTTGAGTTTAGGTGTGTCAAACTCGGCCCATTGTCAAAGACAATGTACTGAGGTATGCCAAATCTTGTTATGATATTTTTCCAAATGAAACCTTTTACATCATTGGTGGTGATTCCCCTCATTGCTTCAGCTTCAACCCATTTAGTGAAGTAGTCCACTGCAACCAATAGAAATTTTTTCTGGCCGACCGCTACAGGAAACGATCCCACAATGTCCATGCCCCACTTGGCAAAGGGAAGTGGGAACAAGATTGGGGTCAGATAGTTGAAAGGCTTCTGGTGCATGCTACCATGCTTCTCACAGCTATCAAATTTTATTTCTTAGCATAAATAACGGCGTCCTCTTTTAAGGTGGGCCAGTAATACCCAGTCCTTAACGCTTTTTCCCCCCAACGCTCTCCCCCCTATATGAGAAGCACATGCTCCTTCATGCAACTGCTTTAAAACCTCCAATCCATCCTCCCTAGTGATACACTTGAGGAGAGGACGGTTAAATGCTTTTTTTGTAAAGAGTTTCATTTCAAAGTTCAAACCACTTGTCCCTGACCTTGACATACTTTGGCCTCTATCGGATCCGAAGGCAACCGGATCGTTTTCTTAAACTTAATAATGGGGTCCATCCAGACTTGTCCCCGGATGAGCAACAAGACTTGTTCCTGATTAATGTTTTTCTTTGGTTTTACTTTCCAAAACACTGTTTGTCGTGTATCACCATCGACCGAGCTGGCCAATTTTGATAGAGAATCATACTGATGGTTTTCTGATCTCGGCACTTGGTCAAGCACAAATCGCTTCAAAGACTTAACTTCTTTTTGGATTAGCTACATATATTTGCTCATAGAGGCTTCTTTGCGTTCAAAATCCCCATTAACCTGACTGACGACCAGTAGAGAATCTGACTTACCCACAATCTCTAAGGCCCCAGCCGCCTTGCACATTTTTATTCCTGCTAGAAGTGCTTCATATTTGATGCTTGAAAATCAAATCTGAGTGCATATTCAAACTTGTCTCCTTCTAGAGATTGGAAAATTATTATATCCCCACAGCCATTGAAGGTAGAAGATTCATCTACTATGAGCGTTCAATACTTTCTGCCTCCAGCTGGATCTTGCACGAGCTCCACCGTAGGCCGAGTAAGCTCTACGATGAAATCAGCCAAGGCTTGCCCTTTGATTGCTTTCTTGGACACAAATGTTAAATCAAACATGTTCAGCTCTACTGCCCATTTGAGCATTCGTCTAGAGGCATCCAATTTTTACAAAACTTGTTTTAAGGGTTGGTCAGTATAGACTAGTATACTGTGGGCCAGAAAATACGGCCTCAACTTTCTGCTGGCCATGAGGAGTACCAGGCCGAACTTCTTCACCAACGAATATCGGCATTCTGCATCCTTGAACACATGGCTCACAAACTACAGAGAGACTTGCACTGATTCTCTTTCGGCCAGGCGAAGTGCACTCACAGCTTGAGGTTAGACGACCAAGTATACGAACAGTTTCCCCCCTCGGCTGGACTGACCAACCAAGGCAGCTGACAGAGATGCTCTTTTACTTGCTGGAGTGCTTGCTCCGCTTCTTCTATCCATTAAAATTTTGCCTTTTTCTTAATAGTTGAAAAGAAATGATGACATTTGTACCCTGATTAAAAAGAAATCGTCCTAGGGTTGCCAAGCACCCTGCCAGACGTTGAACTTCTTTAACCTTGGACGGTGATGTCATGTTCAGTATTGCCTAAATCTTTTAAGTATTTGCTTATATCCCTCTTTGGTCAACCAAGAAACCTAAGAAATTGCCTGCTACCACTCTGAACACACACTTCTGAGGATTAAACTTTAACTTGTATTTTCGAAGAGTTTCAAAAGTCTCTCGAAGATCACCAATATTATTCTGCTCCTCCCAACTTTTAACAATCATATCATCAATATAGGCTACAATGTAACGCCCCAACTAAGGCTGAAAAATAGTATTTATTATTTGTTGAAAGGTAGGTGGTGCATTACGGAGGCCGAATGGCATCCTCAGCCAACCATAGAGTGCCTTCTCCGTAATGAATGATGTTTTATCTTGATCTTCCGGCCACATCGGAATTTGATGGAAACCAGAGTAAGCATCCATAAATCTTAACAAAGTATGCCCAGCCGTGGAATCAACTAACCAATCTATTTTTGGCAAAGGAAAGCTGCCCTTGGGACAGGCCTTATATGGATTAGTATAGTCTATTCACATTCACCAAGTATCATTAGGCTTAGGCACCATAACAATATTCGCTATCCATTATGGATAATAAGTCTCCCGAATGAATTTGGACTTCAATAGCTTTTGCACCTCTTGATCGACAGTTTGATTCCTGGTCGGACCTAAGTGTCTTTTCTTTTGACGAACCAGTTTTTAATTTCGATCTATATTCAATTCATGAACAGCGACCTCAGGATCGATTCTCGGCATTCTTCTACATTTTATGCAAAAACATCTTCAAATTCTTTCAAAAAACCCACTAGCTCGTTTTTTAACCTTAAATCTAGAATAGATCCAACTTGTAGCGTCCTTTTTGGAAGTTTATCATCCTAACAAATCTCCATTGGCACTTCAATAGGCTCTGGCCGTTTTAGTCCAACGCCCATAATGGCTATCACTTCTTGTGACGAAGTTGCTTCTTCTTTAATGCCCATGCATTTCCTTTTCTTGCTCGGCAAAAGGTTGGACGATTTGCTTATTGGAGGGGCTTTCGTCTGAGGTCTTTCAACCGCTGTCCTCAGAGCATCTACTTGGCCTTTCACAAACTCAGCCGCCTTGCCATTATCAGTCATCTTTGGCTGCTCTTATTATTTTCCTCTCCATGATGAAGGTTTAAGAGTGGTGAGATAGCATTCTCTAGCTGTTTGCTGCTGGTCTCCATATAGAGATCCTATTTTTCCCCCATCGCACTCGAATTTCATCAGCATCAGATGGGTAACAATTACTGCTTTGACATGGTGCAAAGTTGGTCGTCTGAGAATGACATTGTAGGCCGTAAAATCTCGAATAACTAACACTAGTAGAATAATTGCTTATTGCTGCCACTAGTGGAAAAATGCAGAAGGGTTGCGCTGAAAATGGCATGTAGGGCTGCGCTTTTTAATAGCAGTCCTTTCAATAGCAGCCCTTCACTTTTCAAGTAGGGATGCGCTAGTCAAGCGCAGCCCTTCACAACGAAGGGCTGCGCTTTTTACTAAAAAGCGCAGCCCTTCAAGCTTAGAAGGGCTGCGCTTTTAACAAAAAAGCGCAACCCTTCTAAGCTTAAAGGGCTGCACCTTCTTAACTAGCATAGTCCTTCTAAGCTTGAAGGGCTGTTGGCTCTAGGATCCATGCTAAGAAGAAGGGCAGCGCTAGTTGGAACTAGCGCAGCCCTTCTACTGCGCCAGTGGAAACTCGCGCAGCCCTTCACTGAATTTTTTATTTTTTTTTGCTTGCAATTGCTCCTGTAGACAGCAGCATCACAGCACCCACCCCTGCCCACCCCTCCCACCCTCACACCCACCCCTCCCACCCACACACCCACCCCACCCCCCCCCACCCCACCCCCACCCCCACCCAAAACGTCCCTTGGACAAAAAAGAATTGCAAATTACAATACGATAATATATGAAAAGTGGAGAAAGGTAATAATTAACTTCAAATATATTTAATAATGTAAAAAGTGTACATAGGATTGATAGAAACTAGTACATTCGAGCTAAATCTCATCCTATGCAATCATCGGTAATGTGGGACGCCAACTTATCCCGAACTTCATCAATTTATTCTTTGGAGAAGTTCCTCAAACGTGGTATGGAATTCGCATAAACCTTGCAAAACAACAAAGGAATAAACACATATATAAAAATTCAATCATTTTACCGCAGTTAGCACTTCTAAAAATGACATATACCTTCCTAAAATTCAATCAAAATCAAATGCAAGCCTAAAAGTCTACACACTAGTTATAATATATCTCATATAATCATGTTCAAAGAAAATTTGGGGTTAAATGACTTGATACGTACATTTTGGGAGCGAAAAGGCCAAACTAGGCCGGGAATGGCCTTTTCGTTCCCGAAATGCAAACAACAACAAATGCAAGCCTAAGAATCTACATACTAGTTATATTATGCCTCATATAATCATGTTCAAAGAGAATTTGGGGTTAAATCACTTCATAAGTACATTTGGGAGCGAAAAGGCCAAAATAGGCCAAAATAGGCCGGAAATGGCCTTTTCGTTCCCGAAATGCAACCAACAACATATGCAAGCCTAATAATCTACATACTAGTTATATTACGCCTCATATAATCATGTTCAAAGAAAATTTGGGGTTAAATCACTTGATAAGTACATTTTGGGAGCGAAAAGGCCAATATAGGCCGGAAATGGCCTTTTCGTTCCCGAAATGCAACAAACAACATATGGAAGCCTATGAATCTACATACTAGTTATATTATGCCTCATATAATCATGTTCAAAGAGAATTTGGGTTTAAATCACTTCATAACTACATTTTGGGAGCAAAAAGGCTAAAATAGGCCGGAAATGACCTTTTCGTTCCCGAAATGCACCAAACAACAATTGGAAACCTAAAAGTTACATACATTTCGAAGATCACCAACATCTTTGCAACGGTTGACGATATCGAGTATGAACCTCATGACGTAATAACCACACGCATCACCTACTTGTACCAGACATTAAAATTCACCAAAGGATGCAATAAATGACATGTTAGATGTGTGTTATGTGTTTTTATAAAAGGATGCAAAAAATTACTCATGTTACCTCGACTAAATGCCAAACAGGAGGTTTTGCTTGTCGAATTCCAGATGCAATAAACTCCTTCATCACACTACATCAATACATTATTATAAGATTAGATGTATATTTAATATTAATAAGTGTGCATATATTGAGTTTCGATTAGGCTACCTATTTAACAATGATTTGACTAGTAAGGACCGTATTGTTTCTTTACGCAAAGAATCAAAGTGGTAGACTTCGTTACGTGACAAACATATTGCAATCAGTGTCCAATGGTTCTACAACAATAAAAATGTTATTATTATCGTAGAACAACTAATAGGTCAATTTAATTAAAGTAAAAAGTGAGTTTAAGAAGCATACGATTCAATGTAAGGAAGAAGAATGATCTTAATTCCAAGACGAGAACATGCTTCAAAGAATCCTTGAGATATGCTTTCACCTCCTTTTGTTTTGTACGCAACTGTCATCTCGTACAAGCTTGGACATAACCAACCAACATTGGCTCATAGATGCCTCAAATCATTGTATAATAGCCTGAGAATCATATTGATAAAAATAAAACTTACTTATTATGGAAGTTATTAGTTGGATTGAATACTACTTAATTAAGGCATATATGTATATTTATTAATTTATATACTAATAAAGTATTACCTCATGAATGTTTGTATCATGGAAACAGTCAACTCCTCAAGTAAGAATTCTTTAATATCAACCTTAGAAATGAAGGTCATGAATCCTCAAAGTAGTAAAATTGGTGGTGCAACAACTTAATCTCAATCATTGCTTCATCGTCTAATCGCTAGCGCACTCATGTAGCCAAAGCACGGTTGAGTAAGGCCTTGCACCACCTCATATCCGTAATGAGTGGAGACTTTGCCGTAGAAACATTTACTTTCTCCACTTGGGCACGTCGGCCTCCTGAGGTGAAGCTACCTTCTTTCCCTTCCTGTCGGCCTTCCCCGAACCCTAGTAATTAGTTAAATTAAAAGATATTACTGACAATCATATATAGGAACTATAAAAGAAAACTATGTATATAACTTATGTTAATCATTGTACCTGATCTGATAACCGCACCAATGCACGCGGCCATAGAAATAACTGCCAAGGGCATCAGTCAATACTGTACACCAACTTCTGCATTCGGCAGCGGAAGAGGAAACTTCGAAACCGAGCACATGTCTGAAACGCTGACCACATAGTGAATATCAGCGACTGGCTGGTTGTGCAATCATACCCGGTCCCTAGGGGCTGTGCAGATCCATAAGCACGAAATGAAACTCCATGACCATCTCCGATCTTGATAATAGCTCACATGGTGTCTCATCCTTAAAAAAAAAAACTCTATTCATAGTTAGTCTATGAAACAACATATTTAAAAACAATAGTTGTGATATTAAATGATTATCGTGAACTCCGGATCTGGATGAGGCTGCGTAGGAACACTGCCCTGCGAGAAGCACCAAAAGTCGGTAAGCCCATCTGCGCCAAAATGGCGTTGAAATTCTGAGTCATCTCCGCTCTGAGCTCCTCCCGAATCTGGGCTTTCATAGCCTCCACATCTATGGAAGCTGCTGAATTGACACTGGAGGCACTGGATTTGACGTAGAGGTGTATTGATCACCATACACCTTTCTCACCCCGAGGCGGACACCTCCTACGCCCCTCACACGTCCATATTGGTCCCGTCCTAGAGTCTCGTGTAAGGCATCAACTTGTCCTCTAGGAGTGAACTCACCAGTTGCCTCCTTTTCCTTCAAGCCAATCTGCATAAGGATAAGAGAGAAATACTCGTGAGCGCACAAGTTATATTATTATGTAAACCTTATCAAAAACTTATAATATGTACTTACAATGGCATTAGCTATCTGTTTTGTTCCGGGATCAGGTATGACTCTCTGTCCCTTTGCATCAACCCCATGCATGGAACACCACCAATCGAGCACTCTATCTGGTTGCCGGCTGTGCAACTGTCGTCGTAGAGCTAGTGCCCGATGCCGTGGTCGACGCAATCGTGGGGTAATGGCTATACATCCACGATTCTCTCGCCTGACCATACGACTGAGAACCCAGATGGTGATAGTACTTCCTAGTTTTGCATTCGCGCTATTTTTCTCACGAGATGCCTGAAACACACAAATATAAACAAAGGTTAGATATGGTGTTATACAATAATATTGGATCTAAAAGTATTAAATCTTAGCTAGTAAAATATTCTTACAACAGCTTCGGGGTTTTTTTTGTGCAACAAATGCATGCCACTCCTCAGGTGTGATATGCCTCCATATCTGATATGGAACTTGGAGGGCGCTCAAATGATGTGTCCGGTGAAGCCTCAGAAGAAGATGTTGCTCCCCGTAGATTTCTTCTTCTTTGTCCCCCGACTTTTCTCCGCTTCGTGATCCACCCGACACTAGCTTGGCCTTGAAGTCTCGGAACCTCTGGGCAACCGCGGATAGAAACACATTCTTCTTGCTTCATCATTTGAATATGGAATTGATTCTACAAAAACGCATTTCACAAATTAGTAAATATTACATAGTATATTTAACTAAAGTGTTAATATTCTAAACGTTATTGTACGCGAAGCTTACCATTAGTATCTTCCCAAATCATCTTTTTCAAAGACTCGGGCATGCAAATCCCAACTTGCATGGCATACTTATGACGCCATTTTCCACAAGGTTGCCCCAAATGATCGTACTTCAAAGTCATTAGGGTGGGTTTCCCTAGTGACTTTGTTGGTCCCTTCCTTTCCTCTTTTTCGTCTCCAAGTTCTTACTTGGCTTTGGACCTTTTTCTTCACGGCGAGCCTTAACCAATTGCCGCTGTTCCTTCTCGTAATCGAAACACTCATCCTCGGTAGTGTGTTCCGCACTCGTATCCTATGCACCTCCGCCATGTCCCTGAAATTATACAAACATACGCATTAATAAATAAAAAAAAATCAAATTTAGGGCGAGAGGGGCTGTGTAGTGGGGAGGGGGCACAGTGGGGGGGGGCAGCAGGGGGAGGGGCAGCAGGGGGAGGGGGTGGGCACAGGGGAAGGGGGTGACAGGGGGAGGGTGTACAGGGGAGGGGTGTGCAGGGAGGGGTGGGCAGCAGGGGGGAGGGGTGTCCAGCAGGGGAGAGGGGTGTGCAGTAGGAGGGAGGTCCTCAGAAGGGGAGGGGGCAGTGGGAGGTGAGGGGGCAGCAGGGGGAGAGGGAGGGGGTGCAGCAGGGGGAGGGGGGAAAAGCATGGGGAGGGGGAAGTGGGAGGGTGGGGGAGGGGTGCAATGGGAGCGAAAAGGCCAAAATAGGCTGGAAATGGCCTTTTCGTTCCCGAAATGCAACCAACAACAAATTAAAGCCTAAAAATCTAGATACTAGTTATATTATACCTCATATAATCATGTTCAAAGAAAATTTGGGGTTAAATCACTCGATAAGTACGATTTGGGAGCGAAAAGGAAAAAAAAAATAGGCCGGAAATGGCCTTTTCATTCCCGAAATGCAACCAACAACAAATTAAAGCCTAAAAATCTACACACTAGTTATATTATACCTCATATAATCATGTTCAAAAAAATTTGGGGTTAAATCACTCGATAAGTACGATTTGGGAGCGAAAAGGCCAAAATAGGTCGGAAATGGCCTTTTCGTTCCCGAAATGCAACCAACAACAAATTCAAGCCTAATGATCTACATACTAGTTATATTACTCATATACTCATGTTCAAAGAAAATTTGGGGTTAAATCCCTTAATAAGTACGATTTGGGAGCGAAAAGGCCAAAATTGGCCAAAATAGGCCGGAAATGGCCTTTTCGTTCCCGAAATGCAACCAACAACAAATTAAAACCTAACAATATACATACTAGTTATATTATACCTCATATATTCATGTTCAAAGAAAATTTGGGGTTAAATCACTCGATAAGTACAATTTGGGAGCGAAAAGGCCAAAATAGGCCAAAATAGGCCGCAAATGGCCTTTACGTTCCCGAAATGCAACCAACAACAAATTAAAGCCTAACAATCTGCATACTAGTATATTATACCTCATATAATCATGTTCAAAGAAAATTCGGGGTTAAATCACTTGATAAGTACATTTTGGGAGCGAAAAGCCCAAAATTGGCCAAATAGGCCGGAAATGGCCTTTTCGTTCCCGGAATGCAACCAACAACAAATTAAAGACTAACAATCTAGATACTAGTTATATTATACCTCATATAATCATGTTCAAAGAAAATTTAGGGTTAAATCACTTGATAAGTA
This sequence comes from Beta vulgaris subsp. vulgaris, assembly GCF_026745355.1. Classification (NCBI taxonomy): domain Eukaryota; kingdom Viridiplantae; phylum Streptophyta; class Magnoliopsida; order Caryophyllales; family Amaranthaceae; genus Beta; species Beta vulgaris. The sequence goes on from NC_079209.1 coordinate 13,626,828, forward strand.
CATTTTGGGAGCGAAAAGGCCAAAATAGGCCGGAAATGACCTTTTCGTTCCCAAAAAGCAGCCAACAACAAATTAAAGCCTAACAATCAAGATACTAGTTATATTATACCTCATATAATCATGTTCAAAGAAAATTTGGGGTTAAATCACTTGATAAGTACATTTTGGGAGCCAAAAGGCCAAAATAGGTCGGAAATGGCCTTTTCGTTCCCGAAATGCAAGCAACAACAAATTAAAGCCTAACAATCGAGATACTAGTTATATTATACCTCATATAATCATGTTCAAAGAAAATTTGGGGTTAAATCACTTGATAAGTACATTTTGGGAGCGAAAAGGCCAAAATTGTCCAAAATAGGCCGGAAATGGGCTTTTCGTTCCCGAATTGCAGCCAACAACAAATTAAAGCCTAACAATCTAGATACTAGTTATATTATATCTCATATAATCATGTTCAAAGAAAATTTGGGGTTAAATCACTTGATAAGTACATTTTGGGAGCGAAAAGGCCAAAATTGGCCAAAATAGGCCAGAAATGGCCTTTTCGGTCCCGAAATGCAACCAAAAACAAATTAAAGCCTAAAAATCTACACACTAGTTATATTTTACCTCATATAATCATGTTCAAATAAAATTTGGGGTTAAATCACTTGATAAGTACGATTTGGGAGCGAAAAGGCCAAAATAGGCCGGAAATGGCCTTTTCGTTCCCGAAATGCAACCAACAAGAAATTAAAGCCTAACAAACTACATAGTAGTTATATTATACCTCATATAATCATGTTGAAAGAAAATTTGGGGTTAAATCACTCGATAAGTACGATTTGGGAGCGAAAAGGCCAAAATAGGCTGGAAATGGCCTTTTCGTTCCCGAAATGCAACCAACAACAAATTAAAGCCTAACAATCTACATACTAGCTATATTATTCCTCACGTAATCATTTTCAAAGAAAATTTGCGGTTAAATCACTCGATAAGTACGATTTGGGAGTGAAAAGGCCAAAATAGGCCAAAATAGGTCGGAAATGGCCTTTTCGTTCCCGAAATGCAACTAACAACAAATTAAAGCCTAACAATCTACATACTAATCATATTATTCCTCATATAATCATGTTCAAAGAAAATTTGGGGTTAAATCACTTGATAACTACAGTTTGGGAGCGGAAAGGCCAAAATTGGCCAAAATAGGCCGGAAATGGCCTTTTCGTTCCTGAAATGCAACCAACAACAAATTAAAGCCTAACAATATAGATACTAGTTATATTATACGTCATATAATCATGTTCAAAGAAAATTTGGGGTTAAATCACTTGATAAGTACATTTTGGGAGCGAAAAGGCCAAAATTGGCCAAAATAGGCCGGAAATGGCCTTTTCGTTCCCGAAATGCAACCAACAACAAATTAAAGCCTAAAAATCTAATACTAGTTATATATCACTCATATAATCATGTTCAAAGAAAATTTGGGGTTAAATACTTGATAAGTACATTTTGGGAGCGAAAAGGCCAAAATGGCCAAAATAGGCCGAAATGGCCTTTTCGTTCCCGAAATGCAACCAACAACAAACTAAAGCCTAAGAATCCACACACTAGTTATATTATCCCTCATATAATCATGTTCAGAGAGAATTTGGGGTTAATTGACTCGATAAGTACGATTCGGGAGCAAAAAGGCCAAAATAGTTACAAATTGGAGAAATTACACAGACTGAGTTTATGTCTCATGATTTATTGAGCTTCCGCCTTTCTTAGGATCCTCAAGTACATGTATCCCTTCCGTGTGATCTACACGCATATAGTTCTCCGACATATTACATCATCTTCCACACAATTTAGGATAGGTAAAAGGGGGGAGGTCCTCAAATGCATCATATTCTTCCTCATTATCAACATCACCAATACCGAGGATACTCCTTTTACCAGGTACAAAATTGACCACTTATGATCAGCAGGTCAGTTACAAAAAATACTTGCTTGACTTGTGATGCAATTACAAATGGCTCCTCAGTTTCACGTAGACGACTAAGGTCAACAAGAGTGAAACCGCAAGGATCATCGTTTTTACACAACGTCGATTATGTCAACCCACTGCAACACAAGAGGCAAATATTAAAAGTACAGTAGTCCAGCTCCCATTTTTCTTGTATTCGCCCATAATAGTTGCTTTCAGCATGTACAGGCGACTTATCTTTCGAGCTTGCATATTGTGTAGACGACGCCACAAGTGAAACACCACTATTTTGTTGCGATCTTGACTTCAGATCTTGACGTTCAGTCCAAAACGTATACCCATTAATATCATAACCCTCATAAGAGCGTACAGTTCACGAGGACCAAATGCTAACCACTTGACTGTTTCAGGAACACTTTCATCCAAATCATTGAGTACTCGTTTATGAAACCAATCAATGAAAGTCTTGTTATGCATTTGCGTCAATGCCCTCACTCCTTTTCCAGGATTGCTAACACGTAATTCCTCCATATGTTCACTTAAATAAGGATGGACATCTGGTACGTGATGCAATACAAATAAGTGAGCTTGTTTACGCTTTTCTAGGAAGGTGTGATCAATTTTGAACCAATTGTACCCTTGCCCTCAAGTCTGCCCTCGTGTCGGGATGTCGGAAGTCCAACAGGATCAACACTAGCAAAATACTCAGCCACAAAATTACTGATCTCTTCACCCACAATCCCTTGAATTATACTACCTTCTGGTTGTGCAGGATTCGAACTTTATCCTTCAAAGTTCCCATATATCTCTCAAAAGGATAGCACCACCTCAAAAACACTGGACCACACAGCTTAATTTCTCGAACTAGATGGACAATGAGATGGACCATAATGTCAAAGAATGCGGGGGGGAAATACATCTCAAATTTGCATAGAGTTTCAACTACTCTGGCTTGCAAGGAATCGAGGGTCGACGGGTCTAGGACTTTGCTGCAGATTGAATGAAAAAATGAACACAGTTCTGTAATGGTGTGCCTCACATGCTTTGGAAGTATCCCACGAATTGCAATCGGTAAGAATACTTGCATCATGACATGACAATCGTGCGATTTCATACTCGATAACTTCAACTCACCATTTAAGGTAACAAAGCGCTTCATATTCGATGAGTAGCCAGTAGGGACCTTAATGCCATACAATGACTCGCAAAAAATCCGTTTCTCTGCACGCGACATCGTGTAGCAAGCTGGTGGCAAATAATTCTTCTCCGAATCCTCCACCTTTTTACTTTTTGAGTTTCATCATCAACCCTTTCCTCCCCTCTTTTCTTCTTCCTTCCGTCCCTTTTCTGAGCCCACAACTCTGGTCGAATCCCTCTTTTTCCAAGTAAAGTCGTGACGCCTTAACATCTTTTGTCTTGCCCGGAATATTCATAAGTGTCGCGATAATAGCTTCACAAACATTCTTCTCTATGTGCATGACATCCAAACAATGTCTGACCTTTAGATCTTTCCAATATGGGAGTTTCCAAAAAATGGACTGTTTTTTCCATAATCCTTAGTTACGATCAACCTCACTAGCAGGTTTACCAAAGACTGTTTCAATGCCCTTCACCTGATTATAAACTTCAGTACCAGTTAATGGTCTATGAGCAACTTCTTCTTCAACCGTCCCATCGAATGCCTTCTTCTTAAACCGATAGGTGGTCGCGGCTGAGGAGCCTTCGTGTGCGCATATACACATGTTTGCAGCCCTTAAGGTGTGTAGATTTCATGTCATCTAAACAAATCGGGCAAGGTTGTTTTCCTTTAGTCTTATACCCAGATAAGTTCCCATAAGCTGGATAATCGTTCATAGTACAAAAAAGCATGGCACGCAGAGTGAACATCTCATTAGCATACGCATCAAATACTAACACTCCTTCGTTCCACATCTTCTGTAAATCTTCAACAAGCGGCTGAAGGTATACATCTATGTCATTTCCAGGTTGTTTGGGCCCCGATATAAGAAGCGAACATCATGTACTTGCTTTCATGCACAACCAAGGAGGCAAGTTGTAAACCACTAAAACTACTGGCCATGTACTATGCTGCGATGAGATTGCCAAAAGGGTTCATGCCATCCGTACATAATCCAAGCCTCAGATTCCTATCCTCATTACCAAATGACTTATGCACCCTGTCGATAGTTTTCCACTCAGGCGAATCAGCCGGATGCTTGAGCGACCGTCTTTCTTCCTACGATCTGCATGCCACCTCAAATTCTTCGCATCTCCTTTAATTGAGAACATGCGCTTAAATCTAGGTATTATGGGTAGATACCACAACACCTTGGCTGGTGGTCCTTCACTACCTCCAGCTCCTTCACGCTTGTACCTGACAATCCACAACGTGGACACTCATGTAAATGTCATACTCATTACGATAAAGCACACAATCGTTAGGACAAGCATGTATCCGCTCGTACTCTAAACCCAAAGGACACATCAGCTTCTTCGCATAATAGTACGACTTTGGCAGTTCATTTCCTCAGGGAGCAGCTCAGCTAAAACTTCCAACAACGATGTGAAACTAGAGTCCGTCCAACCAGCGTTCGACTTAATGTTGAACAGTGTTACCACCCGAAAAGTTTGGTTTACTTTGTACAACCTGGATACAACGGCTTTTAGCAGCCTGAGACATAGACTCAAAAATACGAGCGTCTACACGACTGATCTTCAACCTCGTGCATCATCTCGTCTACCCGATCCCTATCGTCATCTCCAAATTCATCATCCAAATTCTCATCCCCTAACTCATCATCATCATCCTTCTTTTTTTCTTCACGTACATCATTCTTTACTCCAGACCGTCTCATATACCTCTCCTGCTCACCATGCCAAACCATACGTGGTATTGAGGCCTAAACCCACGGCGAAAGACATGCTCCCTAACCACATGTATACTACTAACCTTGCTCACATTTCTACAATCCAAACAAGGACAATAAAAGTCGACTGCTCCAGAGGATGTTTGATATTCTAATGCACTTCTACAGAATTCCGAGACCCCATTCACAAACTCAATCGATTCACGACTACCATACATCCAAGTACGATCCATCTCATTCAAGAAGACCACCTCTAATAATTAAACACAACATTCATTATAATGCATCAATCATTATTAAAGTACACACACTCACATATTCAAATCACACACGTATACAACAAGCTAAGATAGTACATGTTCAATTGTATGCATGCAGTCAAAGGTCCTTATCACTCCAACCTAACCCATCCTTGGACGTCTAATCTCACTAGTGAATATATGCCAACTTTCAATTCTAAGGAAAATCCGGCAGCATTTCCCTACAGTTCTCCAAGTACAAATGTAGATAATTGCTTATCTACATATGTACCCAGAGAACAATGTAGAGAAACGATAAGCCAAGATTTTCCTCAGAATTGAAAAGAAGACACACATTCACCACCTAAGTGAGATCAAACGTCCAAGAACAGTCCCAAACCGGGGACTATTCAAGACTTACTCCTAATGAGTAAGTCTTGAACGGGTATCTAGGCATATATGATGATGATTCAAACAACTTGTAAATTTCATATATAGCTAAATCACATTGCGTTTTCATACAATCTCATATCAACAAATATATATACATTATATACAATATATACATTCAATAAATTATCAACTTTGTCTACATGTTCAAAGTAGTTACCTCTTAACACCAACGACGAGCAATGAAGAGAAAAAGATACTTGGAACTTTACTTGCCTTCCTTAGCCTCTTCTTCCTACAATTGACAAAACCACATTGCACATTAACATTTAATTCAATTAAGAAAAACAAAAGTAACTTAAAAACAAAATTAGTTCATACCTAATTAACCACTCAAATGGTGGAGAAGAGAAGAAAAGAGAAGAGAAGAAAAGAAAAGAGAAGAGAAGAGAAGAAAAGAGAAGAGAAGAAAAGAAAAGAAAAGAGAAGAGAAGAGAAGAAAAGGGTAATGGTGTGCAAGGTGGTGGGTACAATGTGGTGGGTGCTGCGCAAGGTGGTGGTGCACAATGTGGTGGTGCGCAAATGTGGTGGTTCGCAAATACCACTCGAATTAATTGGTGGTGGTGGAGCAAAATGTTGGCAGTAGTAGTAGTGGTGGTGGTGCTCGAATTAGGGAAGCAGTAGTGGTGGTGCTGGTGGCGCACTCGAATTAGGGAAGCAGTAGTGGTGGTGGTGGTGGTGCAACACTCGAATTAGGGCAGCAGTAGTGGTGGGTGCTGTTTTTTCGCTCGTAATTCTCTAAGGGAGGGAATGTTGTACTCGAAATAGAATGCTCTACTGTACATGCACGCAATTATTCAAGCAAAAAAAAAAAAAAATTTAAAGTAGGGTTGCGCTAGTTAAAAAAAGCGCAGCCCTACAAAATCAGAATGGCTGCGATTTTTTAAAAAGCGCAGCCCTTTACTTAGTAGGGCTGCGCTTTTTTAAAAAGCGCAGCCCTTCTCAAAGTGTAGGGCTGCGCTTTTTTAAAAGCGCAACCCTTCTAATGTGAGAAGGGCTGCACTTTTTCATAAAGCGCAGCCCTACTAACTGAAGGGCTGCACGTTTTTAAAAAAGCGCAGTCCTTCTGTTTTGTAGGACTGCGCTTTTTTACAAAAGCGCAACCCTTTAATAATAGGGCTACGCTTTTGTCAAAAGCTCAGCCCTTCTGTTTTTTCCCCTAGTGTGCGGTGATGTTGCTACGGTTTTAACCACATGCATCAATATATCACGTAAAAAGAAAAGGAAAAATATAAAATAACTATATTGCAGCGGTTTTCAACCAAAAAAGCGCAACCCTTCTGTTTTGTAGGGCTGCGCTTTTTTATAAAAGCGCAGCCCTTCAATAATAGGGCTACGCTTTTGTCAAAAGCGCAACCCTTCTTGCGCAGCCCTTCTGTTTTTTTCCCCTAGTGTGCGGTGATGTTGCTACGGTTTTACCCACATGCATCAATATAACATGTGAAAAGAAAAGGAAAAATATAAAATAACCATATTGCAGCGGTTTCTGCCGAAAATCGCAGCAATATGATTTCAATAGAATTTTTTTTGAAAATTTTAGACTATTTGACCAAACATATTGCTGCAGTTCTAAAAAAAACGCAGCAATAGGATTTGAAAATTAATATTAAAGAGTCCAGCTCGGGTTTCACCTCTCATCAGTTCGTGCCTCACTCTTCCTCTCAACAATTCACGCCTCGTTCTTCTCTCTCCTGCCCTTAGCAGTTCAAGCCTCATCTTTTCTCTCTCTTCCTCTCATCAGTTTCTTTCATCTTCTCCCTCCTCCCCTCATCTTCTCTCTTCCGTTCGCTGGTCGACCATACCCTCTCATCATCATTTGATCCATTCGTCGGTCGACGGTTCGACAAGAACCAACCATCGAACTCCACTCATCTCTTTCATTCATCTGGTACGTCTTAGCTCAAGCTAGGGTTTCAGCCGACAAGAACTGACTGGTCGTCTTCGCTCAAGCTAGGGTTTCAGCTGACAACAACCAGTCGGTCGTCTTCGCTCGTCTGGTGTGTCTACGTCTCCACTTCTCCAGACCTGCGATGGTCATCATCTTCGAATCGGCTCTCCGACATCTCGAGGAGTGAGAGGCGTTGGTCGCTGTCGGCATCTCGAGGAGTGTGAGGCATATCATGGCTTGTAAAATTCTTTTTTCATTTTTTGTTTATATGTTTTGTAGTTAGGTTTTGATTTTTTGTTATTTTTCTGATTTTTTTGAAGATTTCTGATTTTCTTTATTTTTTAGAATCAATATTTTGTTGAGGTTTCTATTTTATTTATTTATTTATTTTTATTTTTCATTTGTTGAGTGTAGTGTAATTCTCGTTTATGTAATTCTTTTGTATCTCAGATTTTTTTTCTTCATTAGTTTCATTCTCGTTTTTTTTTTCTTCAGTTTTCTTATTGTTGTTTTTTATTTTGTTCAGTTTTCTCATTGTTGTTTTTTCTTTGATACTTAATGGCAAACTACAAAAAAATAAAGAATATGTGGTTTTCCCAAGAAACTACAGCAATATGCCTAACATTTATTATTAAATACAGCAAATTGCTGCGGTTTTCTCTAGAATATATATTTTGCTGCGGTTTCATCCAGAAACCGCAACAATATGTTCAAATATTTTTGCGATTAAAAATCGCAACAATATATTAATTACCTAATTGTCCCCTTAATTGATGCGCGGCCAAAAAAGCCGCAATAGGCCACTTAATGACGGCAACAATAAGCATTTATTCTACTAGTGCAAGAACTTAACGAACAACATTCTGGATGCTTCCTTGTCCCCTACCCTGACGGGCAAGGTAACGACTCCCATAGAGTGGATTAATCCACCCCCAAACCCAATTATGGGATGATTAACTCGGACTAAATCGCCCTCATTGAACTTCAGCCTTGACAAACAGTCTACGCTTATAATATCCGTCGAACTCCCAGTATGAATTAGATTCTTCATACTCTCAAATTGGCTATCTTCATTTCCATAACCAAGGGATCGTCATTAGGGGTTCTCAATTTCCCACGATCCAGCTCACTAATGACTACCTTAGGAAATAGGTCAGTCTCTGCTTGATTGGTAAGCATGATCTGGCCGAGTTCCCTTAGGTAATTTTCATGTCCCCGGTTGTTGATCCCCCAGCTGAAAAACCTCCGGATATGACAAGTACCACATTCTCGTCAGTACTTTCACTTTCTTTTCTCTTGCTTTGACGATCATCTCTTTTCCGAAACTTTCTTCCCCTTGGGGAAGATATAAATTCATCTTTCCTTTCCGAGCCAAATCTTTCAAAACTCTCTTCAGATGTTTACATTCATTTGTGTCATGGCCTGTCCTTATGGAAGTGACAATACTTACTCTTATTCGCTATTTCTATACGGAGTCTTCATTTCAGCCGGAGCCTTTAATTCATGTTGATCTTTTATCTCCATAAGAATGGAGTATTGATCTTTACTGAACTCTATAGGTTCCGCCGAAGTTTCTGGTCCTCTTCTTTTACTTCTCCTAGACGAGGTCGTCATAGAAGTTAATGCCCAAGTTTATGTCTTCTTGGGATTGTTCTTCTTTGAATTGGATGAGCAGCTTCTTCATCATTTTTTGCTTCTGGGTGCTTTGCGTCTACACATACTTCTATTGCGTGGATGAACGCTTCAGCCTCCCACAGGGCTTCAGCTAGAGTGGTCATCTTTTTCTTTACTAGATCAAACTTGAAACTTCCTGGGCTCAAACCCCTGATAAAGGCGTCAAAGGCCACCCATACATTCATATCTTGAATCTGCAATGCTTCTAAATTGAATCTTTTGATAAAACTTCTTAAAGCCTGTTTTGGTCCTTAGGTAATCTTATCCAAGTGAAAACTATTTTTCTGTTCTTGCCGATTTGCTACGAAATGACTGGTGAAGAGATAGCTAAGCTTTGTGATATTATTCACTACGGGCCTGTTCTCTTCGGCATAAAACAGATGAACTGAACTGAACTGAATTGAATTAAACTGAACTGAACTAAATTAAACTGAACTAAATTGAAATGAATAGTGATATGTGAGAGTAAAAGTATTGTCAAGAGCTGAACTGAACTGAATTGAACTGAACTGAACTGATCTGATTTGAACTGAACTAAATTGAACTGAACTGAACTGAACTGAAAATAAGCTGGGGAGAACATGCCCTACGTTAGGAGGGAGGCTGTTGAACGACTTCTGAGCCACACCTTTCAAAGTGGCTGGGAAATTCTTATACCATGTTGCATCATCTACCGCCTGAACATACATCTGATGCTTGTATGCGGACATGTGGTCGTTTGGATAAATTGTCCCACCACAGGGGGTGCCTCCATGATTTTGACCGAGAATGAAATCGGTCAGTTAATCTTGAGAGCCCCCGACAGTCCCTTAATGGGTATGTGCTCCCTACAATATTCCTTCAATACGGATTAGAAGAGGTGTTTGCAAGGCCTGGACGCCTCTGTGTATCGACTAGGTTCCAATAAGGCTTTGTTGACATTAAATTTTTTTATTTTTACATTTGGGCATTGTTGTCGGTAGTTGCATTTTATCTTACTATTTTAGGCCATAATTACATATATGGCGGGGAGAACCATTTTATATAATAAAATGAGCATATTCTAAATAACTATTTGTCAATAAAGTCACGTAACGGTCCACAACCTACGCGAATATGCCATTAATAGGGACTTCCCTAGGTACCTTGACGGTTAATGACCTAATAGGATCTGCCATCCAAGGATAACCCTCTACTAAAGTATAAGTTCCTTGACGGTCAACGACCTAAGTGGATTTACCGTAAAGAGAAACTTTTTAAAGCAAGTAATAACTTGTCAAGCAATGACCTTAGTTGATCTGCCGGGTTAATTCAAAGCGCAGCGACATATTTAGCCGGTCAACGAGCTACGTGAATCTGCCGGACTAAGAGCATACTTTATAAATTACCAATATGAACCAACAACTCGAGAAGATAACAAGAATAAAACCGACACAAGAGTTGCGAAAAAGAAGATGCATGTATTGAAGAATAATTCATTACATCCTATGAAACTAAAACAAATACCAGCCACAAGAGGTCTGGCTTACAAAAGATGGGGGACAGGAAGAAAGGAAGACCTATTCCTAGGATTCTTGATTCGCGAAGGCCGCCACCTCCCTCTGATCAGGAGCATCAATCATGACCAAATCCCCAAGCGGGTCATTGTTGACGGCATCGGTGTTGACGACCCCTGGATCCCCTTCTTCCTTAAACTCGAACCGGGGGTCAACATTGGCTATATCAACCTCAGGGACCTCGAAGTCCAGAAACTAACTCACCCCCAACCAGGGGTTGAAAATCCCGGCAATCATGAGCCTTCTCCACCTTGGACTAGTCAAGGCCAGGAAGGGCATGCCTTGCACACCTCATGGACACTGACCAACCATTGTTATAACGGTTTGGCCAGAAAAGTAACGGTTCTGGTACCAGCTACCGTGTCGAGCTTCCAGTCCTTGGATTCCTTGAGCTCCTCCCTCAGTTTGAGAATCTCGATGTCCTTGTTGGACACGACGAGGGAGTGACCTTCCATCCGCTTATTGGCAACTTCCAAGTCCGATTTGACCTTGCTCAAATCGGTATTAGCGGTCTTCAGCTTAGACTCGACGACTCTAGGTCCATTTTCCCGTGGGCCAGTTGCTTAGCAATGGCATGGTGTGCCTGCACTTCTCCTAAGTATGCACCCTCGAAGTGCCGGTAAAGATCGTAGAGTTCTTTAACAGATTGCACCGACTGCCACGAAAGAAAAATCAAAGTGTCAGTATTGCAAAATGGAGAAGAAACAATAAACATAAATGGGGAAAAATAGTCCGATAAATAAAGAGCCATAGTGCTTACCACAACCAGGTTATGTGCGTGGACGGCAGCAACAACTTTTAACTTCTCAACCGGCATGTCATATTTTAACTGAATGCCTTTCAGTAGCCAGTACCCAAGATTGCCACCTTCCAAGGGGTGATCCAGCAACAACGACTTATCGTCTAAGATGTTGACTTTTGGGTGGAACATCGACCCATTCTTGACGAGAGATCGAGTTAACCTTTTTCGGAGGACGTCAGGTATCTCTATATTAGACCTTTCAATATAGCTAGGCTTTCGCGGCTTGGTAAATGGTGGTAGTGCAGGCAACATGGCCAGCAGCGTAAGCTGCTTTTAAATTGTTGGCCGGAATGATGAGATGTCGACCTCAACCACCCTGCCCTTCATTAACGGCTTGGGGTCAGGATCTACCCCCTTCGTGGGCCACCACAAAGACGATTGTTTCTTCAGAGCCTTGGCCGGCCGTTTTGACTCCTTCTCTTGCACTGCCTCAGGTTTCCGCTTCCGCGGGACGAGGCTAGCCTATTGAGCAATCAAGGGCATATCACCCCTCTCATCTTCATCACCAGCAGCATCACGCCGGACATCGCGTTCTTGCTTCCCACCTGGGCTTCCAATACCCGTGGGAATGGAGGTGTATCGTCATGCAGTTTTTGGTGGCATGTCACTGATAGGTTGGTAGTTCTGATTGAGGTGGAGTGCTTCCCTTATTAGGTGCTCCCGGCCTAAAACAATAAGACAAATGTTGTTAGCAACGATATTAACAAAAACATTTTGTGTATTGAATAAGGGCCATATCAGCCACAAAGAGAATAAGCGAACCCACCATGGGGCTTAACTATACAAAAGCCCAAAATAGAGAGGGTCGGGTTGCTCAAAATATAATTGGCATGAAGAAGGAAAGTGAGCGGAACCAATATCCTCTTTTTTCCTTTGAGAGCCAGTATTGTAGTTGCAGTGAAAAAAATCAAAGGCTTCTTTCTCCCGGCTGCTGAGCCCTGGATCAGGAATGTATTCCATCCTAGGGTGCGGTTTGGTCCATTGGCAGCGTAGGGGAAAGTCGGTAGGCAATCTCACCCAAAAGAATCTTTCTCGTCAATGTTTCAGGGAAGTAAGTTTAGGGTACACCGTCAGCTTACCCCGTTAATCTGAGTCATAAGGTACGTTCACAATTATATACAACCAATAGGAGCAGAGTCCTACTCTAACAAGGACTCCTGCCGGCTCCTATAAATACCCCGTTAATCTGAGTCATAAGGTACATTCACAATCATTGTCATACTCCACTTGGGAGCTTCCGATTTACCCATTACTGACTTAGGCATCGAAGGGCATTCGTCGGATCAACCCCCAAGGTTAGCTTACGTGCTCTGTTTTGCAGGTGATCAAACCAACTTACATACGTAGAGGATACCGGTTCACACCCTTTATTCTATACCGAAACAGCTTCTTTTTGGACATTGGCTATTGGGTGATGGAATTTCTAAAGCTTAATGAGTGCGATGAGTTATCCTGCTTCTATCTTGTCTTCCTTAAAGCATTGATTCCCATGTAAAAACTTGAACTTATAATGGGTCTAAAGCAATAAACAATATAACACATCAAATACAAGCGAGATAAAATTTTCTTTTCTTATAAAAGAAATTTGCCAAAATGCGTCTAAAATTCTAAATGCACCAAATCTTTGATCTAATATGGATTGAACTTGGTTTTGAATCGAATCTTATTTTTAAGATCCATAGGTGGTCCCATACCGAAAACATGGATCCATTTTTCAATTGCCGGATACATAACATTCAGTGATAGTCCACTTTCATGATAACTGAAATAATCTAATTAATATTCTTGTATACATAATAGAGAAGTGTTATTAGGTAGGACAGAATATGCCTCAAGGCCCCAACAAACAAAAATCCTGGACATAACAAGTAATTAGTAATTATTTCATAATAAGGTTTTAGGCTCATTCTTTTTTCTGTTGAAGTAAAAAGAATACATGCATGTGTTCGTATATCCAATGAAGTTGATAGATCTGGATCCTGACATAAATTTTCGAATCTAGTAAATCTAAGTCCGTCTATAAAAATATGGATTTAAATTTGGAGCCAATAAGATCCAATCAAATCAAATTTGTTATCGTCTTTTGTAAATTTTGTTTTCTTATTTCCTTTGGAATCCTATTGATGAATCAATTTTTTTAAAATTGATTTTTTTTAGTTTCCTTTGGAATCATATTGATGAATCACTTTTATTTTTCATTTTCTTTTACCAAAGTATACTATGTTTCACCTTCAACTTTCTGCTGCACTCAGTCTCGACCTATATTGAGAATATTCTAACACCACCCAAAAAATTAATCTACTTATCATTTAGGTAATTGAAGAAAATTAAATTAAGAATCATTTTGCATTTCTAAACCTCAAATTACTCATCTTCAAACATGTAGTTGGCATACAGATCAAAACTAAAATCATGAAATTGCCACTAATTTCATTTGAAATCATACAAGCTCCTTCGAATTTCATGTAGCATCTCGTTATTCTAACTCAATACTTAAGTTGAAAAAAAAGTATCCAATGAATCCAACAATTAACATCTCATTTTCTATGTTTCAAGATTGGCAATGTTAGATTTGATAGAACTCAAATGGGTCTAGTCAACCCAAGAATGATAAGGAGAGTTCAGTTCATTTACAAGCCTAAAAAAGTATTAAAAAATCAATTGACAATAATAGGAGTAACTATTCTAACTTATAGGTGGTACTTTCTCTTTTCTTTCTCCAATTAATAAGTGGTTCAACAAACAACAATAATCAGATTTTTTTATTTGTAAGTTTGTTGACTATAAGGACAAATCTAATCGCAAAATAAACAGATAATACAATACATATTTTCACGATCTCTATTAATAAACTAACACAATTGCATTTTTAGATATATATATATATATAATTTCACAATTCTATTAATGTTTTTGTCTAAATGTACCCTCTCTATGACAAACCTGTTTTCACCACTAACTTTAACGAGTCAAATTCAAAAACTTAACAAGGTATAACTTGTGAGTAATATGATAAATTTGTAGGAAAAATATAATTATCTCAAAAAAACCCAAGTAGGGAGAATTTTATTTTATTTGTATAAAATGAAAGCAATTCATAAGTAGAATGTAAGGAGTAAGGAAGTCTACGAGGCCCTAATTCAATAACTATCATTAAGAGCCAAATACATAATTGTTTTCAGCAAACAATGACCAAAATTCCTAAAGCAAAGAAAACCATTAACTATTGCACTTGGACATATGATTTTTTTGGGAGTCTCTTTCTGAAATACCTTAATAAGAAGAATTTTTTTTGGACTGTCATGACATAGGGTTAGTCACCCAAAGATCCAACAAACCCCAATCCCATGAACATATAATGAATGTATATAGGACTTTTTCTAACCCCTTTAATTAGAGCACATGCATCTCATGTTATAACTTTTTTTTTTTTAGATCTATTAAGTTTTCCCTTTGTTCACCCCAAAAAAGTTACACTTAAACTGAGTCAAACCAGACTCCATCAACCACAGCAACTTTTGTGGCTCTCCCATCCTCAAACCGACTATTTCAAAGGCATATAGAAATAGAATAGCAAGTTTTACCGTCACTATTAGATTGCCTTCTAGTTATTCAATAATACCGCGTGCGAATTTCTACTTAAAGTTGACTCATATGTTATTTATAGTTGAAAATGCTTTTCCTCATCATATAGCAATCTGAACTCTGAAGGCATGTTGTATTTTAAACATTTGGCTAATTATCATTAGCTTGGACTTAACTTTGGTGGGTTTGCCATGGACGATTGTTGACCTGCCTCTCTCTAGTAAAATAAGAAGTAATCATTCAAAAAGAACATTCTCTTTAGACTTAAACTACTCACTCGTTCGTGTCCCACATCTTCTACGCCTCTTGTGGATGCTATTCAATTCTCTCGGGGTTGCCCCTTTTGACGTCTATGTTTGTTCACACCAACCATCTCTTTCCTTTTTCTTTGATACTTTTTTTTTTCTTGTAAAGAGAAAGCATAGAATATTATATTCTTATTTCTTGGATGGTCTATTAGAAGGTAATCTTAATTTATGACGTCAGTGTTAAGTGAATCAGTATTATCAAGCATACCCTTGACAACTTGTTTATGCAGAATTTCGCCTATGCGGCGTGATTCAAAATAGGGACAATGACTGCATGATTTATGCGGCAAATAATAATGAAATGTGGAAAAATAAAATCAAGGGAGCGACAAAAAGAAATGTTGACGCGGAAAACTCCAATGAAGGTGGGTAAAAACCGCGGGTGGAGATGAGTCCACCAATCCACTATATGCAATTGTTGTTCAGACTGAACGACAATCAGTACAACTTAAGTAATTTGATCTAAGCACAAAGATTGTTTGCTTTTGTATGAAATATGTAAAGTACAGTAACTATGAAGTAGAAGGAAGTCTCTAGATGATCGTTGTAATGTGTATATCTTTTTTACTCTCTCTCTCTTACCACTTAAATACTCTCTTAGTCTCCTGAAAATAAGGTGCAACGCGCCTCCAAAGACCTCGGAGACGACTTCGCACAATCCTCGTGTGATCTCAACCAACTCCCTACTTCAATGGTACTTGCTCTTGACTTCAACTTTACCTTAACGTCACGAATTGAAACGACTACTTATTCATTGTTTCTCAGACAAAAGTTTATATATTTGACTTAGTCCAAGTGTCAACGTCGATTCGTGTGCATCAACGTCTCTACGTCAATGTCAAACTGAAATTTTAGCCATTACAGTTTACCCTCCAATTGTTGCAACGAGAGTTACGTCAGAGTCATAAAACAATTGTAGCGTAGATATCTTGCGAATGACTCAAAGTGTCAAAATAATCATATGACAAATGATAAGATAATCCTTCCGAAGAGAAATCAAAAAATTCTTCGCTAAAAGATAAACACTCAAAAAATGTTAATTACCCATCGCTAAGCAAAATATATTCGTCCAAGCAATTATGTAGGTATAAAAAGTTGTGCCAATTAAACCCAAAGTCACACGCATAAATTTTTCTCTCTCTCCACCAAGAAAAGAAAAGGAAAGAGAACCCTTGGACTTCTAATCAGTTGTTCTAGAATTCTCCGAAGAACTTCGCCGAAATTACTTCTCCTCACCAGGTAAATCCCTCAATTCACGCAATCTTTCTTGTTTTTTAGTCGAATTTGTGGCCCCTAGTAGGCGTAGCATTAGGAATTTTGTCAAAAATCATGAGAAAAACATGTCGAAAGAAAAGGTTAATGAAATTTCTAGATTTAATGAAAAACATGTCGAAAAACATGCTAGTAGGCGTAGCATTAGGAATTTTATAAAGGAAAAAATTAAATTTGATGATGAACAATCTACTATGTCGAAAGATGATTTAATGAAATTTCTAGATCTAGGAGATCTACCAACTGATACGGTCCTAAAAAAAGCTGAACCCCACGAACTTCCCGAGGACTGCCTTGGTTGTTGGGTGGTTCTCTACGAGTATCGTTCAGAGTAAGTCTTCGGTTCCCTTTTGCCAGCTATTGCTAGGAATCTTTTACAAGCTTTCTAAATTAGTTCTGGCCAAGTAATGCCCCAACTTTGGAGAGTCCTTAGTGTCATTGACAAGGTGAAATCGGACTGGGATGAGTCGTTTACTCTTTAAGATTTATTGTACTACTATGAAGTTAGGGTCAAAGGGAAGAGAAACGCGTTGGTTGAAGGGGTTCCGTCAAACGATATAGGATGGAAATGTCGTTATATCTTTGAAAGGTGGATGGAATATGAAAGGTTCGTGAACTTCACTTGCGATTTTTCTTAACTTCACAATGTTCACAATACTTTTACGTCATTTTTATTTACAGATCATGAGTTGACGTTTTTCGTTCGTTGAGAAAAATCAGAGCAGAAGTGTGCTAGATTCCTCGAGTACAGTATAGAGGATCGTTGGGTTAGAAAACTTTTGAGTATTGACCAAGGTTTTTGTTCGTCAATGGCTTTAGGTAAACGTTTGTTATTATGTTGTGTCATGCGTCGCTTGGAAGGTTAATTGCCAACGTTACTTCTGTCTGTTTCGCAAAATCTTCACAATCTAGGTAGAGGGGATCCCTGGATAGCCAATCCATTGCTGAGCTCCTTAAGAAGAGAAAGAGGGGGCAGAACGCTCCACTGGGCCGTCCATCACATCGTACGGGAAGCAACCATATCATGACATCATTCACGTCGATGACGACAACGACGCTGCTGTTCGCGAATAGAAAATGTGCAAGCCTTTGTTTTTCTGCTTGAGGGACCGTCGTATTATGTGGCCTTCCCTGATGATTTCATGTCCTCAACCAAATTTTTCTGGTCTGACGTAGAGAAGTTGCTCTTTTTTCGAGCTGAGGACCATAGCGTCCTATACGGAGCCTGATGTCAGAAAGCTAGGAAATGATTCTCCAGGTATGACTATGACTGATACTTACTGTGACCATCGTATAATTGTAACGGTTATTTGACTGTGATTTTTTTTTTCCAGGCATCGCAAAACTTTCTGCTAGTTAAGAAGGAGATGTCGAGCTTGTACCGGAGCCATCAACTGATGAAAGCGAAGGTGGAGAAGAATGAATCTGCAATGAAGAACAAGGAAGCAGAAATAAAGAAGATTGAACTCTAAAAGACAAAGATGAACGAGGTCTTGAAGAAGAACGGAGAGGAGAGAGTTTAAGGAAGTAGTTTGCGAATGTCGAGGAGGCGTCAAGGATAGAGTCTGAGGCGCTGCAAGCCAGGTCGTAGAGCAAAAGAGCGAGATGAACGTGCTTGAGGCCGAGGTGACCACGACGGTCAGAGCGAAGCTCATGTATGAGTATACAATGAAGTGTACATCGTCTTGGGATCCTTAAAAAGAGATCGACATGTACGTAGGATCAATGAAGGACTTAGCTTACCTAGCCGATTTTAACGTGGCGACTGCGGATTCTCCTACGATCGTCGCTCAACAAGAGGACGACAACTTTGTTATTAGTGCTATCCTTATGCCTTATGATTTTTCCTAAGGTAACGACTTAGAGAATGAGGTAGTACATGAAGTTCAAATGTCAGAGACGTCTGATGAAGATGTCTCCGCTGATGTTCCTGGCGTTTAGCCACTTAAGAATTTAAATCTCTTTCAAACTATGGTTTTTGGTTTCACTTTGGGTTATTTGCATAAATAACAAGACATGTGTAATTTCAACTTTTGAGTCACTCATGGGAGTGACCATAACTTGTGTGTTTTCAGCCATTCATGGGAATGATACTACGTTTTAATTTAAGCAAGTGTTCTTATGAATCTTACGTTATGTCATTTTCTGGCGTCTTAGTATAGTGATGAGGCGCGTAGAAAGCCTTCGATGTTGTGCATGATAGAGTAAAATAAGAATTGACTTTGCACAAAAATACATTCACTTACTTGTACTGCGCAGGTTAAGTGCTCATAATGTCGTAAAACGTATAGGACTGACATTGAAATCTTTTAACATTTATGGGTAATAGATGGGATGAACAAAACTCTATTGGCATTGTTCGCAATGCTTTGTTACTTGACTTAAAAAACAACTGTTGGTCGCTCCGTCTAAACGTCGCGAGTTTATTTAATAGAAAAAATAAAAAATCTTGTAAAAGCAACACATAGTAAATTCTTGTCGTTGATGTTTCAACGACAATGTGATGACATATTCATCACTTATTGAATATGATAAAATAAATATGTCACTTGGTACATAGCAAAAAAAAACGTAACACTTGAGATGGATAGCGTTCCAACTACGGGGAACCATAGTGTCGTCGCGTTGGGTGAGCTGGTAAGCGCCATTACCAATGACCTTGCTAATTTGATAAGGACCTTCTCATTTGGAAGCCAGCTTACGTGCATTAGGTTGTTGTGTGTTCTATAAAATTTCCTTAGCAACCAGTCGCGTTCGACGAACGACTTCACATATATGTTCTTGTTGAATCTTCTTGCGATTATTTGTTGGTGTGCTGCCATGTATACTAGCGCTGCGTCTCTCAACTATTCTATGGTGTCGAGAAAGCTCAGTAGTTCGTCACGATTTAGCTGTTTCGTCATCAAACCATACCTGATAGTTGGAATACTTACCTCAGCTGGTAGGTCTGCTTTGCAACCATAAACCATCGAAAAGGGGGTCTGCCTTGTTGCAGTGCGTGGCGTCGTGCGATTCCTCCATACCATGGCTAGCAACGCTTCTGCCTATTTTCCTTTTTTTGCGGTGAGACGCTTCTTCAATGTCTCTATAACAGTCTTATTGCTGGATTCAACTTGTCTATTAACTTGGGGATATTTGGGCGTCGACATCAACAACGTGATATTCCATTCATCGCAGAAATGTTTCATCTTATAGCTTTTAAATTGCGACCTATTGTCACATATAATTGATGACCGGACACCAAACTTGCATATAATCTTAGTATATATATAAGAAATTACCTCCTTATCACACACCCGTTGGAAGGAATCTGCTTCTATTTACGTGGAAAAGTAATATGTTAGTGCTAACATAAAGACCTTGTGTTCTGGGGATGGAGGTAGTTTACCAGCTATGTCTATTCCACATTTCATAAAAGAACAAGGTGTTAAAGAAGGGTGTATAATTACATAGGGCTTATACGTCATACATGCATGTCACTGACAACTATTGCACCTGGTGACATACCTGATGGCGTCTTGCTTCATTGTTGGTCAATAACATCCAATTCGATCTCAACGCTTTATTGGATAGGCTGCATCCTCCAGAATAATTTTTGAACGTCGCTTCATGCAGGTATTCTAGGACTTTCTCCCATTAATTGTTTTCTAAGCAGTGCATATACGGACCGGTGATGGACTTTATGAATAGTACTCCTTGCATGATGACATATCTGGACTCTTTGAAACGGAGTCTACACGCCTCCGCTCTGTCTACTAGGAGTATATCGTTAGTTAATAGTTGTAAAAAGTTTTCGTCCAACTAACACTTACCTTATCAGTAGTGGGAGCGTCCGCATTGTTTGGGTCAGCGTTGTCATGGTACAGTGTAGCGTCATGCGTCACTAAGTCATCTATGTCATCTGCTTGGCCGCCACTCTCCACTATCGCAACGATATCCGTAACGTCTTTGTGTTGTAAGATGGACGATGGGGATAGAGGTGAAGGATATGTCGGTCAAGGATGATCCCAAGTTAGCCAACACGTCTTCTTGCGTATTATGGTCTCTTGGTATCTGCATAATGTCAAAAGGGTTAAACATTTCACTTTTACCTTGCACGACATCCAGGTAAAGCGCTATTTTGGAATCTTTAGCGGTGAACTTGCCCTTGAGCTGACTGACTTTTAGCAATGAATCGGTATAGATTTTCAATGCTTTTACCCCCAAGTCGCTTACAAAGAGCATTCTTGTGATTAGCACCTTGTACTCAGCTTCGTTATAAGTCGCTTTAAAGTTGCAACTTATGGCTTGCACTATCTTGTCCCCTTGTGGCGGCTTTAGGACAATGCTTAGACCTACACCACAAAAAGTAGAAGATCCATCAACAAACAAACTCCATGTGCCATGGTTGACGTGATTGATCTGAGCGACTTCGTCTTCCACGATCTTCTCCAATTTTAGACTGAAGTCTACAACAAATCACCGAGGACTTGCGACTTAATCTCCGTTCTTGGCAGGTATTTGATGTCGTAGCCACTGAGCGTAATGGCGCATATACCCATACGACATGTCAATTCAGGCTTACGGTATGAGTTAGTCATGACAATGACAGTATGAGTTTCAAAATAATGTCTTAAATTTTTAACAACGGTGACTAAAGCCAAAACTAGTTTTTCTAGATAAGAATACCTTGTTTCTACATCTACAAAGACTAACTAACATAATAAATGGGCAGCTGTTGGCTCTCCGCTTCTCGCGTTAGAACGACGCTGACTGAGATGTTGCTGACGGCTAGATACAATTGGAGCGTTTCTCCGTCGATGGGCTTTGACAACAATGGAGGAGAAGCTACGTATTGCTTAAGTGCTTGCAGAGCATCTTCTACTTTGGAGTCGAGTCGAATGCTTTGTTTTTGCACAACATGTCATAAAAAAATGACATTTCTCTATCGATCTAGATATGAAATGATTTAGAGCAGCGACGCGTCCGGTTAACTTTTGCACTTCTTTACATGCCTGGGAGATTGGATGTTCATCAATGCCTTGATTTGGTCAGGACTTGCCTCGATATTCCTCGTTGTGCCACGACATAACATAAGTACTTACATGCGGCCACTCCAAACGTACATTTAGAAGGGTTAAGTTTCATACCGTACTTTCGGTGGACGTCGAACCCTTTGGAGAGATGTTGGATATGGTCTTTTGCTTGTTTGGATTTCACCAAGATATCATCAATATATACCTCCATAGTATCATGTCAACCATTGCGTCTATGTGTGGAGTGGAAATGAATCTTGTGGACATGCCTTATTAAGGTCCGTGAAAATGCAAACTCTCCACTTGCCATTCTTCTTACTGACTACAACAACATTAGCCAACCAGTCAAAATATTGAACTTCACGCACCTTACCAGTGCCGATTACGTTTAATACTTCGTCGTTTATAATTTGGTCGCACTAATTTTCGTCGTTTTCGCTTAACTGGCTAGTGTTCTAGGTCGACGTTTAGTTTGTGGGTGATAACGTCTGGTCTTTTACCTATCATATCTTCATGGGATCAAGCAAAGCAATCTTGGTTAGCCTTTAAAAATTTAATTACTTGGTCATGCAGTTCTAACAACAAAGTCGCTCCGATGCAAACGACAAGATTTGGGAAAGTTGGATCAAGCACAACTTCGCCTACATTTTGCTCATCTGGCGCGTCGGACGCTAATCCGTTGTTAATTGCTAGATGGATGTTTTGGGAGGCTGAGCGATGAATTGTAGCATTCCTGAGCGGCTTTTTGCACACCCTTGATCTCCTAGACGCCCTATTTGGTGGGGAATTTCAGTGTCTAATGATACTACATCGAAGGCACTGGTTTCATCTTGTGATTCCAAGCTGTAGCAAGGATGATGTTGTAGACGGAAGGACAATCCACAACGTTGAACCTTGGTGGCAAATTGACACCTTTGGCTACGGTCGGCAGCACGATTTCATCAACAGTTTGTTGTGCCTCTCTACTGAAACCAACTAAAACAGTAGATTTTTTTGGTTATATCTTAGACGGCACTTCTGAAGATGATGTTGGTTGAACTGCGACCGTCTACCAGCACACGTCGTAAGAAGCAATTACTGACGGTCAGATAAATGACGTGTCCATCGTGATTTTCTTTGTTGTACACGTTGTCATCATCGAAATTGATTGACATTGCTTCCAATTTGAGTTCATCGTTAGACCTGCAGGATTTAGGAACAGTGGACGAGGGGGATCCCTATCTTTCTAGCCTTTTGGCTACTGAATACGTTAGTCCACAAACATCTAATCCACCAGAGATTATGTTGATTACCTTAACATGAGTAGGGGATGCAGGCGGATCTTGCTTGGAAGGGTTTCGGTCGAAGGACACCTTTCCTTTGTCGCTCAGGAGATCTTGGAGATGTCCTTTGTTAAGCATGAACGCGACCTCTCGCATGAGCATAATGCACTCCTCCGTCTTGTGACCATTATCATGGTGAAATTGACACCACTTAGTTTGGTGTTTTTGTGCATCTGGATGATCACTCTTCCTCGGCCAACGGACAGGGGCTCCAATCTTTGTTAATGTGTTGACGACACCTCTGATGTCGACGGAGAATCCATAGGATCCAATATCAGGGTATGACGGATGATCCACCTAAAGCCTAGTTCATGCATTGTCAATTACATCATTGACATTATATACCTGACTAGGACGGCTGTAAGGATGATTACGCCAATTATTTTTCTTGGGAACGAAGGCCTTGCGATCGCTCATGCTCTCCAACGCATGGCGAGTAGTGATGGTGTTGAGGATGGCATCGTCCTTTTCTAAGCGCATCTGAGCTAGTGCTCGTGATTTCACCTCTTCGAATGTGGAACAAGTACTTTGTCAGACGGTTGTAAAACTACGTCTTGAGGCTGAGACATTTCCTGAAACATTCAATAGCAGTCTTAGTGTCAAGATCTTTAATGCTAATTATCTCTTTATTAGAGCAATTATAATAATCGCGAACAGATTCTCTTGGTCCTTGGACAACACCATAGAGGTTAATGCTTCCTAGCTTGAGGAATCTGAGCAACTTGAGAGCTGGACCGGTTAGCGTAGCCCTGAAGGACTTGCACATGCACGCTTCAACGAGATGACATGGGATGGACGCCTACCACATTCTTTGCTTATACTGAGCGACATACTCAACGGGGTCGGTTGATGCGTCATACGTGGCAGTGAGGACAAGGAGATTGAGCTTCTTCGGGAGCAACGTCTTTGAAATCATCTCAACGAACGGCGACGCCGCATAACCATCAGGATGCTCGACAATGCTGGGCGTTGGCACCCCTGGGAGCTGGGACATGAGCTTCATCAAGCATCAAATCTGCTTCTCGATCAGGATCAGCCGCTTTGCCATAGGATCTCCGTCTCTATTCTCGGGAGTCTTCTCGAGTTTGCCTCCGTTATGATTGTTCAAGGAGACATCATTTGCAAAATCTTCGTCATCATCTAATTCAGTGCTATCAAAGTTAGTGAAAGGGTGCATAATGGGAATATCCTCCACACTGACACGACACTAGGCCTTGGACACTTTCGTCAAGGCTAACTCTTCTTGTAGCTTTCAGATCTTTTCTTGCGAGGACGATAAGTCATGGGACAATTGCTCGTTAGATTTTTTCATTTTAGTCATCTCTGCCTTCATTTGATCATCGAGCTTTTCCATCTCATCAATGCTCATTGCAATTCGGCCATTTTGATGGAGTTTGGAAAGAAGTGATTGATCTGGGTGTGGCCCCATAGTGAGGGCCAATTGTTTATGCAGAATTTCACCTATGCAAAATAATTCAATATGGGGACAACGACAACCAGATTTAATTATGCAGCAAATAATAATGAAATGTGGAAAAAATAATCAAGGGAGCGACACAAAGGAATGTTGACGGAAAAAACCCAATGAAGGTGGGTAAAAACCGCGGGTGGAGAAATTCTGCATAAATAGATGTTGACGGAAAAAATAGATGTGGAGGCTATGAAAGCTCACATGGTGTCTCTTCCTTTTAAAAAAAACTCTATTCATAGTTAGTCTATGAAACAACATATATATAGTAAGAATTTCATGCATTTAAGAACAATAGTTGTGATATTAAGTGATTACCGTGAACTCCGGAACTAGATCAGGCTGCGTAGGAACACTGCCCTGTTGGAAAGCACCAAAAGTCGGTAAGCCCAATTGCGCCAAGATGGCGTTGAAATTCTGAGTCATCTCTGCTCTGAGCTCCTCCCGAATTGCAGCTTTCATAGCCTCCACATCTATGGAAGCTGCCGAATTCACACAGGAGGCACTGGATTTTGATGTAGTAGTGTATTGATCACCATACACATTTCTCACCCCGAGGCGGACACCTCCTACTCCCCTCACACATCCATATTGGTCCTGTCCTAAAGTCTCGTGTAAGACATCAATTTGTCCTTTAGGAGTGAACTCACCAGTTGCCTCCTTTTCCTTCAAGCCAATCTACATACGGAGAAGAGAGAAATGCTCGTGAGCGCACAAGTTATATTATATATATCTTATCACTAATATGTACTTACAATGGCATTAGCTATCTATTGTGTTCTGAGATCAGGTAAGACTCTCTGTCCCTTCGCATCAACCTCATGCATCGAACACCACCAATCAAGCACTTTATCTGGTTGTCGAGGTTGTGCAACTGTCGTCATAGACCTAGTGCCCGTTGCTGTTGTCGACCCAATCGTGGGGTAATGGCTATACATCCACGTATCTCTCGCCTGGCCTGACCTTACGACTGAGCACCCAGATGGTGATAGTACTTCCTAGGTTTTGCATTAGCGCTACTTTTCTCACGAGATGCCTGAAACACACAATTCTAAACAAAGGTTAGGTATGATGTTATACAATAATACTGGATCTAAGAGTATAAAATCTTAGCTAGTAAAATATTCTTACAACAGCTTCCGTGGTTGTTTTTTGTGCAAAAAATGCTTGCCACTCCTCAGGTGTGATATGCCTCCATATCTGATATGGTAACTTGGAGGGTGCCTCAAATGATGTGTCCGGTGAAGCCTCAGAACCGTGTGTGTTTCTCCCCCGTAGATTTTCTTCTTCTTTGTACCCACGACTTTTCTCCGCTTAGTGATCCACCCCGACACTAACTTGGCCTTGAAGTCTCTGAATCTCTGAAAAACCGCGGATAGAAACACATTCTTCTTGGCTTCATCATTTTCAATATTGAATTGATTCTACAAAAAACACATTTCACGAATTAGTAAATATTACATAGTATATTTAACTAAAGTGTTAAGATTCTAAACGTTATTGTACGCGAAGCTTACCATAGTATGTTCCCAAATCATCTTTTTCAAAGACTCTGGCACCTCTTTCCATGAGTGGAGAATGGAGAGCTTATGCATGCAAATCCCAACTTGCATGGAATGCCATTTTCCACAAGGTTGCCCCAAATGATCGTACTCCAAAGTCATTAGGGTGGGTTTCCCTAATGACTTTGTAGGTCCCCTTCCTTTTCTCTTTTTCGGCGCCAGTGACTTACTTGGCCTTTGTGCATCATTTTCTTCACGGCGAGCTCGAACCAATTTACCCCGCTCCTTTTGGTAATCGAAAGACTCATCCTCGATAGTGTGTTCTGCACTCGTATTCATATGCACCTCCGCCATGTCCCTGAAATTGTACAAATATACGCATTAATAAAAAAAAATTCACATTTAGGGTGGGAGGGGGTTGTGCAGTGGGGAGGGGGCTGGGCAGTGGGGAGGGTGCAGGGAGGGGCAGTGGGAGGGTGCAGGGGAGGGGTTGTGGAGTGGGGGAGGGGAGTGCAGTGGGTGCAGGGAAGGGGTGCATGGAGGGAGGCGCTGTGTAGTGGGTGCAGGGGAGTGCAGCACAGTAGGGCAGTGGGTGCAGGGAGGGGGGAAGTGTGGAGGGTGCATGGGAGGGGATGTGCAGTGGGTGCAGGGGAGGGGGAAGTGTGGAGGGTGCAGGGAGGGGCTGTGCAGTGGGGGAGGGGAGTACAGTGGGTGCAGGGGAGGGGGTGTGCAGGCAGGGCAGTGGGGGGTGTGTAGTGGGTGCAGGGAGTGCAGCAGGGAGGGGGTGCAGTGGGGTGGACATGGGGGAGGGGAGTGCAGCACAGCAGGAGAGGGGGTGGGAAGTGGGGCAGTGGGAGGGGGGGGGTAGTGGGAGGGGGGGGGTGGGGGGGAGGCAGTGGGGGATGTGCATGGGAGGGGGGTGTTGCAAAACAACCAAGGATCATATATCTCATCTTATCATATTCAAAAAGACATAAATGCAAGCCTAAAATCATATTGGACGCAACAAGAAAATGAAGTTATACAAAAAGAAAAAGAAGTTAAATGACTCGAGAAATAGGAATTGGACGCAAAAAGACATAAATAGGTCTAAAATCACATTTATGTTCCCGATATACAACCAACAACAAATGCAAGCCTAAGAATTTAAACAAGAGTTACATTATACCTCATATAATCATGTTCAAAGAGAATTTGGGGTTAAATGACTTGATAAGTACATTTTGGGAGCGAAAAGGCCAAAATAGGCCGGAAATGGCCTTTTCGTTCCCGAAATGCAACCAACAAAAAATGCAAGTCTAAGAATCTACGCACTAGTTATATATATTATGCCTCATATAATGATGTTCAAAGAGAATTTGGGGTTAAATGACTCGATAAGTACGATTTGGGAGCGAAAAGGCCAAAATAACCCCGAAATGGCCTTTTCGTTCCCGAAATGCAACCAACAAAAAAGGCAAGTCTAAGAATCTACACACTGGTTATATTATGCCTCATATAATGATGTTCAAAGAGAATTTGGGGTTAAATGACTCGATAAGTACGATTTGGGAGCGAAAAGGCCAAAATAGCCTCGAAATGGCCTTTTCGTTCCCGAAATGCAACCAACAAAAAATTCAAGTCTAAGAATCTACACACTAGTATTATGCCTCATATAATGATGTTCAAAGAGAATTTGGGGTTAAATGACTCGATAAGTACGATTTGGGAGCGAAAAGGCGAAAATAGCCCCGAAATGGCCTTTTCGTTCCCGAAATGTAACCAAAAAAATGCAAGTCTAAAAAGCTACACACTAGTTATATTATGCCTCATATAATGATGTTCAAAGAGAATTTGGGGTTAAATGACTCGATAAGTACGATTTGGGAGCGAAAAGGCCATAATAGCCCCGAAATGGCCTTTTCGTTCCCGATTGCAACCAACAAAAAATGCAAGTCTAAGAATCTACACACTAGTTATTTTATGCCTCATATAATGATGTTCAAAGAGAATTTGGGGTTAAATGACTCGATAAGTAAGATTTGGGAGCGAAAAGGCCAAAAGGCCACAAATTACACAATAGTTACAAATTGGAGAAATTACACAGACCTGAGTTTATGTCTCATGATTTATTGACCTTCCGCCTTTCTTAGGATCCTCAAGTACATGTATCCCTTCCGTGTGATCTACACGCATATAGTTCTCCGACATATTCACATCATCTTCCACACATATTTCAGGATAGGTAAAAGGGGGAGGTCCTCAAATGCATCATATTCTTCCTCATTATCAACATCACCAATACCGAGGATACTCCTTTTACCAGGTACAACAATTGACCACTTATGATCAGCAGGATCAGTTACAAAAAATACTTGCTTGACTTGTGATGCAATTACAAATGGCTCCTCAGTTTCACGTAGACGACTAAGGTCAACAAGAGTGAAACCGCAAGGATCATCGTTTCTTACACAACGTCGATTATGTCAACCCACTGCAACACAAGAGGCAAATATTAAAAGTACAGTAGTCCAGCTCCCTATTTCTTGTATTCGCCCATAATAGTTGCTTTCAGCATGTACAGCGACTTATCTTTCGAGCTTGCATATTGTGTAGACGACGCCACAAGTGAAACACCACTATTTTGTTGCGATCTTGACTTCAGATCTTGACGTTCAGTCCAAAACGTATACCCATTAATATCATAACCCTCATAAGAGCGTACAGTTCACGAGGACCAAATGCTAACCACTTGACTGTTTCAGGAACACTTTCATCCAAATCATTAGTACTCGTTTATGAAACCAATCAAGGAAAGTCTTGTTATGCATTTGCGTCAATGCCCTCACTCCTTTCCAGGATTGTTAACACGTAATTCCTCCATATGTTCACTTAAATAAGGATGGACAACTGGTACGTGATGCAATACAAATAAGTGAGCTTGTTTACGCTTTTCTACGGAAGGTGTGATCAATTTTGAACCAATTGTACCCTTGCCCTCAAGTCTGCCCTCGTGTCGGGATGTCGGAAGTCCAACAGGATCAACACTAGCAAAATACTCAGCCACAAAATTACTGATCTCTTCACCCACAATCCCTTGAATTATACTACCTTCTGGTTGTGCAGGATTCCGAACTTTATCCTTCAAAGTTCCCATATATCTCTCAAAAGGATAGCACAACCACCAAAAACACTGGACCACACAGCTTAATTTCTCGAACTAGATGGACAATGAGATGGACCATAATGTCAAAGAATGCGGGGGGGGGAATACATCTCAAATTTGCATAGAGTTTCAACTACTCATGGCCTGCAAGGAATCGAGGGTCGACGGTCTAGGACTTTCTGCATATTGAATGAAAAAATGAACACAGTTCTGTAATGGTGTGCCTCACATGCTTTGGAAGTATCCCACGAATTGCAATCGGTAAGAATACTTGCATCATGACATGACAATCGTGCGATTTCATACTCGATAACTTCAACTCACCATTTAAGGTAACAAAGCGCTTCATATTCGATGAGTAGCCAGTAGGGACCTTAATGCCATACAATGACTCGCAAAAAATCCGTTTCTCTGCACGCGACATCGTGTAGCAAGCTGGTGGCAAATAATTCTTCTCCGAATCCTCCACCTTTTTACTTTTCTGAGTTTCATCATCAACCCTTTCCTCCCCTTTTTCTTCTTCCTTCCGTCCCTTTTCTGAGCCCACAACTCTGGTCGAATCCCCTCTTTTCCAAGTAAAGTCGTGACGCCTTAACATCTTTTGTCTTGCCCGGAATATTCATAAGTGTCGCGAAATAGCTTCACAAACATTCTTCTCTATGTGCATGACATCCAAACAATGTCTGACCTTTAGATCTTTCCAATATGGGAGTTTCCAAAAAATGGACTGTTTTTTCCATGATCCTGTAGGTCCATCAACCTCACTAGCAGGTTTACCAAAGACTGTTTCAATGCCCTTCACCTGATTATAAACTTCAGTACCAGTTAATGGTCTATGAGCAACTTCTTCTTCAACCGTCCCATCGAATGCCTTCTTCTTAAACCGATAGGGATGGTCGCGGCTGAGGAGCCTTCGTGTGCGCATATACACATGTTTGCAGCCCTTAAGGTGTGTAGATTTCATGTCATCTAAACAAATCGGGCAAGGTTGTTTTCCTTTAGTCTTATACCCAGATAAGTTCCCATAAGCTGGATAATCGTTCATAGTACAAAAAAGCATGGCACGCAGAGTGAACATCTCATTAGCATACGCATCAAATACTAACACTCCTTCGTTCCACATCTTCTGTAAATCTTCAACAAGCGGCTGAAGGTATACATCTATGTCATTTCCAGGTTGTTTGGGCCCGAGCATAAGAAGCGACAAAATGATGTACTTGCGTTTCATGCGCAACCAAGGAGGCAAGTTATAAACCACAAAACTACTGGCCATGTACTATGCTGCGAGCTAGATTGCCAAAAGGGTTCATGCCATCCGTACATAATCCAAGCCTCAGATTCCTATCCTCATTACCAAATGACTTATGCACCCTGTTGATAGTTTTCCACTCAGGCGAATCAGCCGGATGCTTGAGCAGACCGTCTTTCTTCCTACGATCTGCATGCCACCTCAAATTCTTCGCATCTCCTTTAATTGAGAACATGCGCTTAAATCTAGGTATTATGGGTAGATACCACAACACCTTGCTGGTGGTCCTTCACTACCTCCAGCTCCTTCACGCTTGTACCTCGACAATCCACAACGTGGACACTCATGTAAATGCTCATACTCATTACGATAAAGCAACAATCGTTAGGACAAGCATGTATCCGCGTACTCTAAACCCAAAGGACACATCAGCTTCTTCGCATAATAGTACGACTTTGGCAGTTCATTTCCATCAGGGAGCATCTCAGCTAAAACTTCCAACAACGATGTGAAACTAGAGTCCGTCCAACCAGCGTTCGACTTAATGTTGAACAGTGTTACCACCGCGGAAAGTTTGGTGTACTTTGTACAACCTGGATACAACGGCTTTTCAGCAGCCTGAGACATAGACTCAAAAATACGAGGTCGTCTACACGACTGATCTTCAACCTCGTGTATCATCTCGTCTACCCGATCCCTATCTCATCTCCAAATTCATCATCCAAATTCTCATCCCTAACTCATCATCATCCTTCTTTTTCTTCACATACATCATTCTTTACTCCAGAGCTTCCATATACCTCCCCTGCTCACCATGCCAAACCATAACGTGGTATTGAGGCCTAAACCCACGGCGAAAGACATGCTCCCTAACCACATGTATACTACTAACCTTGCTCACATTTCTACAATCCAAAAAGGACAATAAAAGTCGACTGCTCCAGAGGATGTTTGATATTCTAATGCATTACAGAATTCCGAGACCCCATTCACAAACTCAATCGATTCACGACTACCATACATCCAAGTACGATCCATCTCATTCAAGAAGACCACCTCTAATAATTAAACACAACATTCATTATAATGCATCAATCATTATTAAAGTACATACACTCACATATTCAAATCACACACGTATACAACAAGCTAAGATAGTACATGTTCAATTGTATGCATGCAGTCAAGGTCCTTATCACTCCAACCTAACCCATCCTTGGACGTCTAATCTCACTAGTGAATATATGCCAACTTTTCAATTCTAAGGAAAATCCGGAGCATTTCCCTACAGTTCTCCAAGTACACAATGTAGATAATTGCTTATCTACATATGTACCAGAGAACAATGTAGAGAAACGATAAGCCAAATTTTCCTCAGAATTGAAAAGAAGACACACATTCACCACCTAAGTGAGATCAAACGTCCAAGAACAGTCCCAAACGGGGGACTATTCAAGACTTACTCCTAATGAGTAAGTCTTGAACGGGTATCTAGGCATATGATGATGATTCAAACAACTTGTAGATTTCATATATAGCTAAATCACATTGCGATTTCATACAATCTCATATCAATAAATTATAATAACTTAATCAATTTGAAGCACATGACAACTTTGTCTCATTATCAAATTAAATCAAGCAAAAAAGACAACGAAATTAAACTAGTTACTTCTTAACACTAACGACGAGCAATGAAGAGAAAAGAGATACTTGGAACTTTAATCATTTACTTCAATTAAGAAAAATAAAAGTAACTTAAAACCAAGATTAATTCATACTTGGTGGCGTGGTGGCAGCAATGTGGCGTGGTGGAGGAGCTCCACTACACCCTAAACCACTCAAATGGTGGAGAAGAGAAGATAAGATAAGAGAAGAAAAGAAAAGAGAAGAGAAGAGAAGGGTAATGGTGACGGGTGGTGCGCAAGGTGGTGGGCGCAATGTGGTGGGTGGTGCGCAAGGTGGTGGGCGCAATGTGGTGGGTGGTGCGCAAGGTGGTGGTGCGCAAATGTGGTGGTACGCAAATAAACCACTCGAATTAATTGGTGGTGGGGGGCAGTGGTGGGCAGCAATGTGGTGATGGTGGAGCAAAGTGGTGGGCAGCAATAGTGGTGGTGCTGGTGGTGCACTCGAATTAGGGCAGCAGTAGTGGTGGTGGTGGTGGTGCACTCCAATTAGGCTAGCAGTTGTGGCTGTGGTGGGTGATTTTTTCGCTCGTAAAAATTCTCTAAGGAGGGAAATAGAATTGCTCTTGATGGGGTATAATCTACTGTACATGCACGCAATATAATTTCATTACAAAAAATTTAACAAGTAGGGCTGCGCTTATAAAAAAACTGCAGCCCTACATAACATAAGGGCTGCGCTTTTTCTACAAGCGCAACCCTACTAAGTGAAGGGATGCGCTTTTATTCAATAGCGCAACCCTTCTGTTATGTAGGGCTGCACTTTTGAAGAAAAGCGCAGCCCTTCACTAGTAGGCTGCGCTTATAGAAAAAGCGTAGCCCTTCCTGCGCAGCCCTTCCTTTCCCCTAGTGATGTTTCTTTGTATCTTATTTTCTTTTGAATATATGTTGATTTTGCGTATCTTTTATGTTTGTATAAGCATTATTTTTCATTACTTTCAATTTGTGTGTTCTATTTTCTTCTTGCCTTTTTTTCCTTTCAAATTTGATGGCAAAGAGTAATTCGCTTTTATCCGTACTAGTTGCGGTTCCTACCCAAAACTGCACCAATAGACTTCATTTTTTTATCAAAAAACATACATGTTGTTGCGGTTTTGGATAGGAACCACAACTATTATAACGCCCCGACTCCTAAGCATCAATTATTAGCTTAATAAATCAATCATTAGCAGCAGAAGACCTAATTTAGTCGGAGC